>NW_022988050.1:11252352-11479852 GCF_902827165.1 Trematomus bernacchii
CCTAATGGACAAGGCACTGGCCTCCTAAGCCAGGGATTGTGGGTTCGAGTCCCATCTGGGGTGATTGCTTTGTATAACTGTGATGAATGGTTTAATGCGTTTCACCTTGTCAATGCGTTTGAACTCAACCCCCACACACTTTCATGAAAAATGGCCTTCTGCAACGATGACACTTTCTCCCATAGGCATGTCTATTGTATTGCCGGGTTTACCATGATGTTTCTCCTAGACCTTTTGCAATATGTAGATTTATTTCGGATATTTTCTCTACACAGTATACATCGTCGTTTTCGTCATATTTGGTGCAAATATTTTTGCCCCAGTGGCCTAATGGACAAGGCACTGGCCTCCTAAGCCAGGGATTGTGGGTTCGAGTCCCATCTGGGGTGATTGCTTTGTATAACTGTGATGAAGGGTTTAATGCGTTTCACCTTGTCAATGGTTTGAACTCACACCCTTCATGAAAAGTGGCCTTCTGCAAGAGCACACGTTCTCCCATAGGCATGTCTATGGTATTTCAGGGATTATACCATGATGTTTCTCCTAAACTTTTGACATATGTAGTTTTTATTTGGGATATTTTTCTACAAAGTATACATTGTCCTTTTTCTCATATTTGGATCAGATATCTTTGCCCCAGTGGCCTAATGGACAAGCCAGTGGCCTCATAAGCCAGGGATTGTGGGTTCGAGTCCCATCTGGGGTGATTGCTTTGTATAACTGTGATGCAGGGGTTTAATAAGTGCCAGCTACTCAGAGGTTTTAAAGCACACCCTTCAGTAAAAGTGACATTGTGCAAGAGGATACATTCTCCAATAGGAACATCTATGTTTTGCATTAATTATTCCATAATTTGGTATCCTAAACTTTTGAAATATGTAGTCTTTATTTTGGATATTTTTCTACACAGTATACATTGTCGTTTTTTGTCATATTTAGTGCAAATATTTTTCCCCCAGTGGCCTAATGGACAAGGCACTGGCCTCCTAAGCCAGGGATTGTGGGTTCGAGTCCCATCTGGGGTGATTGCTTTGTATAACTGTGATGCAAGGGTTTAATAAGTGCCAGCTACTCAGAGGTTTTAAAGCACACCCTTCAGTTAAAGTGACCTTGTGCAAGAGGATACATTCTCCAATAGGAACATCTATGTTATCGCATGGATTATACAGGAGCCTCATCTCAATACCCCTCCTTTCCCTCACTCCCGTCCCTTCCTTGCGTCTTAGCTCCGCCTCCGTAAGATGCGAGCGAGAGACACGAGGAGGTGACGCGAGGACAGAGGAGTCCTCAGGTATTAATTGGGATGTCCTCGTTCAGTCAAACGTCACTCTTAAACGACGTCTGTTAATGATGACATGTGCACAGCTGTATCCCCTCTCATCGGGCTTAACTGAATAACCCTTTAGAACCGGCCCATTTGTTGTTAAATATGTATTTAAATGATGAATCTTTCTCTTGTTAGTCAAGGAATTCAATGTATGATTGTTGGTCCTGCTTTTGTGTTCCGTTGTGGTGTAAAATGTACATTTCAATACAATTATAATTATAATAATGTGAAAGCCTTTACTCTGAACATGTGTGTCCTGTAGATCCCCACATTCACCACAAACCCACATTCAGGACTGCATTTTAAATAATTTAACTTCTCAATATTTTAACACAAAACAAAACAAATAATTGTTATTTATCAAGATCTAGCTTTTATACGCGAGTAGGGAAAACACTTCCGCGTAGTCTGCTCTCGTGTATCCTCCCTTTTGTCTCCTCCCGCACCCCTCCTCCTCCCTCACTCCTCCTCGACTCCTCCGTGTGCATTTCAGCTATTGGGACGTCCTTCAACATGGCGTGTCTTGATCGATTTCCGGGTCAAGTCCCGGAGGACGGGGAGAGAGGAGTCGAGGAGGGGTATTGAGACGAGCCTCATGATGTTTCTCCTAAACCTTTCAAGAATGTAGATTTATTTTGGATATTTTTCTACTCAGTATACATTGTTGTTTTTTGTCATATTTGGTGCAAATATTTTGGCCCCAGTGGCCTAATGGACAAGGCACTGGCCTCCTTAGCCAGGGATTGTGGGTTCAAGTCCCATCTGGGGTGATTGCTTTGTATAACTGTGATGCAGGGTTTTAATAAGTGCCAGCTACTCAGAGGTTTTAAAGCACACCCTTCAGTAAAAGTGACCTTGTGCAAGAGGATACATTTTCCAATAGGAACATCTATGTTATCGCATGGAATATACCATGATGTTTCTCCGAAACCTTTCAGGAATGTAGATTTTATTTCGGATATTTCTCTACACAGTATACATCGTCGTTTTTTGTCATATTTGGTGCAAATATTTTTGCCCCAGTGGCCTAATGTACAAGGCACTGGCCTCCTAAGCCAGGGATTGTGGGTTCGAGTCCCATCTGGGGTGACTGCTTTGTATAACTGTGATGAAGGGTTTAATGCGTTTCACCTTGTCAATGGTTTGAACTCACACCCTTCAGTTAAAGTGACCTTGTGCAAGAGGATACATTCTCCAATAGGAACATCTATGTTATCGCATGGAATATACCATGATGTTTCTCCTAAACCTTTCAGGAATGTAGATTTTATTTCGGATATTTTTCTACAAAGTATACATTGTCGTTTTTTGTCATATTTGGTGAAAAGAGCTTTGCCCCAGTGGCCTAATGGACAAGGCACTGGCCTCCTAAGCCAGGGATTGTGGGTTCGAGTCCCATCTGGGGTGATTGCTTTGTATAACTGTGATGCAGGGGTTTGATACGTTTGTCCTACTCAGAGGTTTTAAAGCACACCCTTCATTAAAGGTCCCATGTCATGGCCATTTCTACTGATCATAATTCCATTGTTGAGGTCTACTAAAATAGGCAAGGCAAGGCAAGGCAAGTTTATTTATATAGCACCTTTCAAGGCAATTCAAAGTGCTTTACAAGTATGGAAGACATTAAGAAAATGGCATTTAAAAACAGTCATTAAAAAGAAAAGATAATAAAATAAACATTAAAAGAAAAAATACATGGATAAAAGTTACAGTGCAGTTTAAGATGTGAATAGTTCAATTAAAAGCAGCGGCAAAAAGAAAAGTCTTCAGCCTGGATTTAAAAGTAGTAAGAGTTGCAGCGGACCTGCAGGTTTCTGGGAGTTTGTTCCAGATATTTGGAGCATAATAACTGAATGCTGCTTCTCCATGTTTAGTTCTGACTCTGGGGACAGAAAGCTGACCAGTCCCTGAAGACCTGAGAGTTCTGGATGGTTCATAATTTAGCAGGAGGTCAGACATGTATTTTGGGCCTAAACCATTCAAAGCTTTATAAACCAGCAACAATATTTTGAAATCTATTCTTTGACACACAGGAAGCCAGTGTAAGGACTTCAGAACAGGAGTGATGTGATCCACTTTCTTAGTGTTAGTGAGGACTCGAGCAGCGGCGTTCTGAATTAGCTGCAGCTTTCTAATATAATTTTTAGTGAGACCTGTGAAGACACCATTTCAGTAGTCGAGTCTACTGAAGATAAAAGCATGGACAAGTTTTTCCAAATCCTGCTGTGACATTAGTCTTTTAATCCTAGATATATTCTTTAGGTGATAGTAGGCTGATTTAGTAACTGTTTTAATGTGACTGTTGAAACTCAGGTCAGTGTCCATGACTACACCTAGATTTCTGGCTTTATCTGTTGTTTTGAACATTGCAGACTGAAGCTCAGCGCTAACTTTTATATGTTCTGCCTTGGCTCCAAAAACCATTACCTCAGTTTTATCTTTGTTTAATTGGAGAAAGTTCTGACACATCCAGTCATTGATTTGTTCAATGCACTTACTCAGTGTTTGAATTGGAGCATAATCTTCTGGTGAAATTGTTACGTACATTTGTGTGTCATCCGCATAGCTATGGTAACTTATTTTGTTGTTTTTCATTATCTGAGCCAGAATAAAATAGATATATATTGTGCAATTTTCCAAACTCACATTGGTTTCTCATACAGCATCTCTGTATAGTATGTGTATTCACTCTCTGTCCTAAACGGCTTGTTGGAGCTCCTGCCCCCCCCTCCCTGTGAACCCAGTGTGCTCTGATTGGTTGGGACGTTGCGAGGCTCGCTGCTCAGTGAGCTGTCTTACTGGTGTGGTTTCCGGGTCGGCAATACATCCTGAGCACACACAAACACTCACAGCCGAAGTAAAAACAATAAGTGTGGCTTGATATTGAGTAAGAAAAAGGTTTATAAACGCTGTGAGAATGGGTCTGCGGAGAGCATTTCTCCGCGATCCCAACTTGTCTTTTACCAACCAGGGAGCTCTATGCAAGTCAATGGGACTCCCTGTTAGTTGAAAATGTACGCTAAATGTCCCCCCACTGCGTTTGATAGTGACACCAAGGGATCCTGGTGTGTGAGAAGCTCCGCGGATTGGTCCATTTTGGTTCCGGGAACCGCATGACGTCATGCGGTTCCCAGTAGAAACAAATGGAAAAAGAGAAATCTCCAATGAGGCGTTCTGGGGCAGCATAGACAGGTCTTTTCTGTGTTAGAGTTTTACTCGCTACAGGGTGTACTATGTGGGTTTGTGACTTTGCAGACCGTTTACATGCAGAAAAACCTTCATAACACACAAGGGGATGGGTAATAACCGGAAAAGCATGACATGGGACCTTTAAAAGCCTTCTGCAAGAGGACACGTGCTCCCATAGGTACTGCAAATCCCTTTGCATTAAAAGCATCTTCTTCATAACATTCAAGTGTTGTTTTTTCTGATATTTTTGACACGCTATGTCGTTTTTCTCAGATTTCTTTGACATACTGTACTTTGACTGTTTCTCAAAATACTATGCTATTGCATGTCTTCTGATATTTCTGACTCACTTTATTATGTATTTTCTTTATATTTGCAACATACAATATAATCTTTTCAACATACTATACATTGAGTGCTTTCGGCATTCTATACTACAGTATGCTTTTTTATTTATTTTTTCAAGATACTACACCGTTATTTTTTCTTAATTCTTTGACATACAATACTACAGTATAACCTGGTAGTATTATTGCAAATGACCATGTGGGAATTTGGGTTTAATTGAGTATCATATATATATGATTTCAGTATTTATTTTGTATTACTTCAAAAACATAAACGGTGATTAGGATTTCTTGCAGGCAATCCTGTCACATAATGCCTGCATGTTTGTCTGTGCGAGCGCGTGTCTGTTTGCGTGTGTTATTTGCGGTTGCATCACGATTGATGAAGGGCCTGTCATGCCTAATGATGAAAGATGAGGGTCGTGCATATGAAAACATCAATGGAGCACCTGGGACAGGCTGCACACATAACACAGATATACACTGATACATTGACAGCAGCACTCACCCTTAAATAAACATATAATCCCTTACACATTCAAACAATGTTTTTCTAACAAACAATCACACTCATTGTAATGTGGAATCAAATTCAGGCGAAAGAGGAGGGGAGCAAAGTCAGAGATGAAGAACAATAAGGAGTCCTTACCAGCATGAAGATTAATATTCATGTCCGGGAGGAGTCTATAAGGACCAACTTCGAAGCTAACAATTATTCATGTGTTCACTTAAGCCCACACACATACACACGGCACTTGTCATTTTCCACCAGGGTTATTAAACCCTTTAGCCAGAACTGTGCAACACTTCTTTTGAAATAATACCAAAAGTGAAATTAATAAATACTTGGTTTCTAAATTATTTGTAGCTCACATAAACAGCATTTATGTGAGCTAACAAAGAGCAGCAACTTTGACAGGTCTGTTTGCCCCAACCTGGGTCAGGACTCCTCACACCTCCCGCCTGTGAATATATTGCTTCACAAATAGCGGCTCCAGATGCTCGGAGTCACCTTGAGATAAAAGGCCGACCTGATTTTCATTCATTGGTGAGAGGGAGGAAGGAAAGAGGGAGACAAATAAAGAGAAGCAGAGACATATTCGGGACAATGGCAGAGAGTTTTTCTGTGGAGGAGGAGGAAACTAGAGATGGTGAAGGAGATGTCTGAGAATTGTCAGAGCGGAGATAGAATAAGTTATAAGAGAGGAGGAGGGAAGTAGATGAGGTGGTTTCGAGAGAAGATAGAGAAGAAATGGGAAGGAAGACACGGTGAAAGAGGAGAGGGAGAGATAGGAGAGTGAAAGCCAAAGAGGGCAGAACAGGAAAGAAAAAGGATTACAAAATGCATTGCAGGATGATGATGGGGAAAACCAGGAAAATATGGGGATAAAAAACTCCCATGAGCATCCAAAAAGATTCCCCACACACACTGGCTTTCTGAGAATGATAGCTTTATTAAAGGGAGATGCCCAAACCAAACAAACAACATCATTACTATTTCACTGACATACATGCAGCAGCGTGACGTAAACGACAGACGCTCTGGTTGTTTTGCCTTCCACTATCACATTAACTAAATCATCAAAGCAGTACAGCACTCTGAGTGTGACAGCTGTCTGTGCATATGAGGACACATTTTATTGTGCTACAGTACGCAATTAAACTTTGCATTTGAGAATCTGTTGTGTGTGTTTCTGAGTGTGTGCCAGCGCGTGTGTGTAGGCAAAAACTCCTTTCCCCTCCTATCCGAGACGATTGGATCTGCCAGCCAGCAGGAACGTTAATTACTTCAGCAATCTTCAGGCTCACTTCCCACAATCACGCCCATCTCTGAAAGGGAATGAGCTCGGCCATTCAGGAAGCCCAGATCCAGACCATTTTTCGAGAAAAAAGGAAATCAAATAAACACAAAAATACAGCGTATGTGAAAAATGCCTTTATTTTCCCTTTGAGAAAGATTCTTTACACTTTCAAAAACAGCTGGGACGGATAATACATGTAAATCATCACTTTCGGGTGTAACGATGACAATTTTGGTTGTCAGGGAATTTTTTCTTAATGACACAGATTATATCTTAATTACCAAGGACCCATTCTTTCGCAGATTACAGAAATTACATTTGCTCTCCTCTCTCATTTAATTTTTGAATAAACTAGGCTTTATTTTTCTGGAAACCTCAGCAAAATAAACCTTTTTGACGAAAAGTAATGCTCAGATCATGTTTTTATCGAAAAAACAAGGGAATACTGTAATAATGTTGCAGAAATGTCCTGAATGTATCAATAGGATGTTTGTTTTATGACAATATCCACTATTACAATAATGTATATGCTCGTGCTGGTTATTTCCTTTTAAGATGATCCAGCAAACTTGTTAGCAACCAAGTCTCTTCCTGTCCCGTGAATTTGTCTGACGATTTCACCTGGCCCTTACCAAGAGAAGTTCTCTAATCTAGCCTCTCCGGTTATCAGTGGCGGCTCCAGAGTATTTTTGTTGGGTAATCTATGGTAGGGCTAACCCATACAGTGGTGGCGCTCAAGTCAGTATTTGCAATGTAATTACATACACGCTATATCACCCCCATTGACAGTGAAACGCAATGCGTGAGGTTTAGATAATTTCCCTCTCTCAATCAAAATGGAACTGTATGAAATAAAAAGGCACATTTGTCTTGTAGTAAATAAAAAGGGCGACCTGGAGCCAATCCTGCAATTTCCCCACAGGTGAAAGAGTTGACATGCTGAAAACCCAACCCCTGCAGGGGGGTCTGAGGGGATTCTGGTACTCTCTTGAGAAGAAAAAAATTAATCTATTACTACACGACATATTTAAAAAAATATTACACACACACACAATAAAATTTTTTTTTTTACTTTGTTCTGAAAGCTGAACCTGCTGCTCCTCACAAAGAGAAGAGGGAAGAGGCTGTGTGAATTACTTTACATTGTGGATAAGGGTGGATAGCCCCCATTGTTCTGTGTGTCAAAATGAAAGACAGCCCACACACCTATCAATCATCAAACCGTGGGGTCTTATTTCAGTACGTGTTGATTTCTATCAACACGTAATGTTGTATCCATGGATGTATAAAGAAAAGTTCTACCGCAAAATTATTCTCCGTCGGGACTGTCACTACCCGATCTGCAGCCCTACCCTATCTGCAGTGCGCATATGCGAGATGGTCCGCCATATTTGACAACTACATACGGCAACTCTAATAGGACACTTGACACAGTGGCGTTTGGCAAAGCAGAAAAAGAACACTCAAAAAACCCGACAATATTAATCTGAACGAGAGAGATGAGTTATTGTTATTACAACGTGACTTCACTATTATTGAACAACTCCTTTTATTGGGTCATTTTATTGGGTTAAGTACATTGTCAGAATAAGTGAGAAATTGATTTAACTTCTGTTAGACAGCTATCATACATACTGAAGAAATATTGACTGTGAATGCATGCAATATGTATGGCATTCATAATTTATATCTAATTACATTAACTGTGAATGTCCTTCATTTGATTTCAAATAAAATAAAATAACAAAATATTTTTATATAGATATTTGAGACGTTTAAGACGTCAAATGTCCTATTAGAGTTGCCGTATGGAGTTGTCCAATATGGCGGACCATCTCGCACATGCGCACTGCAGATAGGGCAGGGCTTCTTATTATACATCCATGGTAGTGACAGGGACTTCCTGCAACAACACCACGCCGTTATCGTGATTCTAATTGGCCAGAAGACATTAGCAAAGATGTTTTATTGAGAAGACGATCAGTACGTGACAAACGTTTTCAAAACCGTTTCTAGTCTTCGGCATTTCCAGACAAGTGGCTACTGAAATCAATCTTACTAGCTGCTGTCTGTGCAATTTACTCGGCGCGAGTTGGCGGACTTTGTTTTGCTTACTTTAACATCATTTTTCATGGTGGGGCTTAGGTGGGGCTAAGCCATTTCTTGGTATGGCTGTAGCCTACCCCAGCCATACCACTTCCTGTTATACATTTTTGTTAGCTTTCTCGTGTAAATAACCCTTCTTGTTAAATGAGCAGTGATGTATGAATAAGTGAGATTTGGAGGTTCCTGTAGGTGAACTTCTACGACTCCCATGCAGTACAAAAATGCTGCCTATGAAAATACCCTAGGGAGTGATTATGTTTCTTACCACTAATACGTTGTTTAGGAAACGTATTAGTGGTATATAAACCTAATTTCTAGAAAAGCAGGGATGAAGAATGATGTGGTTATACGTCCTGCACCTCATGTGGCCTTTTCCTCAGCTCCATATGGATCAGCCTGATTTTTCATCCCTTCCAAACTGTCACCAATCTCTATTAGACCAGAGGCTCCAATCCTGAGGCGCTCCAGTCTCTCAATTAGTTTTTCGGGGAGCAATTTCGGTGTAGCACGTCTGGGTTGTGTGCACACAGCCGGTACATCATTGGTCTGAGGATGCAGCCTCAGACAAAGCAACAGCAAGTCTTCTACACTCACTGCCACCTTGTGACAGTAAATCAGCTCTTGATTTCTGCCTGAAAAGACACTGTAGGTCATTAGATGAAAGCCGCAGCTGTGATTAGCGGGTGTCGAGCTGCTGACGTCTTGTGAACGACACTATAAAGCACACACTGATGCCTCTCCTCTTGTCCTTCCAAGGTGACAATCCTGGGGTGTTTTGGCAAAGATTACTACAGCAAATTAACAAAAACCCCATGATGAGCCACCGACGGAACAGCCAAGGAACCAGGCCACACATACACACACACACACACACACATACACACACACACACACACACATACACACACACACACACACACACACACATATGCCATATCATCGCAAAGTGTGAACAGACATTCTCCATTCTGCCAACAAGACTGACACACACACACTCTCCAGGCTACAGAAGCCATAACCGTAGCCGTCTAATTAACCAGTCCCACCCAACTGACCCAGTAGCCAAGAGCAGGCTTATTATCAGCCAGATCTTTACCCCTCTTGGAGTCTTTGAGCTCTGCTAAAATGAGGTTCAGCCCTCTGCTATGCCGTAGGAGAGCCGCCAAATGAGAAGAGAAGAGAAGGAAGATTGTAGTTAGGATGGTATTAACAGAGGCTGTGGTGGATTCTCAGTTGGAAATAAGACAGTTTTATCAGTACAAGTGCCGTTTTTGCTCACTAAAAATAGTTTTTTTCCTGTTTCATTTTCTTGACACATACGCCATGAAGACTTTTTCTTGAATACACAAAGCAACACACCAAACAACAGGTAGTCTACGGTGATTGGTGTAATTTCAGTCGGCGGAATTGTGAGCACACAAATTCTATCGTATGATCGTAAGAAACGTTGGCGTCATCAAGAAAATATATATCCTCTAACAAGGCCATTTCTATAGAACTGTGACAAGGCAATTTATAGAACTGTGTGAATTACTTGATGACACCTCTCTATCCATAGTCTAACCCGAATTGAGCATTTTACAACATGTTGTTGTCTTTTCAGCATAAATTGCAGCATAAATGAGCATAGTAAACTGTTGAAAATTGATGTCCATATAGGTCTACCTATCATTCAGTGGGGTTTTCTACGTGGTTATGTGCTTTCTTCTGACTGTCAAGTTAAACAAAACAACATATGAAGTATCATGGGTTGAGCAAAGTCAATTCCAGTTTGTACCCCAGAGGAAATCAGCAAAGAAGCAGCAACTATTAGAACATTTAGAACAATGATTTCGACCCAGTGGGTCTGGGGACACAGCAACCTTCATGCGGACCACAGTCATTGTCTGTCAGCTCACACACACACACACACACACACACACACACACACACACACACACACACACACACACACACACACACACACACACACACACACACACACACACACACACACACACACACACACACACACACACACACACACACACACACACACACACACACACACTCTCATCCATTGTTTTTGAGGCATCTGTCGATAAGTGGCAGGGGAAATGTGTGAGGTTGTTTTGTAGGTGAAAGTGAACACAGTACAGACTCCTCGGTCACACGTCAGGTCTATCGTCAACCCAAACATTTGAGAAATAGCTTCTTGCCTGTGGGTTTGACATTGATTTTCTATTGTACAATGCATTTTACATGCTTCCTCAGGACCGTTGGCTAGTTATTATCAAATATGAAAAATCCAGTATGTAAGAAAATGTTTCCTTCACCATAGGGGTGGAACTCTGGAGCAAGGGCAATTCAGAAGGGAAGGATATATCCATATATATATATCCAATAGAAAATGTACTTGTGACTTTGCACTTACATTCTCACTCTGTAAAGCTTCTCTAATGTCTTGAGTTGAATTAGAAAATAACAAAAATCGGTACCACTTTACAATAAGACTACCCTTATAAAGGATTCATAAAGGGTTTATAATTAGGTTATGAATTAGGTTGTAAACACTTTATTAATCATTAAGAACCATTTATAAACCAGTTCTAACATAGTTTGCATACATCAACACAGGCTCACTATTTGGCAATAGGACTAAGCCTTATATTGGCTGCGAGAATCAACTAAGTGAGCAACAGATACCAAGGATGCTGGCTGATGAAGAAGACGAAGTACTCTAATTAGCCAATATAAGACTTAGCAGTACAGATAAATGTGGGCTCACTATTTGGCAAGCAACCTGTCACAGTTGCCCTGTTTATCTCATGTCTTATAAAAGCTTATTAATGATTTATAAAGTGTTCACAACCTAATTAATAAATGAATTACAAACTATTCGTAAACCCTTTATAAGGGTAGTGTTATTGTAAAGTGGTACCCAAAAGTCTCATTAAACCTAAAACAGCAACACTGTCTGAAATGTCTCTTGTATTGTTTTTAGAGATAAAATAACTAAGGTAAAGTCCCAATGCATCAAATTGTCTGAGCCATGTTACTGTCATCTACTGATGTTGATGCTCTCTGGAAAAAAGGGAAAATAACATGTTGTTGTAATGAACACTATGGGACTGTAAATGTAAATGACCATCTCAAAAAGTGGCTTTCGTGTTGACATTTTTTTAACAGACTGATTTCCATAACAATTTTCTATTGATCAATACTTCACCCAAGACAGTTGATGATGCAAACTTTTAATAAAGATGAGATATATCACTACAGTACATAGGAGGTGATAAGTGGAGGATCATGACTTACACTGTGTGTGTGTGTGTGTGTGTGTGTGTGTGTGTGTGTGTGTGTGTGTGTGTGTGTGTGTGTGTGTGTGTGTGTGTGTGTGTGTGTGTTTGCACTTTAAGGGAGGCGATACGATAGGGCAACCTTATCTGAGTTTATACAAACCAACTCTGACAACTGATAGCGTTTTACACACACGTGTGTGTGTGTGTGTGTGTGTGTGTGTGTGTGTGTGTGTGTGTGTGTGTGTGTGTGTGTGTGTGTGTGTGTGTGTGTGTGTGTGTGTGTGTGTGTGTGTGTGTGTGTGTGTGTGTGTGTGCGCTTGGGTGTGTAAGACAGGAAAGATAGTATTCCTTCTTTTAGAGACAAGACCAATTCCTCAAGAGTTAGTTTCAGGCGTGTTCTACAGACTCACTGAACATCTCCCTCTTCTTTTTGCTACAGAAACACACTCATCCACCTGCTCACTAAATCAGTCAGTTCGAGAGTACGTCCACCAAACAACTTTTCACTTGTAAATATTGGCTATAGACAAACTTTGGTCCTGTCCTCTCTTTTAAAGTAATACAACCAAACTCACAGTTCAGTTTATTTATTTGATAACAGTTTCTTCTTTTTAATTTCAGACAACTGAAAGAGTGTAAATTACAGTATGAATTTGATCAGCTGCTCAAAAACAGTGTTTACCAGTGCAGTGTGTTGTGGTGGGCAGAAAAGCAGCAGTGGTACAGAAGCAGCGCAGCAGCACAGCATTAGAGGGAGAGATGGCATATGTTTCTGCTTAAATAGAGCGCCAGATTCCAGACAATGTGTTTGCTTGGTTGTATGAGGGGTTACAGCCTGTCACCTACATCATTGTTGCTCATGCTACTTATGGGAGATATACGCTGTAATCAGGGAGAACATTTCCCTCCTCCAGGGCCTGTTTAACTAAATACACAAATGCAAGCTGTGATTAGCAACATGAGATAATTTCTTATTCCTTTTTTTCACCCCTTACATGTGAAAAACGCAACACGATTTTCTCACTCGGGTCTGTCCCAGCTGCTGCAAATTCAAATTGTATTTCTTCATCTGTGAACTATTTTCCTGCCATACCACTAACTCTTCTCATGTAAAGTTCCTGCCTTTGCCTTCTGCCCTGAAATCATCTGATTACATGATTACTTTAACTACATTATCTTTATATACAGGCCCAGAGCCATTGTTCCTATGCCATGATTGTCTATGCATTGCCCCATTTCCAGTGTTTCTTATTCCTGTTTTTCCTGATTCTTTAGATTCTCCTGTATGCCCATCTTCAGATTTGTTTGCCTTATCTCTCTATCTTTTAACCCTCGCTTGCCATGAACTGAGTGAAGCTGAACTTCTGTGTCTTTTAGGTTCTAGTCTCCCAATAATCCAGAGTCATTCAACAAAACATTCTTAAAAATGCCAACATTTGGAATCGGCATTATGGCAGATTATCGTAAATATAATTTGTTTGCAAAAAAAGGATGTCATGTTTATTCACATCATGTTCGATGTAGATTTTTTTCAAAAAAGCAAAACATTTTTGTTGAAATGCACTGTTGCAACCAAAAACAGCACGGCATTAAAGAATTTGAATATGTTGCCTCTTTGGTAGGACATTCAACTTCAATGCAGAAGTGTCAATGTGAGGAATAGATTGATAGATTACTTTAAACATTTGTTAGTATATATGGACGATAGCAAGGTATAAAAGCCAAAACTGAGACAGCAAGATGCTTTTTACGATAGTGTCGACAGTCTCAAAAGTTATTTAATTGCAGATATGTAAAAGCAAATGTCATAATGGTATAATGATTTGTAATAAGAAACAAATCCACACAACTTGCAGTAAACTTCTGTTCCTGGAAGACACAGCGGCTGAAGTCATCTTGTTTCTTTGTCTCTACTGGTTAGACTTTAATCTGTCTCTCTAACACACACATGTATGGATGCATACTCTTGTCTTCACTTTACTTTGGCTCCCATGTCTCCACCGGCCCCCACTTGCTTTTCGTTTCCACTCTCCATATATCTGAGCCTGTTCATTTACAGAGAAGAGAGCATCGCACTTTCTGATCACTCTGCCTGAGTCGCCGTGCGCCGAGTCGAAGGATGTGAGGCCCATCGTACCTGTCAGTGCTCGGGGAGAGAGATCACCATCAGGCAGAGATCAAACCAGACTCACTGGGCTGGACGTAATGAGAGGAGGAGAGGAGAGGAGAGGAGAGGAGAGGAGAGGAGAGGAGAGGAGAGGAGAGGAGAGGAGAGGAGAGCAAAATCAAGGAGAGGAAAGAAATGAGGAACGCATGGAAAAAAAGTAAGTAAGGAAAATAAAAAGACTGCAGGAAGGAGAAGATTGCAAGAACAGACAGGAAAGGAACAAGAAGGAGAAAAGAGGATAAGAAAGGAGAGAAAATGGTAGGAAAGGCAAAAGAAAAGAGGGGAGGCGAAGAAAGGATTGGATATAATAAAGGACATTTGAAAAAGGGAGGAGACAAGAAAGGAAAGGAAAGAAGAAGCGGAGGATGAGACAGATGTACACACTGACAGGTGAACCTGCACACGCCCCGGTGCAGAGCTGCTGCACACTTGCCAGTCTTTTTTAACAACTCTAATGTGTGCATGTGTCTCAGTGTGTGTGTGTGTGTGTGTGTGTGTGTGTGTGTGTGTGCGTGTGTGTGTGTGTGTGTGTGTGTAAGGGGACTCTGTCTGCACTGTCCAATCAGCCACGCTTCATTACTTTCTTTGTGTGCTTTAGAATGTGTTTATGCCCGAATTAGCAGCGCCAGTGATCCGTGCGCAGCGCACCGCTGAGCCCAACGAGCCGAGCCAGGACTCCATTCATCTTTACCTGTCTGCTGTCACCTCACACCATCAAACGCTAACCTGATACAACAACACAGTGACAAGAGGGACAGAACGGCAACAACAGGAGAGAGAAAGGAGGAAAGGAAAGAGCATGCAGAGGGGGCCGTTATGGGTTAAACAAGGCAAAGACAGAAGAATACATGAATGAAAGAATCAGGAGAGCAATTGAAAGTGAACAATGGTTAAATCCAGACAAAACAGCAGACAGACGTACAACACAAGCGTTAGCACAATCCTTCTGCTGCTGTTCTCGTCTTGTAACACCGGATTGAAAATGTAAACCGCTGCTATAGATGAATATCCAGCAAGCAGGCACTTCTCATCCTCACAGAGCCTGGCTGTTGGTGTTTACTTATTCATGCTGATTTAGCTGATGAGAGAACCAATCGCCTCGCCACGTTTAAAGTAATTATAGCAAGGCAGCATGTAATACTTTTCAATTCACCATAATCACATTATGCACTGCCCGTATGTCTGGGTAAGAGGCTTCTTCCTGTTTATCTTGTACCTTCCTTTGAGTCTTTGCAGGAAATTGACCCGAGATTCATTTTATATTTAAATATTCTTTGTTCACATAGTTTCTGATTTAATGAGTTCATTTTTTTTTTTATATGAATGACAATGTTGCTCCGAGTTCCACTTTGCTACCATGTACGCCATATTAACTTAATGGTAATATGTTCATTATGTGTTTAGTTTGTGTTCTGCTGACCCCGGGTGGCCAAAAACAAAACCCTTTTTAAATAATGCTGTTATTGAGAAAAAGGTTTTATAGAAAACATCTTTATATTTCCCTAAAAAAACAACAACATGTGTGTATCAGCCTTACCATTCAAAAATAAAATGATACCCAACCCTAGGGCTATAAAAAACTGTAAATGAATATAAAGGGCCAGCCACGTTCACAACAAGGGTTTTATAAGGCAGTTACCCCCCCACTAAAAGACATTGATCCATCTGGCTGATAACCCAGGTGTACAATTATTAAATAGCATTGAGTAAAAAGGTAATTGAAAGTAATCTACAACTCATAATTGAAAACAAGTGATAAAAGTCACACAAGCTCTTCCCCTAATGACTGACCAGCTCCAGTTCATTCCTGATTCTGTTTTTCAAGTCAAATATTGTAGCTAAGTCGAGAAATGTGTTACGAATAACTGTGTAAAAGCATGCCTATGTACCTACAGCAGGGACAGAGTGTTTTTCTAGGAGAGTGAGGATGGAAGTAGGAGAGTTAATGAATATCTCTTTGAGGTTTGTAGACTGTCAGTGTGACTCCCAAACCCACTTAAATAGCTTCACGCTCCACAACCTTCCTCATCTCAGGTGCCCTGCAACCTCTGGAACAAAAATGGGACTATGCGATAGCTAGGAAAATGAAAGTCAAACTAAACCATGGCCCTTGGAGGTTTTCCCATGATATACCGTGTGTGTGTGTGTGTGTGTGTGTGTGTGTGTGTGTGTGTGTGTGTGTGTGTGTGTGTGTGTGTTTGAATTCTGACCAGGTGACTGGGGACAGAATGTCTAATTGAGGACAAAATTGGTGCCCCCATTTGGTTTTTACTGCAGCTGCATCTAGCATGATGTAAAGTGGATTCTGTCTTAATTGTTAGGTTACGGTTAGTAATTGGGGTGAGGGTTAGGTTAACCCTACAGGAAGGGGATTTAAGTTAAAGCTTTGAATCGATGCTAAACCAAAGTAAATTAATCAATGTGTTTTTTTATTACTCTGTTTAAGTAGCTTCTGCGATCATTCCTTTTTCTGAACTGTATACTTTAATAAGAAATGTATCGCTCTGAGTCAGGAAATTGTTTGCGTCAATGCGTGTCATGTGTCAAGTACTGTAGATACACCATGACTATAGGAAGGCCCCAGACTGACAGACAGTGTGGCCAATGCTTTGCTTTAACCAGACGAGCTAGCGGCCAGTAATGGAGTTAATCCGAGCAAATACTTGGATTAGTGAGACTCTTAATTATGATTCAGTAAGGGCCATTGCAAACATATAGCTTATTGGCAAGTATAATGTATGTTGTGTGCTAGTGGGCAGCCAAGAACGCATTTCTAAAGCAATACAACTTTGTCTTTATAGAAGAAAATAATAAAAATGTAGCCTCAGGTCTCAGGTCAGATCTGAGAATAGAGGGTATCTGTTTCTGTGTTATGCTCAAGCAGATCTCTTTTCGACTTCATGGAACTCAGGAGTCCCGAGCATGAAAATACAAAAACTCTGGAATTACTGAAAGCTGTATTTACGATCTTTTGTTAGAAACTTTGGCAGAATGCAGATTCATTTATGTATCTACAGATTGTTTATGCAACGGAATTTATTTGACATTGCAGGCGTTGGACCTAGATCTCAGCAATTACATTGGTGAGAGAAAATAATACCCTATAACTGAGCATATAATATATAATCCATCAGTGTTGCGAGCACAATATCACAATATCATTCAGATGTTATGTTTACATTTAAATAACTTACATTTAAAAAATTGTCGTTGTCAAAAACTGTAATTAACAGTGACAAAAGTAATTCATACTATTTGTTTGTTGGTTCAACAGTTGATATCAAAATGTACTTTATTTTATAATAGCTATTCACACATTTGTATATTTTTCTAATTATACCTTTTTGGTCTCTTTTTGAAACGTATTTCTTTCTACATGGCTTTTTTTTATTTATGCTTTGACAAGGCCATGAAAGTCAACCATGCAACAGATCCTCTTACTATAAACGGAGATAAACATGATTGCCTCTAAAAAATAATAAACCCTTTAAAGCTGTTTGACCCCGACAACTCCCGCTTTAAAAGAGCTGTCTACTTCACTGACTGACTGACATAAAGTACCTTCCATATTCTTCTTTCATGAAAAGCGATCCACACTCGGCTAACACTGAGGTGTATGGAGACACTTGTCAAGCTAACAGAAGGTTTGACAGCATCTCTTCAAATGCCATCCTTCAAGTAGCCTTTCATCTGTCTCCCACCCGTGTCTCATCTGAGTGCTGAACCAGAGATGTGAGAAAAGGGCAATTCAATTTTCACAAGCAGGAGATTTGGATCACACTGATGCTAGCAGATTCATAATATAAGAAAACTATAACACCTGCTTGAATGCATGTACTGTACATAACTGTAATATTCCTCTTGTTTTGTTTTCCTCATTTCCTCTAACAGACTTACACTAATAGGACTCAGACTACTCTCATCTTGCCAGAAATGTTTAATGGTATATTACTGCTCTCTCTTTCTCTTTTTCCTTTGGCTCAAATGAACAGAGCAGTAATGGAAACATTACTCGTCCTACTGTTTGTCATATTTTCTCGCTTCGTTTGGAGGAAGACCAAAAAGCAAGAGGTTAACAAGGAGGAGGAAGAGCTGGCTGACTGTTGTTTAATTAAAATCAAACATAAGTAGTACACCATAACGCACGCACAATGGTAACATAAGAACATTGGAACATTTGAGTAATTGGGTTAAAACATGCTTCAAGATTAACTATACACACATTTAAAGTATTAAAAAGCATCAAGGTGGTGAAAATAACCAAAAACCTGCTTCATTTACAACCTGATCAGCATTGATAGACTTCAACATTGTATTTCTTAGTAAGTTTAGAAGGAGAAAGTAACTTTCTTGTCATTTATCTATGGTGGTGATTGGACTGGGGTTTGCACTTGCAGAAGTGCCCGGTGTTGTGGTAACAGATGTAGTACTATTAACAGCCAAGGATTGAGAAAATGTGGCTGTTAGGTCGTGTTAACAGTCACACTTTTCTTTGTGAAAGTCGCCTGGAAATTAGATTTTTTTTATTCGTTACGAGGATGGGTTGGTATGCAGCCAGTCAGTTAGTCCAAAAATGTTGTCGGAAATGTAACATTTCAACAACTTTTCAGTATTTGCAGTGCACACAGACCTTCTTGGTCAATATATTCTCTGTTTGACCAGTGTTCTCTGCAGTCTTTCCTCATTCTAGGTTGTTGGAGTTTGGAGTTAAAATATTGACGACATAAATGTCCCCTATTGGATAAAGATGTTCATAATCCGAATGATTTGGTTTTTGATGAAACACTGATTTTCCCATCAGTCTTTTCAGTTAAAATATGGCAAACAGAAATGGCCTTAAACGGTATTTCTTATGTAAGATGGAGAACAGTACACAAAAAATGGTTAGAAGAGAGTCGATTTGTTATTCTCACAGTGCCTCACACAGTGGCGATCAGTGAAAAGACAATTTAACCTTGAAACCAATGCTACATCGTCATCATATGTTGTCTGTGGAGCGTGTGAAGAATGTGAGAGCTTAGGAGGGACTAGTAAGTGTGTGTGTGTGTGTGTGTGTGTGTGTGTGTGTGTCTGTGTGTGTGTGTGTGTGTGTGTGTGTGTGTGTGTGTGGTGTGTGTGTGTGTGTGTGTGTGTGTCTGTCTGTCTGTCTGTCTGTCTGTGTGTGCGCACAGGTCAGTGCAGTGCTGAGCAGGGAGAGGAGAGTCGACCTTGGCCATTTCATTGAATGAAAGTTTTCATTGCAGGGTGGGAGAAGGGGGGGGGGGGGGGGGGGGGGGGTTGAGGGAGCGTGTTGCAGGAACATGTGCATGAACTTAAAGTGGTACTACTTTTACCTGGCTGTAACAAGGCTGGTATCACTATTGAAGTCTCAGAAGTTAATATGGTGATGGTGGAAGTAGTTCTGGTAAAGCAATTGTTTAGATGTATAATTCGCATCATCACTCCAATTGAAGACCAACAATTTAATTAAACATTTTCTTCACCTGGCGTTGAGCTTGCTGGCTTTCAAGACTAAAAATGGTTTTGCCTTCAAAACCAAAAATTCCCAAAATACTATTCAGTTCTACAATTTCAGAATGCATTTGTGTAAAACCAATGAATAATATTTGATAAATCGAATATAAAAAACGTTTTCAATTCATCCAGTAAAGCTGTATTTTTGTATTATGTTCCTTTAAAAGTAAAACCACAGGACCAAAAAAAAAGAGAAATAAATCAAATTAATTCAGAGCCTTTCACCTATACAAAATAACAGACAGTTTTAAAGTGTTTGACTACGAGGCTAAAGCTTTTGCGTGGAGATAAAAGGAACAGATATAGAAAGAAGGGTGTTGTCTGAAGCTCCACAGAGGGTCAAACACATTTGCAACGTGTGGATGAGATGCCACAGGGCGGCCCTGCAGGGACGGTGGACATGTTCGCAGGAAGAGGAGTTAAGCGAGATCACGAGGCGATCACAAGCTGGCAAGCGGAGAGTGGATGAGGAGCAGGGGAGGAGGTAAGAAGATGTGGGGTGGGGGACTGAGGGTGATGAGGAGTAATACTGTACAGCTACTACATTTAGAAAAATAAATACACTGAAATTATGAAACAGTGGCTCGACATCAATGCAGCATTGTACTATTACACTGCAAAAGTAGGACACATCTGACACAATCACAATTTTTATTAAAGAATTTAACATTTTTACTTCTTGTTTGGAAATATTATATTTGGGAGAAATATATTTTTATTTTATTAAATTACCTTGTGTTATTCTACCGTATAAAACACGAACTGACAGAGCCCAAAGTGACCCAACACACTGTAGTCCTGAGGCAGAACCGGAGGACACACACACACACACACACACACACACACACACACACACACACACACACACACACACACACACACACACACACACACACACACACACACACACACACACACACACACACACAGAGTCATACACAGTATGTTCTCTCCAGTCCTTCCCCACAGCGGCTTGATGCAGGGCGATGGAGTGTCAGCCCTGTTTGATGGCTGTGAACGGAGAACAGGTGCAGCAGTCGACAGATGAGGAGGACTGTCTCTCCTGACTTGTAAATAAAACACCAATCTTTTTCTCAAACTTTCTATGCACTCACACCAACCACACTTGCTTTTCTCTAAACAACTGGCAAGTTAAAGACAGCAACTATACCAAACAGCAAACTAATCTGTGATTAAAGTCGCTTCCGGAGAACTTCGTGTCCGGTTTGTGCCATTTGTGAACTTATATCAGTAAAGAGCTGCTACATGTCATTTGTTAGGATGATTTTGTAACCAAAAGGGCTACAAAAAAGTCATAGCTATCATGAAGTCATGGTGAATTAAGTACTGTGGTGGAAATATCTGAAAGAAATATTAGTATTTGGATGCCACTGTTCCGGGACAATGAATAAGAATATGGTAAACTGTAAACAAACATTCTTACAGATTACAATAAAGCCTACAATAACAGCTAAATGCTCATTGATGATGATGTACAGGTGGGATTGTATTGATTATGTTAATACCTAATGGGTTTTACTGTAAGATAAATATCCGTTTAGTAGTGTTTTGCTTAATGAAGTGTCTTACACATGATAGTGGGAAATGGCCTTCTTTCCCACATTACAAAATGATATGTTTTAATTTACAATTGACTGTGTAGCTCTGTATTACCAGATAGGGAGTTGTTTCTGCACTGAGTTGGCAGTCTCAAGGACGCAGGTATTTTTAGCGGCTCCACGTAAACCACATACAACACAAGCACTCTTCATTCTAACTTTGCAGACTCTTGAAGTGAACAATTAACTCTGTAATGTTTGAATCCTTTTCTGCCCATTGTATGATGTAATGCTTTATTTGAGAAGTGACTTATGTGTGGATATAAAGCAATGACTAATTCTTGATAATGTGACATTAAAAATCGAAATCAAAGTTTATTGTAAAAAAAAGTGTTTAGTATGCTAATTCCCAGTTATGGAGAAACTAATTGACTGTACATCTAGCAGTCTGTTCCCAGGTTATATACTATTATCAATTATAGTCCTTAAAATGATCTCTGATTCAAAGTTATTTAAAAAATAATGTTCTATTCCCGATGTGTGACTCGGGCCTGGTCAAAGCCCAGTAGGATTTGAACTGAGCTGACATCGACACCTCATAATAATAATCGTGCTCAATTTCCTACATTTTCACAAAACCTATACCTTTAAAACAATTTTCAAGATGCTATAATAAAATCAAAAAATAAATACCTTATTGTACTACTTGTTATTAAGGTTGCACCCCAAATTTGAACAGCGCAAAACAAATCCATCTTCTTTTACTGAAACCTTTTAACAATGTCCTAAATTCAGTACAAAATATTTGTTCCTAATAAAGGTCATATGAACTGGGCTATAATCAATCAAAAAGAAATGCCAAATAAAGTCAATTAAAGTGAATGTCAAGTTTCAGCGTGCTACTCAAATGGAGGAAGCCCGGGGTCCCCTTCTGGAGCCAGGCCCAGAAGGAGGACTCATCGGCGAGGGTCTGGTGGCTGGGCTTGCCAAGGAGCCCGGCCGGGCACAGCCCGAAAAGGCAACGCGGGCAACACCTCCGCTTCTCCGTCCCGCGGGCCCACCACCTACGGGAAACAGCGATGGGGTCGGGTGCGCTGCCAGAAGGGTGGCAGTGAAAGCAGAGAGTCTCGACGAACCAGACCAGGGCGACAGAAGCTGGCTTTCGGGACGTGGATGTCCCAGTGGACGAGAGGGTCGCCTCCCTACGCCTGCGGGTTATGGGGGGGAAAACTCTGACTGTTGTGTGTGCTTATGCACACACAGCAGTTCAGAGTATTCGGCCTTCTTGGAGACCCTGGAGAGTCCTGTATGGGGCTCCTGAAGGGGACTCTTTAATCTTGCTGGGAGACTTCAACGCACATGTGGGCAATGATGGAGACACTTGGAGGGGACTTCTGTGCTAGTCATGGATTGGCCATAACAAACACCATGTTCGAACATAAGGATGCTCATAAGTGTACGTGGTACCAGAGCACCCTAGGCAGAAGGTCCATGATCGATTTTGTTATCGTATCATCGGACCTGAGGCCGTATGTTTTGGACACTCAGGTAAAGAGAGGGGCGGAGCTGTCAACTGATCACCATCTGGTGGTGAGTTGGGTCGAGTGGCGGGGGAAGCCTCTGGACAGACCTGGTAAGCCCAAACGTGTAGTGCGGGTGAACCGGGAACGTCTGGAGGAGGCCCAAGTTCAGGAGGCCTTCAACTCACACCTCCGGCGGAGCTTTTCGGGCATCTCTATGGAGGCTGGGGACATTAAACCAGAGTGGGCGGTGTTCAAAGCCACTATTGCCGAAGCCGCGGCGGGGAGCTGTGGTCTCAAGGTCTTAGGTACCTCAAGGGGCGGTAACCCTCGAACCTCCTGGTGGACACCGGGAAGCCGTCCGACTGAAGAAGGAGGCCTTCAGGGATTTGTTATCCCGGGGGACTCCCGAGGCAGTTGCAAGGTACCGACAGGCCTGAAGGGCAGCAGCCTCAGCCGTGGCCGAGGCAAAGCAGCGGGTGTGGGAGAAGTTCGGAGAAGACATGGAAAAGGACATTTTCGGGCGGCACCAAAGTTGTTCTGGAAAACTGTCCGACACCTCAGGAGGGGGAAGCAGGGAACCATCCAAGCTGTGTAAAGTAACACGCTGTTGACCTCAACTGATGGAGTGTTAGGGCGTTGGAAGGAACACTTTGAGGAACTCCTGAACCCGACAACTCCGCCCTCTGTGGTAGAGGCAGAGCTGGAGTATGACGGGGGATCAACACCAATCGCCCGGGGGGAGGTCACTGAGGTAGTCAAACAACTCCACAGTGGTAAAGCCCCGAGGGTGGATGAGATCCGCCCAGAAATGCTGAAGGCTCTGGGTGTTGAGGGACTGTCATGGTTGACACGTCTCATCAACGTTGCATGGAAGTTGGAAACAGTACCGTAGGAGTGGCAGACCGGGGTGGTGGTTCCCCTTTTCAAAAAGGGGGATCAGAGGGTGTGTGCCAATTATAGAGGCATCACACTACTCAGCCTCCCCGGGAAAGTTCACTCTAAGGTACTCGAAAGGAGGGTCAGGCAGATTGTCGAACCTCAGATTGAGGAGGAACAATGCGGATTCCGTCCTGGACGTGGAACGACGGATCAGCTTTTTACTCTCGCAAGGATCCTGGAGGGGGCCTGTGAGTATGCTTATCCGGTTCTAATGGCTTCATCGGTCTGCGACCTTCAGCACTCGCTGGATCGGCTCGCAACCGAGTGTGAAGCGGCTGGGATGAGGATCAGCACCTCCAAATCTGAGGCCATGGTTCTCAGCAGGAAACCGATGGACTGTCCACTCCAAGTAGGGAATGAGGCCTAACCCCAAGTGAAGGAGTTCAAGTATCTCGGGGTCTTGTTCTCGAGTGAGGGAACAATGGAGCGTGAGATGGGCCGGAGAATCGGAGCAGCGGGAGCGGTACTGCAGTCGCTTTACCGCACCGTTGTGACGAAAAGAGAGCTCAAGCCATTTACTGTGGGGTAAGGTGAGGCACAGATGAGCTCTGCCTCACTTCAGAATGCGTCACCCCACAGAAACGGTCTGGAAAGCGGGCACTAAGCGCATGCCTGTTACCATCTCACTGTAGGTCACCAATGTAATGTTTGTAGATCCCTTTATTACATTTATCCTCGCCATCCATAGTCTCTAAATAACTTATTTCACGTATATATGATATTTAGGCTCGCTGGTCTCATCGTACAACGGCAATGAAAAAAGCACCAGGAGAGGCAGCCATAACCTCTGCCGCACTGAAGGGGGCGCACGTGAGCCCACAGGTTCTTGTTGCTACTGTTATTCTACGCAGAGACGGTAGACGCAAACAACAAACTAGACTTTTGAAACTACAGGAAGATAAGGAGGACTTTTACAAAAAAGTAATAGAGATTGTTGTCCAGAAGGATAGCATGGACTTCTATTCATCTTCAAGTCAAGGTAAGACCACAACTGTAATGAAAATGGGATCTTACTAAGAAAGAACAATCCAATATTTAGATTTTGGGTATCCTTTTGTTGAACGGTCTGTTTAAAATTAATCATAATCATTAAGCATCAGACTAAAAAAGCTTTTGAAAATAACAGAATATAACAGAATATTTCGATTAAGGTCAAAATATAATATTTGTAAATCTGACTCTGAAAGAGTCAGTGCCTCACCAGCCATGAACCTCACCGCACGTCACTGCTAGGGAGGTGTTCCAGGCACGTCCAGCTGGGAGGAGACCGAGGGGTAGACCTAGGACCAGGTGGAGGGATTATATCTCTTCGCTGGCCTGGGAGCGCCTTGGAATCCCCCAGTCAGAGCTGGTTGATGTGGCCAGGGAAAGGAACGTTTGGGGCTCTCTGCTGGAACTGCTACCTCCGCGACCCGACCAGGGATAAGCGGGAGAAGATGGATGGATTATTATGTTATGCTGCTTTCCAATACAATTTGATCGGTCGAAGGTGGAACATAGTGTTTGTCTATTGTAGTGACAAATTTGTTAGCAGTTTAAAGTCTGACTACATTTTCAGAGTGATGCCATATTCATCAACTGTCATATTATATGAGCGAAAACTGGGTTACATCCAAGTGAGCTTTTTGGGGACAGATTATGGCACTGATTTTGACCCAGGCCATGGGTCCAATCAGATTGCAGATTACGTCTACAGATTGTGGAACACATTAGTTTGATTCCATTGTCAGACAGATGGAAATCCATAAGGGGGGGTTCTCAGAAACAGCATTCCCGCACCTGTCTTGGTACATAACATCCAACCTGAAGCCCACCAAAGGGGCAATGAGTGATGGAAGCAGATGGGGAGTTTTAAAACATCATTCTAAAAGAATGCAGAACGCTGCTGCTGAAAGATTGACAGAAATTGGAAAATAATGTGTAAGAAATATTTAATGTCATGTCAAGATAGTTCAGACAAAAAACACACTCGCCAGCATTTCAATTATGATTTTCGGGCATTTCTTTTCAAGCTCCAGTGTGTCTGAATTTATGGTTAATTTAATATTATAAGAGGAAGCAATGTCACCAGATTTGCACGTATTTACTTACACTGTGGAGCCGATGGGAGAATGGCAGCCAAGCTGTCCTCCCTGCTGGACAATGTGTCCCCCCCCCCCCTCCAGGAAACCCTGTCCTCACTGTGCAGCTCCTTCAGCGACAGGCTGCTGCACCCCCGCTGTCTCACGGAGAGATACCGCAGGTCCTTCCTTCCTGCAGAGGTCAGACTTTACAACCACCATGGCCCCTAGTAGACCCCACACACATATAACAACAAAGACTAAAACACCCTGTTGTGCAATACTACTTATGTGCAATATATACTGTATAAATACCTTAAATAGCTGTGCAATATATACTTCCACCTTTAATACCTTCACATGGCTGCTATATCGCTAAACTGTTACTACTACTGTGTATTTTTGTAAATTGTGTTATTTCTAGTTTTATCTTTTAATATTTGTATGCATGCTTCTTGAGTGATATTAAGCTATCTTTGTCTCTTTACCTGCTGTAACAAATGTATATGTAAATATCCCCTCTGTGGGATGAATAAAGGTATTCTGATTCTGATTATTAAACTAAATAATTGACACATTTTTACCTGTGCTAGATTAAAAGATAAGGGATTTACAACAGAATTAGGATACATATGTCTTGAAATAACAAATGCCTTTATAAAAAGTACGTCAACCTATCTAGTAGATGTTCAGATTCTTAAAATAAGTGACACGTCTAAATTTCAGGTAGTGAAGAAGGCATTTTTTATCAAATTCAGCAGAAAACTTCGGAGGACCATGAATTTTCGTACCAAACTGTATTGCAAACCACCAAATAGTATGGCTAAACATAATGTGGATTCTTCTTTTTCCATCTCACTTGCCCATCACTTCACACTTCAGTTCTGTCCTCCACTCTCTCTGACTCTGCGCTCCTCTTGTGGCATCCTACAGTGGCAACTGAGTATGAGCTACAAACAACGGGGTCAAAATGGACATCTGCCACACACTGATCCCCCCTGTTCCACCAGAGGAATATGTACATAGACAGACATTCAACGTAAATCTCTCAGCATTTCCTGTTTGTCCTTTCATTCACGACAACACACAGCTATAAATGTCCACCTCAAGATCAGACACCATATCCACCATTCCCCAATGACAGAACAAAACACTCACTCATACATATACAGCAGGATGAGTGATAGCGACGATAACAAACACGAGTAAGGTGAAAATAATCATACATTCTGTTTCTTATAGGACAAAGAAATGCAGCTAAAAAACAAGCCATTTCAGAGCAAGGCTGCTCGTCCCAGAGGACACAACTGCATTAATAAAGTATTAAAATATTGCCTCATTGACCTGGTTTCCACTTCATGATCAAGGACATTTACCACCACTGCCTCACATTTTTACCCAATTTACTAAATGTCTTTGGAGCTTTCAGACAAACTTAATAAAGTTTTTATTTGTCATGACCTCTATTGGTTGAGGTGAAGTTTATGTGCATGAGACCAAATATGAACTCTGTTCTCCAGTGTCAAAGGGGCCATCAACCATCTCTGTGCTGTGTGAAGAAGTATAACATTATAGTACTTTCAGGGTTTCATGTCTCCCCATTTGGATTAGTAGATTATAGAAGCCAACAATGTCGATTTTGGCCGTCGATAGATGTCAGGCCGACGATGAGCGTCCTGTCGCCCTACTCAGATTGGTGTGTCCCGCACTGTTGTGTCTTTTCGGCCATGCCAACACCTTTTTGGCCGAAAACCTCAATCGGCCACAGGCTCAACTAAATCACTCTGATTGGCTGTTCAGCTAGCGAATCAGTGCATGAGAAGCGAAACGGAAGTGAGGGACGTAAACAAACTATTTAAGAAGGCACACACAGACGGCTATTCTTTTTCATTTTCATCTCACCTGAACGCAAGAGTTTATTTTTCATCATGGCGATCTGGAATGAAGGAACCGAAGACCAACTCATCAGCTTTATCCAGGAGAGGCCAATACAAAAGACTGGCAGACAGCAGTGGATCCTGACCAGGCTGCAGTTTTTAGAGCACTCGAAGGCCTCAGACGAAGCGCAGCAGGATGAGTCCGCCATTGAGGCGTCAAAAACATTGCTGCAATCGATTGGCATGACCCTGGCACAGTTTACCACGGGTGGACATAATGGACATAATGACGACATCGTGGCCCATTCAAAAGTATTTGAACCTATGATTTGAACACAGACTGCGGCAGTTGCCACGTGATCGGCTGCCACACTTCCTGCATGAGTTGGAAAATACCTTCTTTAAGTATTTAACGGACAATACCCTGGAAAATGAAACCTCTAGACAGTTCACTAATTTGTAAAGATGTGGCAAAAAAATGTGTACAGACACTTCACTAATTTGTAAAGATGTGGCTAATTTTCTTTTACAGACAGTTGTGGCAATACATTTTTTTTATTGTATGACATACTATTTTTATCGTATTGTATTTTTGTCGATTGTTTACATTGTACAGTTCTTTTGATAATAAACCACTTTTTACCGATACTGCAAAATGCAAAACTTTATTTCGTACCTTCATACTACAGCAATTAGATAACACAACATTAGAATGAGGATACAATTAGCTATACTACAATAAAAGTCAGAAGATACAGATGTACATGATGATACATAATTTGCCTGTCAGTGTTATGATGTTGTATATTAATATAATCTTTGATTATAATTACTGATGCATGGAATGTGGTAGCAGCAGTACTTTACAGTTGCCAGCCACATTGCTTAAATATTTTTCGATGGAGGAGAGTGAAAATGGAACGCACACGCTATTTGTTGTTTGTTTATATCACGCAGTCTGTTCTTCTTCTCTCGGTTATCACGCAGTCTGTCTTCCGGTTGTTGCCTCTTTTGAATGACGAATACACACTACTGCCACCTGCTGGTAAGGAGAGTTATTGCCACTCACGCATGCGCAGTTCGTACGGGCTACTTGGCCGTCGGCGGAAGTCTTTGCGGTGTGTTCCAGTGCGACACATGGCCAAGACGCAGGAGACGCGAGGCGACACAACAGTCGGGTCCGTGTGTCAGTTCTTTGGTGTCAGCTTGGTGTGTCCCTACCAGAGATGGGGTCGTTACTAAAAAAAAGTAATATATTACATATTACATATTACTTTAAAAAAAAGTAATATATTACACTACTTCGTTACTCTCTACATAAAGTAACTCGTTACTTTACTCGTTACTTTACTCGCAGGGCCGGCCCGCCCCTCCCTACAGGCAGATCACGCAGACTGCTAAAGTTTCAAATGTTCTCTTTAGTTCAGTTTCCATTGTCGCATAAGACTGATCCAGATAGCTCTGACTATGGCTGTCCTCTGTCTCCTGCTATCTGTATTTTGCGCAGTATATCTCTGAACGATGCGATGGTGATTCCACTGTGCAAATGGGCAACATTACCTCTACTATGAAGGATGCTACAAGCCTGTCCATCTCTGCTTTGGTTACCGGTCCTCCAAATTCTAATTTGTGCCGCTTCAGAGTCGGCGGCGGCGCACTCACATCCTCACTCTGGGTTCGGGGGTCCGGTCCTTAGCTATTAGCTTCACCTTAGCATGTGTTCTTTGCAGGTGTTTGTTGAGGTTTGACGTGGTGTTTACAGCAGTGGATAACAGCTTCTGGCCTGGACACAGTTTGCACCTCACCGTCACATTCCTGTCTATTCTTCGGACGAACTCAAAATAATGGGCATACCTCCACCCCTCGAAAGTTATCGCTGACTCTGCCATGTTTATGCAGCACTGCACGTGGAAAAAACCCAACTCTGGTCCCTACCTTTAGATGAAAAGCTCTAAGTATAAGACACTCTTAAGGGTCTCAGCGCGTGTATATGGTAATATTTTAAATTGTGTATTCAAGTCCAGCAGTGCTCTGTGGTTCAGTTAATTCAGCACGCGTGTGAAGGGTTTGCGGTTTACTTCCTGGTCCAACCTTATTTTTTAAAACCGATGCCAGAGTGAAGACTGAAAAGCTCTCAGAGACAGCGTGAATGGATCTGAAGGCTTTTTTTGCAACCTATAATGTCAGCAGTGATGTTGTTTTCTATTTTGATCCTTGTCCCTTGTCAGTACCTGCAGAAAAGAAAATCCCACTCCAATGTAAGAGGGGGAAAGTAAAAAATTGGCACTTATCCTGAGGCTGTAAGACAGCACTTCATGAGCGTACAGAGATAAGAGGAAAACATAAGGGGGCTGGAGGAAAACAACAGAAACAACTTGAGTTCCTGGAAAGTTTTGAGAGCAGTCCTTTGCTTTGTGTTATCTGAATGCACTTCTACATTTTTGTCATTGAATAATATCTATTAATCCACCTATGCAACCAAATGTACAATTTGAAATTGTCTCATGTTATCAGACATAACAAGATGTAGTTGTACGACAGCACTTGGTTGTTTTGACCAAAGCTGTTCATTTTCAAGTAAGGTAGACTCAGACTGGACACAAGCATAAGCACCCTCATGGGTTACCTTAATCCTACATTTCCACCGCATGGTACTGTTCTACTCGACTCGACCCACATCATTTTCATTCCCACTGGATATATTGTATCCCCTTAAACGTAGGAAGGTTATAAACTGTATGCTGTTAAATTGAACCTTTTAGTAATGGCTCAACTTGCTCGCTTATGCCCCTTTTCCACCAAACCAGTTCCAGTCCTAGCTCCGTGCTAATGCTCTTCTGGTTTCGAACTGGTTATTCTTTTTAGCCCCAAAAAGTGTTTCCACCGCTCAGAGCCCGACTGCTGCTGCGTCATGACATCACTGTTTACGTCACTGATTTTCTCCCTAACGCCGCTCACAACAATGGGGGACTGTGTCGGGTCGATGATCGTGTTGCTTATAATCATTCGACGCCAGATTTAAATTAAATAACTACTTCTCCAACCTTGTACTTTTCTCAAGAGTGCTGCGGTTCATTTTTTATTAATGTGGTTCAGCGGCATTTACCGACCGCTGCAGTTCTGCTCGTCCACCGTTGTTTAGTCTACTTTAGTCAACTCAAGGCAGCGGCCGCTGAAAACCGGTTTTCGGTGCTTAGAGCCGGCACCGCTGCGGTGGAAACAGGAAGAACTAGATCTTAATCAGGCTCTAGCCCGGAAACGGCCCTGGAACCGGTTTGGTGGAAAAGGAGCATTAGACGTTACTAAACTCGGACCAAGTACCAGCTACTATCCATGACTTTCCCAATTGAAAACCGAAAAAGAGCAAGTTGAGTCGAGTCGAGCATGCAGTGGAAACGCGGCTTTAATCAGTGTTGCTCCCTGCTCTGCATTCTGCACACAAAGATTATGGCACAGATCAGTTCGACCCCACTGTCAGACAGATGGGAACCCAAAGGGGGGTCTTCCAGAAACAGCACCCACAGTCCCCCCCCTGCTTGTCGTGATACATGACCTCCAACCTGGAGCGCACCACAGGGTGGATGACTGACTGTATGAGGGCACAGAGAGAGAGGGGGAGGAACGTGTGGGAGCCAGTAGGGGAATTTAAAACAGCCATGCTGCCGGTTTGCATATTTTAGCTCAACAATTAAATATTGCATGTACATACATATACATACTTACCTTCTAGGCAGCATGACGTTTCAGTTTAGTTCAGCACTGTATGAACCATGTTGTGGAGACCTAGAGGTCAACCTTCACAGGTAATTATTGTGTATCATTTCTGTGGTAATTTGGTAATCCAACTGGTCTGCTATGAAAACTGCATTACTGCATTATTCAATTTTTGGCCACCTGGAAAATGTACGTTCAATGTTCACTTGCCTTTTAGGTTTTTTGTTTTCCACCAACCTGCCTTTTTTTTGTTGGATACATGGTTGAAGGGAGTTTGAAGTTGGTTGACTGCCAAAAAGATGAATAAATAATGTTGAAAACAATGCTATTTAATTGAATTTATAAATGTTTATTAGATAGATTTGTGATTAATTGGCTATTAGTTGGCACTACTTGGTGAAGGAAGGCGAGTGAAAGTAATTAAAGCAAAGAATAGGAACAAAAAAGTGGCCGTAGATAGGAATAGTTGTCATGGCACTTGTTGTGATTTGGGTCATCCAGGAAAATGATGACTGACTGTAACCACTCATGTGGGTAAAGAAGGGCATCTTCATATGTGCACACATTGACTGATTGTCAATTCATGAGAAAAGGTAAGACGGAAATAAGCTTCTGCCCCGTTCACTTTAACGCCTCGCTGCTGCCTCCATCATGCCGCTCTAAACCGGGGTCTACCAAACATCCATCAGACAAACAGCCCCATCAGGCGGGAGCCGAAGGTCAGAGTGCCTAAGAGGAGGTGTTGATCAAAGTGACAGAGATAAGTAGAGTAAGGTAATTGGGTACCAGTTTATTCTCAAGGTGCTTTTTAGCACTAACAAACCCCTGACTGATGCTTTTAATTGTCCTGTTTTCTTTGTTATGATTGAGACTAACTTTTAAACAGATTTTATTGTACAATCGTAGTTACCATTTGTCCTACAAGATGAATATTGACAGTTTTGCTTGGGGCAGATAAAAAATTCAAAGGATTTTGCACAATGAAAACGAGGAACATACTTTAATTTCACATTTTTTGGTTTAAACCAAGCAACTTAGTAAACGTACTCAAGTACTGTACCTATGTTATACTTAAGCAATAGCTCACGACAGGCCGTGGTATATGGCCATTATATCACAGTTAAGGGCCGTTACCAAGTGTGGCAATATGAAAGGAAAATACACACTCCAATTTAAATAGTTTTTATTATTAAATAATGATGTTCAAAATAAAATAGTCTCTCTGTTGCCTTCTGCACAACACATAGTGAGAGGTGGTTGCTATGCGATAACACTAACAGCTAGCGAACATATTAGACGGACAGCGTTGAGGCAAAATGCTAACGTTATGCTATAAACGAACTACAGCAGGGTCGCTGCTTCAACGTCACGCCAACTTAAGATCCATATTCAAACATACAGATTCAAAATTGTACAAGTTGAAGCGTTTGTTTGAACAGTTTGCAGGAGGCAGGTACTTGCTTTCAAGCAGAACACGGGGAAAAACAAACTTAGCGGGAGTGTTTACGTGTTCGGTGTAATGACGTACGGCCTCGACAACTTCTGTAGTCCTATTCAGCCACATTTTAACAACCATCGTTTTTCAGACATGTAAACTCTTCAAAAATCACCAGTGGGGTCACTGCTGATGTATTTAATGTCGTAGAACAAAACGTGATCTGTCTCTTCAATGTGTGTCAAACACAGACCTTATTTCGAGCTATTTTCCAAAATCCTATGGAGAAATTGCATTGCTTTTTGGCGAAGGAACCGGAAGTGTTAAAATGCTAACTTACTTCCGGGTTTTAGGACGCGTCACTGTGGCACTCTATGATAATCCTATAATAAATACAGTTATATAACACTCTAAAAGGAGCCATTCTGCGTATTTTTGCATTAATACTCATGTACATTTACTCAAGAATCACTTTGAGTGCATGAGTGTGTGAGTTTTTCACAGTAGGGTATTGCAACTGAGCAATATTTTCCATCGAATAGCAATAATCATAAAAATATTCACCCAAATTGACCAACATGTTCCCTTCAATTGACATCAAACATCCCATAAAAGTTGATGCCAACGAGCTGCTGCTGTGAAGACAGCATAAACACCCAGTGCTCTGCATAATGGCTACTGCAACACCTAAAGGCTCGATACTCTAGAATAATACAATTTGTACATGAATATTGTACACTCAACATATGCTTCAGACCGCACACAGGAATATGGTCTCACTGCCATTAATAATGTGCTGTTTTGGAGATTTGCAGCTGCTTCTGAGGAGCTCTGTGGTTTTATCTTTAAAAAAAACATTTTAAGATCTTCACTTGGTTATTATTTATGTTGTACGGCACATTCATTCACACAAAAGATCATTAAAAGTTATATTGAAGTTCTTATTTCCTTTGATCAGTTGTTAAAACTGTGTGTGTGTGCATGAGTGCGTATTTGTGAGTTTAGGGTACATTTGTACTGTTGACCTACCAGGAAACAATTCAATAACTGTTACCATTCAGTACTAATATTGTTAATATGATTATTTTTAAATATACTTTGTAAAAGATGACATTTGAAAAGTGAGTTTGTATGCAATGCGAAGTGAAAAACATCCCAGAGACGACAGATAATATTCAGAACAAATGTGTTTTATCTAACCACTCTAACTTGTTGCAGTAATCACTACAGCATTTTATTACACAGCATAGATTAGAGGCTTTAGATAAATAAATAAAAAGAGCTTGTGTACTAAATCAACACCCTGACTTTGAGTGAGGGAATACGCGTGTGATGTGTCTGTGTTGATATAATGAGCAAGCTGTGGATATGAATCATTTCCGTCATCGCAGGTATTACATTTCTGAGCCTTGGGCAATGCGCCATGATTGATAACCGAGATGATTACACTTTGCCAATGGGGGAGAGAGGAAGAGCAAGAAGGAAGGGACATAATGCGCAAATGATAATTACAGAATTGTTAATACCTGAATCTTTAAAAAGGTAGCTGTGCCCGCCGTCTTACTTGAAGAAACATAGCCTTTAATCCCCCTATATCATTAAAAGCATTTAACCAGTGTGTGATTTCATTCCAAAAGGTAATGAAGATAATTGTAATCATATTTTTGTGAGTTCATAAAAACATGAAAATATTGCTGATTTATTCACCTATCCTACATAATAAAGCTAACTAACTAACTAACTAACTAACTGTAGTGTTTTTTAATACAGTATTTGTGACCTGTTTAACCTTCATTATAATGACACAATTCCCTTGTACCTACAGTATGAGTATGTACACTCAGTATAGTATATCATTTTGATGATGGCAGCCCATTCATCTCCTTTGGCGTGACCTTTCTATGCTAAATCTCAATTTGGCTGGTTGTAAATGTTGTTGATCTGGCAAGTTAATACTGGAATACACTTGTGATTTGGCCTGTAGCCATTCATACATGTATCTAGTTTTCTGGCCATGGAACTACAAATCCATCGGTGTACAATGCCAATGTATGTTTTAAATGTCTTCAGTGAAATAGATTCAAAAAAAGAAACCTCTTCTTTTGCATTGGTGATGGTTAGAATTCCAGATTATACCAAATCTGCTGAATGCTCCACTATAATCAACAGCTGGTCGCTAACTTGTCCCCTAGATATGAGTCAGAATCCCGTATACTTTTCAAACTGATTGCCACAGGTGAACTCTTTTGAGACATGAAGAAAGACTCCTCTAACATTAGTTGCATTCATAACAATAACTGGGGATTTTAACCGTGCAAAACTGGACAAATCTCTGCCTACATTCACTCAGTATGTGAAATGCCCCACCAGGGGAAATAATACTCTGGATCTTCTATATGCTAATACCAAGAATGCATATTGTGCCACTGCCCTCCCCCCCCTGGGCAGATCTGACCACAACCTCGTCTTTTTGGCTCCTAAATATGTCCCACTGGTGCAGAGGCAGCCTGTATCCACCAGGACTGTGAGGAAATGGACTCCAGGGGGCTAATGAGGCTCTACAGGACTGCTTCGAGACCACTGACTGGGACGTGCTTTGTGTGCCACATGGAGAGGACATCAATAATATGACTGACTGCATCACAGAATACATCAACTTCTGTGAACAAACAATATTACCGGCTAAAACTGTCAACTGTTTCCCCAATAATAAACCCTGGATTACTAGTGACCTGAAAACTCTTTTAAATAAGAAAAAGGAAGCTTATAAGTCTGGGGACAAATCAATGCTGAAGAGTATCCAGCATCTACTGAGAGACAATTTGAGGAGGGGCAGAGATTCGTACAGGAAGAAGCTGGAGACTAAGCTCCAGCAGAACAATAGCAGGGATGTCTGGGCTGGGATGAAGGCTATCACTGGCTTCAAAGGGAGAGACAGACTGACTGTGGGCACCCTGGAGAGGGCCAACGAGCTGAACACCTTCTTCAATAGGTTTAGCTCTCCGCCCGCTGCTGTCTCCTCCACTTCCTCTTCTCACCTCACCTCCTCCTCTCAGCCTGGCGTCAACATCCCCCCTCTGCTCACCACCTACACTTCACACCTCTCCTCCACCACCCAGCCTGGCTTCTGCACCCCCCCTCTGCTCACATTGCCGCTGACCCCCCCCCCCCCCCCTCTGCTCATCTTGCCTCAGACCCCCCCCCCCTCTATCCCCCCTGCCATCAAGCCTCCCCCCCCGCTTCACTGTGAGCACAGGACAGGTCCAGAGTCAGATGGAAAAACTCCACCAAGGCAAGGCTGCTGGCCCTGATGGTATCAGCCCCAGGGTCCTAAGGACCTGTGCCCGCCAGCTGGCTCCTGTTCTCCAGTATATATTCAACCTGAGCCTGCACTTGGAGACCATCCCGGTGCTGTGGAAGACATCATGCGTTGTTCCGGTCCCTAAAAAGACAACTCCTTCTGGGCTCAATGACTATCGCCCTGTAGCACTCACATCTCATGTGATGAAGGTGCTTGAGAGACTGGTCTTGGCCCATCTCAGACCGCAGGTGAGATCATTCCTTGACCCTCTGCAATTTGCCTACCAGCCTCACCTGGGGGTGGACGATGCCATTATTTACCTGCTGCAGCGTGCTCACTCATACCTGAATGGATCGGGTTGCACTGTGAGAATCACCTTTTTTGATTTCTCCAGTGCATTCAACACGATCCAGCCTCGGCTACTGAGTGACAAGCTGCAGGCTATGAGGGTAAACTCGTCCACCATCTCCTGGATTACCAACTACCTCACGGACAGACCACAGTACGTCCGGCTGGGCAGTGTGCTGTCTGATGTGGTGGTTGGTAGTATTGGAGCCCCACAGGGGACTGTGCTGTCTCCTTTCCTGTTCACCTTATACACCTCTGACTTTCTATACAACTCAGAGTCATGCCACCTGCAGAAGTTTTCGGATGACTCTGCAGTGGTAGGGTGTATAAGGGATGGACGGGAGGAGGAGTACAGAGCGCTGGTGGGTGATTTTGTTGAGTGGACTGGAAGAAATCATCTGCTTTTGAATGTGGCCAAGACCAGAGAGATGGTCATTGATTTCAGGAGGAAGAGGACATCTCCTCCTCTGCCCCTGTGCATTCTGGGAGAGGATGTGGCAGTTGTGGAGGTCTACAAGTACCTGGGAGTGCACTTAGACAATGGGCTGAACTGGAGGATCAACACTGACGCTGTGTACAAGAAGGGGATGAGCAGACTCTATTTTCTGAGGAAGCTGAGATCCTTCAACGTATGCAGTAAGATGCTGGAGATCTTCTATCAGTCTGTTGTGGCTAGTGCACTCTTCTTTGCTGCGGTCTGCTGGGGGGGCAGCATCAGAGCCGGTGACACCAGCAGGATCAATAAACTGATCAGGAAAGCTGGGTCAGTCATCGGCATCAAGCTGGAACCCTTTGAAGCTGTGGTGGAGAGGAGGACACTGAACAGGCTGTTGTCCATCATGGATAACCCCACCCATCCTCTCCACCTGCAGCTGGACAGTCAACGGAGCTCCTTCTCCAACAGACTGCTGCAGCTCCGCTGTCACAAGGACAGATACTGGAAAACATTCCTGCCCACTGCAATAACTCTGTACAACAAATCACCTCTGGCTGGAAGAGAACTCTCTGCTCCATAGTTTCTCTAGAAATAAAACCACCTTGTACATTTTACTCACACATAATCTGTTTCATATTTAATACTCCATAATTCCATATATTTTGAATATATATATATTTGTATATATATATAATATCTGTATGTATATTTTCTATTTTGTATTTTGACATGTATATTTTATATTTTATTTTATATTTTATTTTATTTTATTTCTATTCTTGTATATTTTGTTTTATTGTAAAATGCCTTTTATGCTGCTGTAACAAAAACAATTTCCCAATTTGGGATCAATAAAGTACGATCTATCTATCTATCTATCTATCTAACATCAACACCGCACTTAAAAAATGCACTTAAAAAATGCACTTTAAAAAATGTGCTTTCTCTAAATGTTTCCGCTTCATGTTGGCAGCCCTATCCCAACAGTTATTCCCTTATAGCTGGTTTATATTTACTGTAGAGGGGCCTTGATTCCCCAAAGACCTGCACACTCACAACGTAGTACTGACTAAATATAAAAAGTAAAAGTTGGTTAAACTCCGTGCTGACTGTCCTCCTGATTCCTGATAGCATCATGGTTTGTCTATCATGTGTAACCTGCTCTCTCTCAATAAGCTAAGCTCATGGACAAACATTTACCGTCTGCATGGCTGAACCTGGACAGAGCATGTAGGCCGATGTGTGTTTATGTGTGCCTGCCCTTGAGAATGTGTGCGTGTCCTTGAACGTTTGTGCACATACATTCATGTATTACATTGTGTTTGTGTTGTACCTGTTTTAACTATCAGCTCAGTGAGTATTTAGGAGGAGGAGCTCAGGAGGCATGTGGCGCAGTGGATAGAGCCTTGGTGTGGGGATCAGGGGGTCACAGGTTCAAACCCCACTGCAGTCAGCATGTCGTTGTGTCCCTGAGTAAGACACTTCACCCCAAATTGCTCCTGTGGGGATTGTATTGAGTATGTAAGTCGCTTTGGATAAAAGCGTCTAACAAGTGACATGTATATGTATATATTTATGGACAAGCACAACACGCATCCGCTGTTACTACCTGTTTGTGTGTGTGGATGTATGAGTGACTCACTGTCGGTTATACTCTAACGGTGACAGGATGATAATCAACTCACAATTTGCCTGTCTGGGGCCAGGCAAGCCAACAAACACACACACACCAATTCCGCCTTCTCAGAAAACTCATCCCCGACTCTGGTGTCACCCACCTGTATGACCTTTGACCATTGTTTTCTCTTTAATTGAACCACATGGGTCAAATCAGCAGAGGTTGAGGATACAGTGCTGACAATCTAAGCCTGCAGGTATAATATAACAATAATGGGTTTGCAAAAACGCCCACTGCAATCTGCCTTTTCAGTGAGATAAATCAAGAGGAATACTATGTTCAGAGAAGGAGTGGGAGGGATAAAGGGAGTAAGTGATAGATATAAAAAGGGATTTAAAGCAAAAATAAAACATAACTTGGAGCAAAAATAGATTTGAGTAAAGAGTGTGCTTTATATATTTCTTATTTTTAAACAGAGAATAGACAGGCTCATCTGTTTGCGGTGAGAGGAGGAGAGGATTCAAAAGAGAGCCGGATAAATTCCCTGCTCACAGAGAAGGAGGATAGAAAGAAGATTGAAGGGTGAGGATGAACAGCAGAGGGTGGATAAGGTTAGCAAAGGGGAGTGATAACTGTGTGAATGCAGAGGAGGATGAATGAGTAAAGATAAGAATTATTAAAGGGAAATGGAGAAGAGAGGTGATGGGCCAGCATTGCTCTGACCATGTCGCTCTCTCTCGGCTGGCAGATGGGTCCTGTCGTGGTGCCGCCTGAAGGATGGCGTGCCACGCAGACGCCTTTACACATGCAAAGTTCTCTTGCAATTCCACTATCTTTCTTGGCAGCATGGCCGCAGCACTGACAGATTGAGAGCAAACGGGCAGGCAATCAGCTCAGACACCTGAGAGCACCCTAAGGACCCCCGCTCTCGCTGGCAGGAGGAAGGGGCTGCTGGCTACGCTGCAAAACACCAATTAGGCCCCTTAAAAAAAGCTCCACTAAAAGACCAATTAAAGATCCATTACAGAATGCTGGGTAGAGTGTTGCCTGTTAGGTGTGAATCAAGCAACCTGTGCAAACAGAACCTGAACAGTGAAGTTTTATTGGACTGCCACCTGGTCAGACATCACGCTCACACAGCGGACACTGACATGACAGAAGGTAATCGTGTAGTTGACCCATAACATCACATTAGCTCATTCTGTTTCTCAGTGGATGGCAGGTGACGGATCAGGATTGTCAGCAAATAATCTTTAAAAAATAACGTTCGACATTACACTTATGGTGGATCACATCCAGGGAATAAAGAGGCTCTGTCTCCTGCACACTCACACATGAACAGGCAACAAAAGGGTTCTTTCCGAAGAGCTGAGGTTCTACCCAGAACCCCTTTTCAGTTGTTCAATGATTGTTGATTGGGTGTGGGTTGTGCTAGACCACTTCATCCCAGGCCTTTGAGGGTGTTCATGGCCTAAAGCTGATGGATATGGTTCCTATGCTACAGGCCAACATGTTGAAGGAAAACCATATTACCCTTCTGGAGACAAGATGGTTATATGTAGCTGAAGTCTTCAAAAGGTGCTTTTTGGGAGCCCCCTGGGTGAAATCACTCACATATAGTCCTGGGTATTGCCCTTTAAGGATGGGTTCTCTATATATACTGTATATCGGGTTCTACAACAAACCAAGGGTTATCTTATGGTAATAGGCCAAAGGACAGGATATGGTTTTGTTTAGCTCCTTTATTTCCAACAATGCAGGGCAGTGTCAAAGTGAGCTGCCACTGAATTGTCTTTACAGTTGTTATAACGTGGTGGACTTGACAAGGTCAAAGAAAAAGAAATGTTGGTAGACGGCAATTGTAAATAATCACTTAACTATTTGATTACTTTCTATTTCGATACAGTATGTCTCTAAGTGTGATTGTGTGTGTCTGTGTGTGTCGACAGACAAGTGCCCTTCTGATTGATATCAGCTTCCATCAGGTCCAATCAATACAATCCCTCAGAATGACTGTCACAACACACAAACACACACTCTGTATGCTTCTCACTCCTCCACACAGTTTTTTATGTGAGGTATTGCAAGCATAATACAGTTAGATTCTGTTTTACAGTAAAATAGATAGAATTTCCAGACAAAATAGACCAATCTGGAGGACAAATAGACAAGGATCATTCTTGCTTGCCTTCAACTTGAGGTCTTAGGTTTGATGTTTTGGCCATCATCCCTATCAGTAATACTGACAGTGTAGATTTACCAGAAAACAGTATTTTCAACCCAAAGAGACACACGTTATTTGCCTGACAAATCAATCAAGAATCAGGATTCAGAACCTTTCCTCTAGTGTCAAAGCCTTGCACTTTGTATGAAAATATAATTTTCCTAAATAAAAAAGAAGAAAACAACAGTTTAAGTGTGCTCAATTGTAATTATACCTCCAAGTAAATTTGTTGAGATAATTGTTTTCTTGTTTAGATTGGCTGACTGTGTCCAAGTTTTCAACTAGTCCGACCTTGTTGAAGAAATATAGCCTGGTATCCAGACCTAACCAATTATTCTTTTGAGTACATTGATACCATAACTAATGGAAATTAAGTCCAAAATCAATCAAATAAGACCAAGAAGAGCCAATAATCTCACTATCTGATTGAGCCAAAGATGTTGTAGAACATGTTTATATTTGTTTGTTTACAAAATACAGATGGCCCTTCTCTCTCCTCCTTCTTGTTCCCTCTCTCCAACTCTTTGTCCTTTTGAGTGAGGATCTATCCTTGTTACATGGTGGCAGATTGACTTTGGCTGGAAAATAGGTATCATGTGTCCTTGGGGTGACATTTGTCTTCATAGATACCATGTTTAGACATGGAGAAAGAGGGCGACAGAAACAGAGAGTGACACAGGGGTGGTCAATAAGTAATAAATAGCGAGGACAACGACATAGGGAGAGAGTTATGAACATGGGTACAAGAAACAGACGGATAAATAGGACACAGAAGGACGAGAGACAATGGAGGCAATAAAAAAAAAACAGATAAAAAATGATCTTCAGAATTTGTCTGCTTTAGGCATCTGGGATGGGAGGATGAAACGGAGGATAAGTGTGAGGTGATTAATGTACTGTGTCTGGCCAGACAGACATCGTTCCCTTCTCATATTTTCTTTAACCAGGAAACACCGTCCCACCCTCCCTGTTTTTAATCACATGAGACTGGAGTGAAACAGCTGGCCTCAATGTCAGCGCCGAGCTGCTGGTCCAGGATCTGTGGAGGCATACAGCTTGAAGACAGATGCTGATAACTAATGGTTGTCTTTATAGACACACATACATACCAGTCTATGAGTTTGTGTGTGCGGGAACTGGAATCAAGATGTATTTTGCAAAGTAAAAGATATTGTGTATTTATTTGAATCAGACAAAGGTTATTAAGGAACCTGCATAACATAGCAAGATAAAAGAAAAGTAATAATAATACAGCTTTGACACACAGTTGTTGTTCTCAAAATTGCCATGATGCAAGCTTATTATGTCTAGACCATGTTTATATATACAGTCTATGGTCTAGACAAGCACGGTCGTTTTTTTTGAAATATTGATACACTGTTGTTTAATTTAAAGTTGAGTTTTTTGGTACCATTCACTCAGGGTTGAAAGGAAAAAAATAAAATAAAAGGGAGTATTTTTCCTAAAGAAATTAGAAATTATACTCTTACTTAAGTATTTACAGTACAGTATAGCACCTGGAACTGGGGCTCAGACGGTTAATTAACTTTTTGTAACCAGTAATATTGACTTTGATTTACTCGTAAATTGTGTTACATTCCATCTTCCCTCCTCACCCTAGCACCTTCATTAGATCCTGATCCTAGAAACAGCATAAATAAAATCTCTGTCACAAATGCTCCCACACACAAACACATGTGTATACACAGACTGAGCAAGGTCACTGTGTGCGTTTGTGTGAGCAGTGGGTGCTGAATGTTTGGACTGGAAACTGCTCTTGATGCCACTTCAAACAACGCACCGCACCAAATATTGTCCTCTGTGTTCGGTGAGTGTGTGGCTATTTTTATTCGCTCATTTAGCCGTTGTCAGAAGAGCAGTTTTATTGGCTGAGGACAAACTGGAGCAGTGACCAACAGTGTGTCTTTGTTTACTTGTAGATACTGAAAACTGTCTGACAAATTGTAAAGAGAAGAGAGACAGAATTAAGGTGGAAAAAATGGGAGAAGTTGCATTTGGGTGAAAATAATGATTTCCACAAAATGTATTGTGATATGCATTTCATAATGTTATCTCCATGCGACTATTGTGAAGGAAGAGATATGAACTCATATCTGTGTATGTGGTGGTAGCTCCGCTGGGTATATCTATATTGAGAACGGCTCTTTGTTTATTTACACATTCACACATGCTACACACATACTTACACACCTCCTATCTATCAAAGCTATCTGTAATGCTCTGAGGGAAAATATATTTATAACTCCACGTCTCCATCTGACTGCCTCTGGACTAATTGGAAGTTGCCTCTCAGGGACAAACCACTGGCATAGCCAAAGATTTGGCAAAATCCACCAGCTATTGCGGATACACATGATAAAATGCACAACATATTTTATTTATTATTTTTGATTTTACTGCAGTAAATGCTGTTTTTTGGCTCCAATCCAATGCCACGAGAGTCAAGGCCTCTTCAATGTCTCAATTTCCATTTGATATTTTATGTGAATTTTATCTCATTACAGTGAGACACAATATTTCTTCAATAATGTTTTCCCAATATCACTTTTGCAGTATTAAACATGTTAACGTTGAACATTTAAAGAAACAACAACCTTTTGGGTTATTTAAAGGCAACAACAGTACTTTGAGGTTAAGTTAAGAAATAAATATCCTTTTTTGATTTATAATAATTATGTTTGTCGCACATCTATAATATATTACAATTAACATCTTGGTGAAAAATAAGGGCTTCTTCCTTTCTTAAACTTAAAGGCCACCTGTTGAGAATTCCAAACTATTATCAAAGAAACCACAGAAGCCTTTTCTGTCACTTTTTGCACCAACCTTTGATTTCTAATTCTGTCAGAAAGAGTCATTTTCCACAAAGCCACAGGAAATTCTTCTGCAGTCATTGACATGTGTCTGTGTATTACTCCTCTGTGTCAGTCAGATGCTCCCAATGGAGCTTTCCTCCTTTAAGCGTTTGGCTTTTTGGAGCGTCACTTTCTCTACGGCTGTATTCATTAATTTATGAATGTGTTTGAACTGGAATTCTCTTTTTTAGGTCTCTCCGATGTAAATAAATGTATGTATTCATCATCTGCTCTCTAAGTCTTTAACACTTTTGGCAAACAGGATGAATTGATTCAATATGAATGTCTGGCTATTATAGTTCAAGTGGCAGAGTGTGACTCATATGATTAAAGCAGAAACACACTCTCCATCTCCAAGGTCAAACCTCATCCTGACGATTAAAAATTCACTCTACAACCACTGATAGCAATGCTAATGACCTCATGGGAACAGAGGCTCACTTAATCAGTGGAATTATCCCTCTCATGCTCCCCCTGTTGCAGGAGACATGGGGCCTCTCCTCATTTGCAGTGTGATGGCTGTGTTGCAGGGGGTGTCCCTGCCGGCTGGAGATGACGGCAGTGGAGTGACTGACGACTCCGAGATAGTCTGTCTGTCAGACAGAGTGATGGCTGGGAGACACTCGCACTCGACACATCAGGCGAGACGAGAAGAAATAAGAGGAGAGGAGGAGGAAGGGGGAAGCCTGGCAGCTTTGTCTTTTAATCCAGGGGGTCGGGGACAGCAGAAAAAAAAGAAAAAGAGCTGAAAGCAGCGATAAATGTGTCTTTGCACATCCACGTACATGTGGGACGCCTGTTGATCCAGCAGTGCATTGCCTTCAGTTTTGGAGACTTGGCGAACAAGTGGACATTATGTCTAACATGGAACGCACTGTGCTGGAATAGACATATTGCACATCTTGCACCACTTCCTGTGTCCAATATGTGGCACTAGAGAACCAACACTTATGTGTGACACATACAATGTGGACACCTAATTTTGATGTTAATGTAATGTAGTCTGTCACATCAGTACGTGGGGCAAGTGTCTAGAAATGGCTGCAACGCCACGGAAACAACGTGTCATGCTTTTAGATCCTTAAAGGTGGGGTAGGTAAGTTTGAGAAACCGGCTCGAGATACACTTTTTGTTATATTCCATGGAATGCTCTTAACATCCCGATAGCAATGAATATCTTAAGTGCTTTGACAAAAAATCCATAAAAAAATTTCATCTGTGGAAGCCGTAGTACTGTAAAAAGCACGACCAATCATTTTAGCCGGCCCGGCTAAAATAACTGGATGGCCTACCTGCCTGTCAGCCTTCCATCTGTGCACAAACTTATCTCGTGCCCTCATTGGTCATGTGCGCGTTCGTGCGTGTTGGAGGAGGGGCTCTGTAAGGAAGTAGCAGATTTTTTCCGGCTGTGTATTTTCAAATTCTAGCGCACTCGAGCTGGTTTCTCCAAAATGACCTACCCCACCTTTAAGGTCTTAAAAGGTTACTGACCAAATGTGATGTTGATTGGATCAAATGTGTAAGAGGAGTTTGTTGTAAGGTTCCCTTTTTCATAAAGAGAGCTTCAGACATAAAGGGGGACCATTAGGAACAAGAGCACATTAGAGACAAGGGGAGCTGTCTCTAATTGCCTGACTGAATGTGTCTTAATGAGGATGGGAGGGTTGTAGCATGGCTCTGATATGGTTCAGATTTAATTTCTCCATTTATGTTCTGTGTCATTTTTTTCCTTATTCTCCATCTCATTTGGTCCAAGTTAAATTTAAACCTTGCACTGTGAAAAAATTAAAGACATTTGCATATCATCGCTGCCAACCAAGCAGTCAATCATCGCAGTGTCAGGCAAAGTGCTCCTCCAGGGGTCACACGGGGTTTTCACTCTCAGCTTTGCCTCCTTCAGGCCCAACACATCCAGGATGTGAGCAGCACTGACACGTATTAGCATAAAGCCCCCCTCCCTGCTTCTCTCACTCTCTCCTCCTGCCCTCACACATTCACTGACAAGTCCTGTATCTCCATGTGGAAACTAATTGGTCTGCTTTTAAGCCAAGCTCCATTACAATATAATACACTTAATTTTAATTTAGAGTTGTATTAATGTTTAGGAGCTGCTGGCTCCTAACTCCCAGTGAATGTACCAGGGAAGCCTTAAAGGAGCACTATTATGCTTTTTGGGATGTTCCCTTTCCTGTAGTGTGTTGTAGGTTTATGTGCATGGAAATGGTTTGCAAAAGCTACAATTCCAAAGTTCCCTCTAATGTACTCCTTTGTTTACTTCCAATACATAATGACATCATTATGTAACACTCACGCTGTTGTCCAGTTCTCCAACACATTGTATTTGATAGGGGGGGGGACATCTTTAAGCAGTTGACCAATCACAACAGAGCCGGCCAGCTAACCAATCAGAGCAGACTGGGTTCTGGTTTCAGACAGAGGGTGAAAAGAGGTGCTGCAGCACAGGCAGTATGAGAAAAATAAAGCACTATTAGAACATTAAAGCATGGAAACAAATCACAGTAGAGGCACTAAATAAAGAAATGAAACCTGCAACATTAGCAGAATAGGGCCCCTTTAATACTTACGCCATGTTTAAGAACTCAACATTTGCTGACCTACAACTAGTAATAGAAAGCCATTCATAGTTGGATTTCCTACTTGTAAACCATGGCAAATCCAACTACACTGACTTCATAAAAAAACCAAAATAAGCATACAGCGTGCGTTAAAAGTACATAATATCTTATAGTATATAACCTGTTTGGTATGTCAGTATTTGTCAAAATACATTGCCAATGATATTAGGTGGATGACTACCATAAACAATCTCTAAAGGTAAGCTTGCACAAAAGTATTTCGGACAACTTTAAAAATGTCTAAGTGAAATGTGGAGAGTTCAAATGCCAAGGAAACATTAGTTTGTCTGGTCAGAAGTTGAAAATTACAGCTGGGAAAATTCTGACTCCCGAGTTGTTTGGACCGCAGCATTAATCCATACGTATCTGCTGTTATATACATTACATTTTAGTTGAACTTTTGATCAAATTTTCCACCACATCAAAAAGGCCAAAGGACACGATACAAAATTGGAAAGAATTGTTGTCAAAGGTGCAGCCTGCCAGGGGACCTCTAGTCATTTAGAAACAAAGTGATAGCTATGCTTACCTACACTGTCAGCAGAATGACAGCAACACATACTGTACTGTTTACCCACAGGCTGAGGGAGACTTTTACTGAAACTGACACAGAGAGCAGAACATTGAGATGCAGGAAAAAACTGTGAGGTTGAAAAAAAAGTTATAAGAAGCCTTTTCTGTCAAAGTCTGCGCTCTATTTTCACTTCTGTCTCAATGCTTTCCTTTGCTGTTTGTTTTGTGAGTGACTCATCTTGCATTTTGTTTCTATCTTTGTCCTGTATTCTTTAACTGTATCTTTACTTGTTTCTCTCTCATCTGCCTTACACACCATCTTTCCCACAATGACACACACACTTTCCTGTTATGTTTCGACTGATTACAAATCATCCCAGAGGTCTCAACCATTATCAGCTCTTAAAACGTATCATGAATAACTCACTGCACACCTCCACAGGTTAAAAAACACACAATTAGGTATCTTTACATACAGACGCGCGCACACACACACACACACACAATCTCATGCAGATAGGAAATGTTTCCTTTCACATCATAATATATTCAAATAATCCTGTCACTGTAAGACTCAAATTGAACATACACAGAAATTGATCCCTCCTTGACCGCCCCCCTCCCCTAATTGGCTTCCTGGTGTATCTTCCCATGGTGATAATCTCCAATCAACCATCTGCCGTGTCATCTCTGTGCGCCATAGCTCTGCCCTTCCTTCTGTCCCTCTGCCATGTTCCCGCTGTTAGTGTCAAAATGCAATTTCCCCTCAAAACAGCCATAAAACAAAACGAAGCGAGTGAAAACAAAGTCCACGATTAGTCGTTCACTGTCCTTTTTGACACCATCTATGTAGTGTGTGTGTGTGTGTGTGTGTGTGTGTGTGTGTGTGTGTGTGTGTGTGTGTGTGTGTGTGTGTGTGTGTGTGTGTGTGTGTGGTGTGTGGAAAAGTCCCTCCTGTGATGGAGTTAATAGGCCAGGACAGATGGCTTCCTATACCACCAACCCGTCGCTACACGCACAGAGTTACACACACACACACACACACACACACACACACACACACACACACACACACACACACACACACACACACACACACACACACACACACACACACACACACACACACACACACACACACACACACACACACACACACACACACACACACACACACACAACACACACACACAGGCACGTGCCTGTAGTGCAGCCTCAGTGTTTGGTCCTGGTTGTTGATGCCTGTTCCAGTACTAGCCTTATTCTGTCGCTCAGAGCAGCAGGAGAGAGCTACATCTGTGCCATGTTTGCTTGTGATGTGGGTACAGAAATAGAAGTGAAGGAGCCAGCGTTTGAAACGACCATTCAGCTCTCTGACTTCTTTGGGTAAAAATAAGCTGTCTGGGACGCGGCGGGCTCTTTGGTGTTTCAGTTTAACATCTGCTTGTCATAACCTTGTGCTGCATCATACCGTAGCTGGGCAGCAACAGGTGTGTTCGCTTTTCAGCTGACTGGATGACATTTCAATTGACTGTTTCACTGTTGGTATTAAAAGAGGTAGATGTCTTCTGAAATGTTGGCAGTTTAATGGCTAAATATGCTGTAATACAAGGAAGAAATCCAATCCAAAAATATATCTTCCACATTATATGTCTTGTCTTAATGTTTTTTAAAGTAATAGAAAAAGCCACGTTATAGTACAGTCAATTGAAAAGTATTTAATCCAAAAGGTTTATAGTACAGTGTACCATAACAAATTTCATAGCATAGAATGCCAGCAAAATGTCTTAAAGGTCAAACACATTTGTCTGAGCATGGTATGTCACAACAATATCATAAGTCTTTTGATTTATTCTATATATTGCAGGGAAAAATGCCAAATATATTACAAAAAAACGGATACATTAAATTGAAAAGATTTAAATAGAAAATGCCAAGAAATAATTGTATCGTCAAGTATATAAGTGACGAAAAAAATGAACAATATCATCAATACAGGCACATGGTGCTGATTTTATGTGTGTAAACAACTACAATAAAATAACTAATTTGGACTGATAAAACAAGCTAAACCCAAGTCAGCAGGCCACAGTAAGCAACAGACACTGCACAAATAGCTAGTAGGCAGGTTAGTAAACAGTAACCCCACAGAGAGAGAAGGGGTGTGTTTTCCACTCACCCAGTTTGTAAAAGAAGGCCATTCTCCATATTGGTGAAGTGTTCAATAAGCATGTCGTAGAGTTTCCCAAAAGCATTTAGGTCCTCGACAACATTAGAGTCAATATCTCTGGTAGTCTGGGAGTTGACCTGTGGTCCAATTGAATTTTGCTGCTGTTGTAGTGTTAATTTAGTAAAAGGTGTTTTTAATAAGTATTCAAAATGGCCACCACCCATAGCGCTTGCTTACGATGTTAGCCTACATGCTAACCATGTGGATGTCAGTAGCATACTTGCCAACCCTCCCGATTTTCACGGGAGACTCCCGATTTCATTGCCCTCTCCCGGTTTCCTCCCGGGGTCATATTTCTCCTGCATTTCTCCCAATTTCTGACAAAATCTGATTTACTCACGACTGTTTCCACTCTGACTTTAATACAGCTACACCATTGTTTGGTTTCCATGGTAGCGCGTCTCTTTAGTAGTACGCCAACTGAAAGTCTGAGAGGGTGAGGAAGATAGTCACAGAAAACTGAACAAGAATCGACAACTCTACCCTCTGCTCACTCCTTTCCTGTAAAATACAGGTCCAGCCCACACATATGCTCCATCAAGGATGGTGCTACAGGCCGCAAGGCATTGCACTTACAACTACAATAAGCATGTTAATGTTAATCTACAGCTCCGGCGATCCACTAGCACCCCGCCCCCACCGCGGTGGTTTTGAAAGGTCTCAAGGTTGGCAAGTATGGTCAGTAGACGTTGATGCGATTTGATTGGTGGGTAGCCAAAGGCTGGGTGGCTTCCCTTGGCATTACCCTGAATAATCACAGAGAGGCAGTGGCGTGACGCTGGCCTCAGTTGAAGGGTCAATCCCTCCATTTTCTTTCACCAAGGGATGCCAATTTTGCCTGGCCTCATCACGGCCGTGACATTAGTTTACATAGAGTGCAGTAACGTGTTTCACCAGAGGGGCGCTGTCTCACCCTTTGTAAAATGCTCAATGACAATAGAGAGGCGAAGTCCCGCCCTTCTACTTCCGCTCCCCATGGGACCTTATTTCGGAAAAATTATGTATTGAAGTCAATGAGGAGAGAAAGATTATCTTTCGATCCCGTTTGAATTGTGCCACGAAATTACACATATGATGTTTGTCAATCTTTAAAAATCATTTCCATGTCAAAAAAGTCACAGTTTGTCGTAAAACTGTTGAAATATAAGACTATAAAAAATACGCAACTAGAAAGACTACAAATCCCAGAGTCGCGTAAGTGATGTCATTAACGTTACACATTACACTCGTGTTACTCACCGAAACCTTGTAAAGCCGGTCCCGTATGCTGGCTCTTACGGAACCGACTAACTCCCCTTTTGCGTGTGTACAGCTCTCAACATGCCCAGACTTGTAGTGATTTTCACCTCTTTTAATACTTTTCGCCTTATTCTGAAAGAAAGAGGTGAAATGTGCTAACGTGACGGCCATCTTGGTGTTGGTGACGTGTGCAAGACCAGAGATGTAGTTCATTGAGCGGTTTCACACAAAAAGAATTGTTTTTTTTTTACTTGCAAAATTATCTTTTAAATTGACAAACATCATATGTGTAATTCGTGGCACAATTCAAACGGGATCGAAAGATAATCTTTCTCTCTCCATTGACTTCAATACATACTTTTTCCGAAATAAGGTCCCATGGAGCTCCCCCGGAAAGGGAGGGACTTTAAATGGTTCATATAAGATAACCAGCAATGTGTGAAGGGATTTTGGCAGCAACACCCTGTGGGGAGTAATAAAGTGTATTTACATTTTCACACAGATGCCGGTGGGTCAACATCATTTCTAAGACTTTTTTTTGTATTATCCAAACCCATAGTGACATCAATGACTGGTCTTTGATCATACACGGTACTTGATGTAGTTCTCTGAAAATATGTAGATGACATTAAATACCATTTATTGTTCTTGAGGTGTTTTTGTTCAAAGACTGTCAATATCACTTCCCAATCGCTTGAGGCTTAAACTCTCCTCACAAGCTCTTCTATCTAAGGCCGAGGCCAACCCTGTCCCCAGCAAGAATGGCACGCAACACAGTTAAGTGGATCTGTCCAAGAATTCACTTCTGCTTGTCAGAGGTATCGATTCGTAAATGCTAATTCTGTATTCTCTGCTGATGAAAGATGTCCTCAACTTGTCACAAAGGTCAATAAGTGAGTATTGGGCCAGCTGCAAAGGCGCCGTGTGTCAGAGAGGCAGAGAATCAGGGGTCCATCATTTTATCCACCTGACAATCAAACCTGTTATGTTTAAAGACAAGTGGCAAACCCCTGAGGAAGGATCTATCAAAATGTTTGCATTCACTGTGTTTGGTATCTCTGTGTTTGCTACTATATTTTGTGGTTTGTTTGTGTGTCCATATCAACAGAAGTGAGTATGTGTTGTCCACAAGGTGGATGATTGTTGTCTTACGCTGAAGGATGCTACAGGCTAAAAATAACCGAGGCCACAATAAAGAAATGACGAAAGCAGTAATAAGAATCTCAGCCCCATGAAGTCCTAATGCAATTACACACAGTTGTTTCTGCAGAAATCAACAAGAGAATTAAAGTTTAAATGACTAATTTGCAAAGACAAGCAATAAAACAGGCTCCAGCTATGTTCTCTGGGTTTGAGGGCATATAATGCAAAGTTCATCATGCATTATTAATAAGTCTTATATTAAAAGTAATATATGCAGCTTCCTGAGCCTCCTATTACAGAGTGGGAGAGGAGCTATTGATTTAACACTTTCTGTGTTTGACGCATCATGTGTTCATGCAAAGACTATACGTGTATTTGTAAAATGTATTTTGTTGAAAGCAGTAGGCAATAAAATATGGAACTTTTCCGCATTTATAAATCCTGATCCGCATAAAACTAAAAAGTGTTAAATATAAATTAAATAAGATACATTGTACATGTACGAATACATGTATTTTTTTGTTATATTCCCTTTCATACTTTGATGTGATTATTCCTTAAAGGTCCCATGTCATGCTTTTCCGGTTATTACCCGTCCCCTTGTGTTATGTAGCTTTTTCTGCATGTAAACGGTCTGCAGAGTCACAAACCCTCAAAGTACACCCTGTAGCGAGTAAAACTCTAACACAGAAAAGACCTGTCTATGCTGCCCGAGAACGCCTCGTTGGAGATTTTTCTTTTTCCATGTTTTGCTTCCTGAGTATAGTGACGTGACCATACCCAGGTCCAAATGGACCAATCCGTGGAGCTCCTCACACACACACACTCACGCAGCCTTAGCTTTTCTCAGCAGCGGCTCCGCGGATTTCTCAGGCTGAGTTTCGCGGTGTCTCGCTGTCTCGCAGACCCCATGCAGCAACCAGCAAACGACACCAGTAAACCAGCTCACACTGTCCCCACCCAGACCCCACGCAGCATTCTCATCTGTTTGTCATTACTGGTGTCCTTTTCCGGTTGCTAACAAACGCCGTTGTATCACATAAACACACATCAGAGCACAGTGGGCTCATAGGGAGGGGGGGGCAGGAGCTCCAACAAGGCGTGTAGGACAGAGAGTGAATACACATACTATACAGAGATGCCGTATGAGAAAACCAATGTGATTTTGGAACATTGAACAATGTAAATCTATTCTAGTAGACCTCAACAATGGAATTATGATCAGTAGAAATGGCCATGACATGCGACCTTTAAAACTCACCTGCATCACATGACTGACTCTTTTAAACTAGCTCCACTGCTGCTACCACATTTAGCTAATTAGCTCATGTTAGCTAGCTCAACACCAAATATCAAAGAAATTCTGAATTATCCAATGTAAATAAACCAAGTATACAGAAAAAAGTATCCGACTCCAACTTGTTTAGCCTTATAAAAACTCTGCATGCTAGCGACCTCGCTGGTTAGTTAGCTTGACTAAGCATGTGAGGAGCCAGCTTTAGCGTTGTGTTCACAGAGCTGTGTGGGTTCTCTTTAAATGCAAAAATCAATGTATACAAGGTTTAACTCGGGTTCATATTTTTGTTTTGTTTTTTGATTAATCAAAGAGATGTTTAATGTCTAGAGATCTGCCAACTTTGTTAGGAGAAAGAGGCACAACTTGGAAAATGTTTTCAGAATGTGTATTTTATCATGTAACAGACAGATATATTTTTTCATCTAGATGGTTATTCTGGAAATACCTTCAGAATATTATCAGTTGTTGTTAAAAAACAGATTGAGAGATATATTTTTGGGGGAAATCACTTGCCTAGTGCTATGGCAGCTGTGAATGTGGCTACAGATGAGGGGCTTAAACAGGTACCCAACATAAAAGCTGTCAAAACAGAAGGACATTAGATCAAACATTTACATATTTAATATTCACTTTAATGGTTCTGTATTTCCAGCTGCGTTTTTATAATTGAATTGTGATCACATTACACAAACCTTAAAACCAGCATGTCAACTGCACTCGCTGTGAGAGTAATCGGCAAATGTAAAAATCTTCTTGGACCCGACATATTCGCTCCGGTTCAAAAGGTTTGAGCTTCTTAATTCTAGCACTGTTCCTGGGCCCTGTCTCACAGGAATTAGTCTTGCCATCCTAGACACGTTGTTTTGATATTAAAAAGGTTTTTCCCAGATACTACAGTTACAGTACAGTTGCACTAATTACAGTCTGTCACCTTATAAGAATATCGCTTCCTGTTAGTCTGTCCATAATGCTCTTGTGTAAATATGTTTTTGTTCCATTTTGTACTCTGTGTAACAAGTTCACAGTCATCTACCAGATCAAGAATAGGTGTGTGGGCCTATTGTCCACCTGTAAATAATTCCAAAGCCTCTTCTCTATCAAATGAAATATTTAAGTGGCTCCCAGAGTAATAAAGTAAGAATTGATTAGAGGGCGTGCCCCTGCTTTGGCACGCCTGGAGCAGGAGGGAAGCAATAAGAGAAGTAATTAGAGGAAGAGAAATTGGAGAACGATTGAGAGAGGGGATAGATACACTTGTGTGTCGGCCTTTGTATTTAACAGAGTTACAGTCAAAGAGCAAGCGCTCAATTCAACACTATGACATCAACAGTAGGGTAAAGTAACAAAATTAAATCTATGTAAATATCTGAGAATAGCTACTGAGATGTGCAGTCAGACAGCTTGTCATTATCAAGTTCAGTCCATCTGAGTAGGCATGTGTGCAAGTCACAAACTGGTGTTCTATTTCTTAAGCATTGCAATGCACACAAACATGTGTTTCCACAAAGCACATGCATGCCATCTAGTGTTAAACTCTAGTAATACAGGTGGTTCAGAGAGGATGTACATTGCCATCAGCCAGATACAAGTAAACAGGAATAGACAAGACACATTGAACAATTTTGAGAATATGACAAAATATTTACAAAAAGTGTATAAGGTGTAAACATTCCATAATTGGTGAAGTGTTCAGAGAGGTTGTAGTAGTCCCTTCTTCAGAGTTTTATAAGCTGTCATAGGAAAGTGTGAAACAAGCGATTCCTCAGACTTTTGGTTCCAGGAACACTCCTTGTAGAGAATTTGATCATCTTCAACAGATTAGAAAAGCTTCCCAATCTGGAGAAAGGAAACCAACGAGCGTTCCGTTTGTTCCCGTGAAGGCTCCAGAAAGAGGAGGAGCAGCGCTGGAAAACCTCAATATTGACCGCATATTGACCCGGGGCCCATTGAGACACACACACCAGAGTCACAGAAGAGGCAACATCACAGGTGTGAGGAGAAACGCCGTGAAAAACAGTCTCCCCCGGCCTCACAGATGCACCCCTCTCCCAGACCATGCCTGCCTCCTCTGCCACTCCCATGCCGCTGATGTTACAGAGCGCCTGCAGGCACACTTCCTCCAGGGCCTCCTTGTCAGGGAAGCGGAGCAGGATGGCGACCAGGCGAGGCACCGCACCCCGACGGAGCAGCAGGTGCTGCAGCTTGGCTGGAGGCATAGAACCAAATAAAAAATAGTTGTTTAGATGTAAGAGAGCTTCATAGCAATTGAAAAAAACCTGGAATAATGTCATGGAAAAAATGTAAAAGGGGGGAAAAGGGAATGGTTATATTTGATTGTATTATCCATTTTGTTTCTTCAACATGTATAATTCTGATATTTAACAAGTGTTTTTCCGTATTTTTATTGTATTTTCATTCTATGCTTAACTTATGTTTCTTGCAAATATTTCGCAATTGTACATTTTCCGACTGTTATTGTATTTATATTTTCTTCTCTTTTATCTGATATTTATGTTTCTTGTTCATATTTTTTATTGTTTTTTTCATATTTGTATTCTAGAGTTCATCTTTTATAAATGTATGTTTCTTGTACATTTAATTGTTTTTTCTTATTTGTATTCTTTAACATTTTATTTATGTTTCTTGGACATATTTTTTAAATGTATTTTTTTTTTAATTATGTAATTGTATTTTTCCTTGCATTCTATATTTATGTTAATTCTACATCTTTTTTATTTGTTTTTTTATTATCTTTTAAAGGCGCCCTATTGTGCTTTTATTTTATTTTTAATGCTTTTTATTTTTTGCAATAACAAAGCAAATTCCTTTAGTGTGAAAACCCAATAAAGCAGATTCCTATTCTGATGCATTAGATTGAAACCTTTAATTTACTCACAGCTGTCATAAGACATGCGAGAGATGGCTCTTGCAGCGTGAAGCAGCAGCTCTTGGTCTAGACTGGTCAGCACGGACAGCAAAGCCGGAGCTAAACCTGCATCACCGAAACCTTTACGAACCACAGCTGACAGGAAACAAACAAACAATGAATTAACATAAAACCACATTAATAAAAATATATAAAAGAATGGAGAAGATGCAGCAGGCCTTAAGGGCAACTGACAAGAAATGTACTTTTAAGAATCAAGGGCTTGAATAAGAAACTATGTATTAATAAATGTGAATAACTTACACTCCTTGGCGAGTTCAGCCACAAGTTTAGCGGTGGGCAGAGTGAGAGGCCCCCTGCTCCTCAGAGACAGGGCCAGGATGGGCAAGATCCCACTGATCACTACCTGCTCAGCAGCGCCTTTCTCTGGACACACGCAGAAATTCACATGTAAACAACACATTCACACACAACATGTTATAATCCTGTCATTGAACACGCCACAGCCGAGGAATTATGAGGCTTTACATATCAAGAATATCGATAAGATGTGTGTCTTCAATCTTCAAACTGAATAGAATCGGTTTCAGCCTCACTGTTAATGTGATCTCTGTAACCCGCCTTTACCTCCTCTGCTTCTCTGCTCCTGCTGCTCTTTGCTGGGAGACACAAATACAGCTTAACGTCTAGCGAGGACTTACAACTGTCATACACCTGATCCCCTCTCAGCCCTCACCAGTGTGCTGTTTGCTCCAGGTTTTAAAATGGGGAGCTCTTATGATAAAGCTGCCACTAGGAGTGGGAGGAATTATGTCTTGTGAATTGTATAGGTGTATGGAAAGACATAAATATGTACATTGCATGTGGTAGCAGGAATATAAGCATCAAATGAAAGGCCAGAAAACAACAATGAAACTTGTCATTTCTGTGACGTGTGTTGATGTATTTAGTGGTGTAGTATGAAGTGTTAAGTCTAGGCTTGAGTAATAGCACAGCCTGGAATACAATTACAAGTGATATATCACAGTGTTAAGAATTGAATTAACTCACTCCTCTCCTTAATGTTGGCCAGCACTGTGTTCAGATGTGGTTCGAGTTCGTGTGCGATCAGTTCCAACCCCAGGACTCTGATAGAGCCCAGCGCATTGTTCAGGTTGTCTGAAGAGAGATTAGGGAAAATGGAGATGTATTAAGAGTTATAAAACGGGGCGAAAATAAGGAAAGGATTCTGTGTGCGTGGGAATAATCTGAAGTTATTACAGGTGGGTGAGAGAGAAGCAGGGCTGCTCATAAACACATCAACATGATCAAATAGGGAGTATAAAAGCAGTACCAATGGGAATCTCTATGAATAAGGAGTGAAGAATCATGCAAGTCATTTCAATAATTTTGTGGTGCTCTGATTTATTTCTATACATCCTACTTTCAAAACAACCACAGCATGCTAACGTGCTAATAAACACTAAACAGCGTACAACAGAGGAAGGTGAGAGTGTCATTATTTAAGCAAATATTTGGTCATAAACCAAGGTACTGGACGAATTCAAACTTTGATCTAATGATGAAATGTTGAGATATTAAAAGGTTTTAAAGTTCATCAAGGAGGGCATCAATCTATCCAATAGTTATTTAGTTTTTGAGACAGTCAGTGGATCTCAAACGTTGGTTTCATCCTCTTGAGACCACAAATGTGTCTACAAAGTCTTATGGCTATCTTTTGCAAGTTATTTCAGTCACAACCAACGATATACTGACCGATCGAATGTTTCAGTCCCTAAATATAAACCTTCGATTGTTTTTAATCATGTAAAATATATAATTTTGAAGATGTTTGTGAAGAAATATCTATAGGCACATTATATAATTATGCAGTGAATTAGAGGGGTATTCAGGATCTGCCAGATTGGGGTGCTAAAGGCCAAAGATCACATTCTGTTGTCCTCAGGGTCACGAAAATGTGACTGGTAACGGATTTAGTCCAAGCTTTACAATGATATATAACATCATGATATTCTGTGTATTGTAGGTAACCCTTCACCCCTAATCCTGACTGTTGTGTAATGGTGAGAAAACATGAAAAAGTGTTAATGATGGAGGCATACAAATAGGTAATAGCATGTAGAAAGCTGCAACGGTATCATTACATGTCACTTGTTAGACGCTTTTATCCAAAGCGACTTACATACTCAATACTGTGGACAATCACCACAGGAGCAATTTGGGGTGAAGTGTCTTGCCCAGGGACACAACGACATGCTGACTGCAGTGGGGTTTGAACCTGTGCCCCCCTGATCCGAACACATACGCACTAGACCACTACGCCACACGCCTCCCCCATCTTAGGACATAAACCTTAAAAACAAAACAAAACTACCACAAATGGTCCCTCCAAATTGGACCCAGAGCCACACTTTGGGGGTGTGGCTAATGGACAAACACTTGTGTAATGAAGCTGCTCTCTGTCCAACAATACGTGTGGTTGCATAAGCAGGTCCCATGTGCTAACATAAAGCATGAACATTACTGTATTAACATCAACTTCACACTGTAAATCATCAACTATACGTCTCCACTTACCGTTTGGTGTGTAGGGTTGTATTTGGCTGGATCTACTTTTCTTGCTGCAGGGACTTGGGTAGCTGTACGTGGGTGGCATACTAGGGTGTCCCATTCTGCTCCATCTCCTGGTGAAACTTTCTCAGGTCGACATATTCAGTTTTCTTTCTTGCTGTGTCGGTCTTTGGAGTCATTAGCTGTTAATTTGAGGAAACGACTTAACCTACACTGGTTCTCGTTTTACTGCTGCCCTGTTGTGTGCAAAATAAGACAGATGTCTGTTACACGCCTGTTGAGTCTGTCTTCCTTGTACTCTGTCTGGCCCTGTCCACTCTCAGGGTTAATACGAGCAAATCCTCCCTAAAGCTCCTCTCTCCCCCCCCCCCCCTCCCTGGGTGTGCATGTGTGTAGGTGTGAGAGCAGTTAAGGTATTAGCGCTTGGCTGTATTCTTACCACCCTAACATCTCCCACAATGCCTTGCAAGCTTCGAGTAATTCTGAGAAACAACACACAGGTGGGAAACTGGCATCCGTTTTTGTGTATTATTAGATAGCATTTTTCCTAAAATGTTTAACAAAGATGTACTGCAACTCTTAAGCCAGAGGTCTCTATATAATTCAACTAATATAAATGATCATTTTTACCCATCATTACCCATTTTTACCAATCATTACAATTTTTACCCATCATTACAATTTGTTAATAAGTGAACATCTCTGACTTCTGGATTTGAAAAAAGAAATCTCCCCAAAACTCAAAACAATGTAATCACTTTTAAATTCAATCTGAAGCCATTCTCTATTTAGGCACGGGTAAATGCGTAAATATTTATGATATCAATATCGCAAGACAATAACAGCATCAAGAGTTTGTTATAAAAATCCAATCTTTATATTTTACTCAAATCCTGAGATTCCAGTCAAAACAAAGGTTTTATCAACAATCTAGTACAGAACAAAAATATTTTCAATTGGAAATGTAACCAATAAATACAACAGGGACACAGGAGACATTGTACCACCATCAGAAAATACAATCCAGACCTCTGATACTATCTGTTCTAAATCATGAGCGGCACACCTGAGCACAGGCAGGGTCCTCAGTGTTCAACATGTCTACAAACATCTGTATTTTTTTCTCACTGAAAACATAGTTAACAAAATGATATGCAACTGCATTCAGTTAGACTACACATATATGAAACCTGCTACTAAAGAAACAGAGGATTCACTTAAAGGGATGGTTCGGCATTTAGGGAAATGTGCTATTGATTTACCCATTTCATTTAGCATTTCTAAATGAAAATAAAATATGAAAGAGAAATACCGCTTAATACTGCACAATTGCTCATAAGCAAGGGACAGGATTAGTGTTCAATGTAATAGTAAGAGAGTATTAAAAAACACATGCTACCAGGGATGGTATAGCACACTATAATATCCTAACTCCACTCCCAAGTTGATTCTGTTTGAATTCATACATGGCTTCCACACATCAATGCTATGTAGGGCCTCCGTTAACACAGATCTACCAGAGTTTCATGACGTCAACGAAGGTCCAATCAGAGCTCTAGGGAAATGCCTGGTGTCAAATAAACACTCCAAGAATGCTCAAAAATCAACTAATTATTCCTGATGCATTGATTATTGAAGTGCAGTTGAATATTTTAAACTGAAGACGTTTTTATCCTTGTTGGGTTTTTTTGGCAGATTTTTCTTTAGTAGCAAAATAAAAACAAAAAGATATTTGACTGGCATAAACAGTACCCAGAAAAATACATTTCAAGTACAAGGTCCTTGCTTGAATTATTATCCCAGTCTGGCCCTGACCAAGAGTTAGACCAGAAGATCGAAACCACATTCATTTATGTAAATTCAATACATAGTAGCAGCTCGTTATCTTAGCTGAGCATGAAGAGTGGAAACAGATAGCCTAGCTTTGTCCAAATTAAATTAAATCTGAACTTCTAAGGCTCACTGAACATGACTTATTCTGTACAAAAAAAAAGTGTAGAAAACACAATACCAAACCGTAAAAACCACTACTTACACTTCAGATGTTATTGTGTGGTTCTAACTAATTAGATGTCAGGTGTTAATTGGGTGGACTTCCAGTTGCTGGCAGGTGGATTTTGTTATTTTTGGTCAGACACTAACTGTTTTGACCTGTTTCCAGCCTTTATGTAAAAATAACCACATGCTGTTCCCAGCTACATATTATATAATAATAATACGGACTGACAAGAAAGTGGTAGAAATCTTCTTATCTAACGCTCTGCAGGAAAGCTAGAGCATTTCCAAAAACATCCAACTATTCCTTTAGTCTTTTTCAAGATGTAACATAATACGTTGATGCTGAGCCCGCCATAGCTGTGATCTCTTTTCACAGAGTGTGCAGAGCCTGTGTTTCATCCCTTTGAATGGGACTATAATTGGTTCTTTGGACTGGTCATGTGACATTGTGTCCAACTATCCCTGTTGTATTGAGCCCACTGGAGACAGTCTCATATCCAACAGACACCAGAGTGAGGACATTACCCTGCGCATCATCCGGCTGGCACTGCTCTGTTTGGGTTTCCATCAGAACAACAGCTGCACTCTCCTGACTTATCTTCTTCCTGGCTTGCCTCGAGCCTTGCCCTTCGAAATGACCTTCCCTTTCTCGTTGACCCCAGCAGACGCCTTGTGAGGGGACTCAATGTCATTCGAGCGGGGATTTTCGGTGGCGCCTGCGGATACGGCGCATTGGCGGAGCGGAGTCAGCCGGGTCTGATGCCGCTGCGCCGGACAGGATCCGGATCTTCTGCTCGATAACCATAATGACCATGTCCAGGGCTGCGTCCAACATACCGAGACCCCAGGCCGTGAGTGACGTTATCAAACGCACCGCTGTTCACCGGGTCCATGAAGCACTTCCTCATGTCCTCCAGGTGGTTCCTAAGAAGAAAAAAAGAGTGTTATTACGGTCTTTATTCCACACCTCTTGAAGGCTAGGTTATGGCGAGGACATGTAGTAACGTACTTAGTTTCAATTATTTTGGACCAGTGTTGAACTGTGTTGGTCTCAGGGATGAGTTGTTTAGCCATGTTGCTGTAGTCGATGTAGTCATGGGCAAAGTCCTTCATATCGTCACACAATGCTCGGGTGTCGCCTTACCACATACACAAATTAAAACACAGTTAAGTCTTTTGCTTCTTGTTAGCAACAGCACATTTACACATCCTTTAACAGATCTTGTGTCACCTTCAGTGAGTTTGGAGAAAGAGGAAGAAACAGAGGTAGTTGTGCTTGGTGTGAGGCCGAGAACATTCAGTGACTCCAGCAGAGTTTTCTTGCTGGCCGGGCCTCTGCTGACCCGAGTGTACGCTGCCAGGGAGCGCAGCGACATCTTCTCCGGGGCCTGCAGGCCGTCCGCTTGATTTCATCATACGAGATTAGATATTTCCCTTAAAACAGATCAAGACAGTAGGAGAGGAATCAGCACAGCATGGACTTAATAGTATTTAATAATGTCAATCATAAATGCGTTAAACTTGAAATGTACAATGTTTTCAATAACATATCTGGCCACTTACGAGCCTTAGATCCTTTCATTGTTGGGATCCAGAAGTGACGACACCTCAGCAAAAGGCATGTGGGTTGCAGATCTGGATTTGTGCTTGAGTTTGGGAGGCGGGTCCTGATTCTGGGGCACAACCTCTGTCTGCTCGGGGGCAGAAACCTGCATCTGGGGCATCTTGGATATGAGGCTGTAAATGGTGCATTTCCATCTGGTTCTGGTCAAGCTGGCCTTGTATTTGAGGGAGAATTAATGTGTTTTCAGATAAACCCTGGAGCCCCATGCTGCCATGTGCCACATTGCCAGTTTGTTCTGAAGCCACCTGGAAGATGCCCATTACGGGTTTGACCACGGTGAAAACCATGTTCCCCTGGGCGTCCAGGCCCACCACCCGAGTATTTGGGTCCATGTCTTTGCTGAAATGTGACCTTTCTAGCTGAGGGAGGAGGCTCCAGAGGCTTAATGATCAGATCAGGTCACCTTAGAGGCCCATGTAGTGTTACAGTATCCTCCTCTGTTCTTAAATTGTTATGGCTGAAGCTGACTAGACAACAAGGAAACATAAACTGACTCTCCCCTACAGTCCAGATAAACCTCCCACTTTGAAAACTGTTAGAGCGTTCCCACTTTCTGTGCAGTATCAGGAAGCGTGTTATCCTTCATGGAAACATCACAGCAGAGGATTCATTCTGAAAGAAAAACATAGTAAAAACCTGGTTAGTACCAAATCATTTCTAATGTTCTCACTGAGCTGCTTCACATTCAAAGTTAAAGCTCTGTTGACTTATTAATTATGATACTAATCTATAATAAATAAATAACATTATAATTACTAACTCGCCTGTGGGAAAGTCAAAGTCAATCCATTAGAGCTATGATAATTGTTTTCGGAGAACTCACCCATAATTACTGATTTGGTTTTGGAATAGTAAAAGGCAAAAGGATTTTGTACCAAATGTTGTTACCCTAACCCAGCTACAACATTAAGTGATGAACACATTCATAATTATAACTCCAGTTAAATATTATATTTTGATTTGAGCTGTTCTGCATAATGAGTAATTTAATTTCTCATAGTAGGCTATATGCAAACACTTATACATTGGTAACATTTGAATCCAGGACTTTCTTTTTGTTTTTTAAACCAATAACACCATTCATACTTGGTTCTGGTAATCTAATTGTGTTCTTTTGTCAATGTTATTCTCTTTAGACTTTACTAATGTTTTTTATCAAATACAAGCCCATGATGGAACATGTGCAAAAGTATTAATAGAGGTTGAACATTAATTTGAGGGATATAGAGTTAGTGTTTCTGGAGAACAAGAAAAATCAAGTAAGTCCAAAGTGAGTTTACGTAAATGTGGTTTGGTAGAAGTCAGGGTCACAATGACACTACATATTTTGAATTTTATTCATCGACTTGAATGAAAAAGACACAGCAGGAATGTGATTTTCTCGGTGGGAAAAACCCATCCAGGTGAATTACGCACCATACAAAAGGAAAATGTACGCCTGACATGGCATGTGTTTAAATTGGACCTTGCAAAGGGCTAAGCAGGCAAGTTAAAAGGTCAGCTTCTGTGTCAACATCACTCCTGCTGTCTGTTTTACTCGCAGCTACAGCGCAGCCAGTGCTGAAAGAAGAGATTGGGACGAGACGTATAAACAGGATATCTATTTCAGGTCAACTTAGTATCCTGTCAATGTCCAAGTAACCACGCAATAAAATGTAATTCAAAACGTTATAAATGGCGCAGAGAATCAGCCCATGTTAAACGCGCGTGATAACTCGTTTTAAGTCTCGCGCTCAGAATGTGCAGCTCTGGTGTACAAATGAATAACTTTAGAATATATCATTCAACAAGAAAACTTTCCTTCATTTTGGAAACATGTAATAACCACAGTTGCTCATTTTGAATTGTAGGATTAATTTATAAGGAAAAAGATGACATTGAAGCTAACCTTATCAACTATCGACGCATTATATCAACAATGCTTCATTTATCGTAACTAACATTCATCATGGCTGCCATGGGCGGCTGCTGCTGGGTTTTTCTAAACAGCAGGCCCGAAAACTTTGCACAAAACGGGATAAAATCTATAGCGGTTCTGGACGGGACTGCCCAAATGTAACCGCTAACCTAAGATGCAACTAGTGACGGCTGCCCCCACTCACCAAACCTGCCGTCAGAGTTTTCCTAAAAGGCCACTGATCCTAGAACGGTCCGTATCGACGCCAGCGACATTTTTCCTCCTTCTCCGCTGTAGCTTCGGCGGGTTGCAAATCAATCTGTACGTGCACTACCGTCCGAGAGCCGTAATCTCTCCGCTGATTGGTCGATTTGACACATCCAATTTTGAAGTATGTGACTCCTCATTGGTTAGGAATGCCGTCAGTAGTTCAGAGGAGGCGGGATTTTCCGACGTAGTCTTTTCATAATACAATGGGATGAAAATATCCTTTTTTCCCCTTTTCGGACTTATTTCACAATTGTTTTCATACACAAATATATCGAAGTCTATTTCAAGCATATAAGTGCGTACATAACCATTTGCAAATGATATACTTACTTAAAGATACTTTGCATTTGGTGCAGCAAGTATGGAAGAAGCAGTTTGACAAGTGATTGCGAAACACCCTCATATATTTAAATAAAATCCGCCCTTTCACTCATAAAATATACACGCAATTTGTGATTACAATTATATATGCAGGCGAGGGTGCCCATGCCAGATTTAAGGACTCAAAACAATCCTATCCTAAATAGGGCATGCAACTTTCAATATCAGCCATATACAATGACTATAATCCTCCAAATTGAATAATACATGCTAAAACAAGCTAGATAACAGCTCAAAATTCCTCTTTTAGGATAAACAAATGTGTTGTCAGCAGAAAATGGTCCATCAGATGGCCTACTTTCCTTTGGATGCTGAATTTCTTCTGCCCATATGTGACTGTTCACCCTCTAGGGGACGTTTTAGAATATTACATCCAATTAGCAGAAAGCATAATGTGAGTAAACATTTTCTGCTGTAGAAATGACTAAGAAATGTCATGGTAACAGATGCGAGACTATTCATTTGCACAGATTCATTATTTAGAAAAATACAATTACAACTGACACTCATTTTAATCCTGGTCCCGCATTTTTATTGGCTGCAATCAAAGTTGTTTTAAATGGAGCCAATTAATAATGTGTTTGTACCAGAAGAAACAGGAGCAACATTTCTCATCTTCTTTGAATTTATTTAGGGGTACAAAGTAAAAAAAAATGTACAAAATAAAGCATAGAAAAGTAGTAATTATGAAAAACAATGTTGATGACAACAAAATACAAGTAAAGGCAACAGTTTAAAATTTCATTAAAAACAGCCAACTACTCTGGAAAAGCAACTTGTGGTACTATACATCTAACACAACAGACATGACATTAAACAGTCATGTTTGGGAGAAGGCATCAACCCCGGGCGTGTGAGAACACAACATTGAGTTTGAATCCAGACGGGCACAACATTCAAGAAGATTTTTTAACTCAAATATGAGCGTGTCATTAAATCGGGACGTCACTACAAGATACTGAAACAATTTGATGTGGGGCCATTTCCTATTATGCAGTTTTTACATTGCCATTACAAAGTCATTAATGATTCCCCATTAACTCAATGCTGGCCCTTATCACAAGCACTGAACATTACCAAACCATATATTCTCATAACGCACAAACATTAGTACAATGTTGCATTCATAGTGAGCTTGACGTTATCCTGACCTGAGGATACCAAACACAATTTAGCACGACAGCAAGCTAAAGTGGAAACACTGGACAGAACCGAACAGAACTTTATGTTGAACAATCTTTGGCGTCTGCAGGCTGATGGCTCTCAGAGCGCCGCTGCTCAGTGTCCACAGCAAAGCACAGAGGAGACCTGCGTGGAGGTGTCTCAGTCATACTGCCTCACAGTCCTGCCTGATGTCGGTCACTCAGGGGTTAAATGCTGGGCTGGGGGGCTGGTTTGGGTGTTAGTGCTGGTGTTGAGGATAAATTGGGGTGCTGGCTCAGTGTCTGCGTGTGCGCTGCGCCCCGGTCCCTGTGGTGGTGATGTAGAGGAGGGGCTGGGGCTGCCGCAGCTGGGATCCCCGCTTCAGGTTATTCATGTGGGCTGTGGAGGGCTCTGTGTTTGAGCCTGTAAAAAGAAAGGGACATACAAAATATACTCAATACAAAGTTGTTACTGAGGACAATACTTGGTTTACATTGGCAGTGAAGGTGGTTCACTTGTTTGCTGGATGTTGTGGTGTGCCCTGATTTTGGCGAGAGGAGGGACCCCTCTGAACTGGGGGCGGAGCATGGGAGCCTGTGGGGGCCCGTTGTTGTGGAGATGGGGGTCTGATGTGCTGTCCAGAGGGCGGAACCTCTGAGCTGTGGTTGTCTTTGTTTGAGGCAGCTGTAAACAAGAAGAGGGAGAAATTATATCATGCTTTTCTTATTTTGTACTAAAATGTTACTCATTGAATTTGCTTCGATTTTACTAAGCTAATTAAAATATTAAAGGAAGCCTCTATTAATTATTAAACACATTTGTCATCCCACATAAAACATTATTACTTCACCTTATTATACTTGAAGGAATCTTGTGTGAAAGTGTCATGATCAGCATATGCATTACTGGGATGTGGCCAAAAAACGTGTTTAGTTTGGTTAGGTTAGTTAGTTAGGTAGGTTTGCTCAGTTCATCCTTAAGCAATGTCACAACCTGATATGGTCTATTGAGGCTGTTTGCCATTTGCCTGAATTTTTCCTACCCTAAACGGCCATAAAGAAATGGCTGCTTTGTTTGTTCTGCATTAATATTTCATGTTAATACATCATTGTCTCCTGTGCATGCATCATTTGGAAAATACTCACTGCTTGACCAGTGACCTCGAAAGAGCGGGAACGCCTCTTCTTGCGGCGAGCCTCAAAGTCCGCCTCTCGGGGCGTCTGGTTTTTGATCGGGACCTGGCGGTTGCGTGGGCGTGTCCAGGTTACCTGCAGGCCAGGCCCCTCCCCCGTACTGCTGGACAGGTTGTCGTCCGAGGTGGCGTGTCTGAGCTCGGGGCTGGGCTGCCTGCCGCGTCGCATCGGCAAACCTCTGGGGGGGGCCTCACTCAAAGAGAGGCTGCTCTTCTGCTTCTTGGGGTCCAGAGGGGAGGGCGGAGGGGGTAACCGTAACGCGTCCGCCTCCAGGGCTTTGGAGCGACGACGGGCTGCTTTTACTACGATGTTCTGGACCCCTTTCAGGATTTGCTGCCGCTCTGCAGAGACACAGGGATTTATATTTGACCCACTGCACCACACATTAAAGGCTACTTAAGAAAAAAATACATTTTATGGGCACAGCTAACTGTTCAGAGATTGAAAAAGATTAATTTCATATCATATTTGTACGTGCTAAAAGACTATAAATTGAACATTCTCAATTCATTAATGATTTATTTTGTCACTCCACTAACCTGTCCTGAATATATTCTGTTATCTTACCTGTTCGAGTCAGGGCGACCTCCGCCCCGGCCTCGCTGCTCTCGGGGGACGAGTCGAGGTGGCTGCTGATGCTGTGGCTGAGGTGGGTGTAGCTCAGAGAGCTTTCAGGGGCCAGAGGCTGCAGCTGCAGACATGAGATCCAGAGGTGGTCACAGAGTCACTTTGCTTTCAGTCAGGGTCATACTGAGAGCCAACTGAATCAACTCTGTGCCTCTCGGAAATGACATGTTTCTTTGAATAGGGCACTTGGATTCTAGCATTCATAACTCTTTTTCATTTCGTCTATGAGTCACACTGCTGACTCATTGACACAAGAGGAAATTACAGTAGATGGAGGTAATATTACCTTAAGCCTGGAACCAATATGTAGAGCTGCATCCATTAGTCGACTAGCTGAGTGGTTCCCATCTTTTTAACTTCAGGGACACGTTTTTTTTATCATTGAGTTAATTGACGGTCGGTGCCTTACTTTTATAAATACTTTTTATATAAAATATTTTATGGATATTTAATTATATATTTAATTAATCAAAAAACAGGACAGACCAGGTGGTAAATTGTTAAATTTTGCAGAAATGTTCCTTCAATTTCAATAATTGTTTACTTGTCTTCTAAAAGGCCTGGTGATAACCTGTTAAAACATGTATTATTTGCAAAAATGTCATACATGCACATTTTACAAACCAAACGATGAATCAGTTAATTTTGAAGATAATTTGCAGATGAATCTTTGAAAATGTATTGTTAGCTTTATCCGTACAAAGATATCCTTCTGCTGCTTTGTGAGTTTCAACATGGAAAGCTAAGCAAAAACCCTGAATGGAAAGACAGTTGAGAGAAACTCATGACAGCTCTCCATTGTGCGGGTGTGTGGGCTGCAAATGAAGTTGTTGAAGGAATATATATGTGAGTATAATTCAAAGAGGAATTCGTATGGCTTGAAGTCAAAAGCAACACCTGACGCAGCTGTATTAATTCACAGCATGAGGCACCTCTCAGGGACAGCTATTGAAATGGAACGAGTCAGAGCGAATGCTGCTCATTATAAGTAGAGTTAGAAAAGTCCTCACCTCTCTGTTACCCTTGCCGTTGATGTGGATAGGAAGGGGGGTCATTACAGACGAGTTTTTCAACTGCCTGGCATGAGGGCTGCTCTTGAAAACTCTGTTATTGTCGCTGACAGAAGAAAAAAAAGAACAAATGGAGAAATTAACTTTGCTATTGTTATTGTAATATGTACATTTTGTGACTTTTGCTGTTTATATCAAATCAGCTGTTGAACAGAAACATATGAACCAGATGTGCTCTTACAGCTCAGGCTCGTGCAGGATGGGGGGCAGAGTGTGTCTACGGATTTTGGCTTGGCCTCGCCTGTTATCAGAGCACATGTTGCGTACACTCTCCTGGTCTGAGTCCATGTCCTGCGTGTTGTCGCGACCCTGACCAGGCAGGGTGATCTTTGGTAGAGAGCCCTCCTGAAATAATTGTGAGGAATTATAAGTGATGATATTCGTATAGACAACCATATGTTTGTATAATCTAGTTTAAATACATTTGACTTACCTTGATGGTGTGTCTGATGGTCACCTTATCCAGGGCCATGGCTCGGTCCAGCTTCCTCTCATCTAGCTGCCTCATGTAGATCTCATACAGCTCCTGGAGGTGTGGAGGGACGAGCAGACTGTGGTCTGGAACACAAACACACACATACAGTTCAGGTAAATTAACAACCGACTATTCTATTTCAATTAATCTACTGATTACTTTCAGGCATTGTCAAATGCCTTGTTTTGTCGAACAAACATTTCAGAGCCCCAATATATAAGGTTTACTATTATCTAACAGCAACGAAAGCAGAACGTCCTTAAGGCTGAGAAACGGGAACCAACAGAAGTTTGGAATGTTTTCTATCCAAATAGTTGCATATTTTTTGTTTGCACATTTTATATTTATATATTTTAATAATCTGACATGGCACAACAAATAAAATACATAGAAATCATTGCTTATGATTGACATATCCCATACCGATTAAATAAAAATCCCTCTTGTATGTGTGTACCGAAAATAATTAAACTTCTGTGTTTTGTGAAATAACAAACTGGCTCAAACTAAAATGAGTGAACATTTGGTAGTCGAAATTAACTTAACGAAATTGGAAAGTAATGTAATTCTATGACAGTTATTTGACACAGGCATTTCTGATAACTTTGATTGATGTATAAGGGCTAAACAGTTTTTGGAGTTATTGCTGCCATACCCACCATCAATGAACTGCCTCTGCTGCTGTATGATCTCATCACACAGGTGTCTGTGTGCTCGAAGCGCTGCACCACAAAGTTTTTGTGCCGGATGACGTTGTCTTTGAGCAGTGCGTGGGACTGCATCTCTGTGTTCTCGATCTCCAGCTCGTGGACCTTGCAGAGGAGACACAGAACCTCCCGCTGCTCCTCTGAGCTCACCCGCCGTGGCAGCAGCTCCTCCAACCGCCGGGCCCTATCCTTAAGCTCCAGAAATCTGCGCTCGTGTAATGCCTTGAGGATGAGAAGAACGGTATGAGACACTTTGTTTTGTTTATAAGGTATAATAATACAGTGCTTAGTATCTAATAGATGTCTCCTCTACCTTCTGTTTGTGGATCCTTTTCTGTTCTGCCATGAGTGTAACAAGGTTTTCCCGGGCCATAGCCACCTCCTGGGTCTCTGTGCTGTCAGGAGGAGACTCGGAGGAATCAGAGTCCTTCTCACTTTCATCCTTATTAACACTTTCCTTCCTCCTTTCAGCCCGCCACTTCCTCCTGCGTCTACTCCGCTCCTGCTCCCAGCTGAGTGAAAAAAGATAAATAAACATTTAAACTGCCATGAATATGTCATCTGGTTCATAATTCTGTCCTCTGTTCTTAAAGATTACTGTATGTTTGCTATCAGATAGGGAAGATATACAATGTTAACACTGACTCTGCAATAGTTAACAGGTGTTTGGAGGTGTCGATCTGGATCTCCATGTTGTTGTTTTCCAGCTCCATCAGGCTCCTCCTGATCTCCATCTGTTGGCGGAAGGCATCCAAGAGCTGCTCCCTCAGCTGGTCCATCTCCGCCCGACTCTGCTGGCTGGAGTGGGCCTGGACCTCAGCTACGAGAGGTGAGGAAAGGTGACGATGAAAAGCGAGGAGTAAGGAAACAGCAGTGTAGAATATTCATTTTAGAGCTTCTTTTGGCAGATATTCTTCATGTACTGCAGGAGGTGGTGTGGAAAAGACTTTACCCTGCACATGGCGGATGTCAGCCCGGTCTGAGTTGAGCTGGCGGCTCGCCTGATCTGCAATCTTCTTCTTGAGACGCTGGATCTCGCAGCGCAGGTCTGAGATGATGTTGGTGTACTGGGCAATGTGGTATGACACATGTATCAGGTTCCTCTTAACCTGAAGCACACAGTGATGAGAAATACAAGGATTAGAATACTTTAGATATTTACATGGCTCTTAAAACTCCAACCAAGTAGCTTAATTTGGTCCTGAACTACAACACTGAAATAGCAATACATCGTCTTAATAAACCTTAACAATCTACTTTACAAAGATATAGGTGCAGTGGGACCTACAAAATTAAAAAAATTGCAAGTCACTGCCAATCGAAGACATTTTACAGTGAAGGAGTATTTATATGAAACATTTCATTGTATCAAGAAATCCAGTCCTTTCTAATTGTATGAGTAGTAGAGAGAGATAAGGCGTAAAGATGAAATGTGAGTTCTCACCCGTGTGCGTATGCTTTTGGCACGGTCAGCGTACGCCAGCGTGTTACGAGACTCCTCAAAAGCCACGGAGGCGGGGCTAATGTGGGCGATCATGACCGTCCGGCTGTTCCCGCCCAGCGAGTCCTGTCAATCAAAGACATCAGAAGAATTAATAATACATAAATAACTTCTGAATGACCACATACAGTGAGGGTATTTTCTACAGTTTGTTCCCTATAAATGATATTGCTGTACCTTCAGTAATCGAGTCAACTTGCTGTCTCGGTAGTTCACGTACTTGCTCCCATTTCTTTCGCTCAGGGCGTTGATGCAGTTGCCCAAAGCGAGGAGAGAGCGGTTGATGTGGGCCCCCTCTTTCAATCGCTGACCCCTATTCTGAGTCTGATAGATAGACAGATGTGTGTGAGAAAACATATACATTAGTATTTTTTGTGCATTCCATGGTCTTTTTGTTAGAGTAAACAGCTGAAATGAAGGGACATACAGGGAGGGGCAAACATGAAACACAGGTTGAAGCTAAATGGCAACCAGTAACTTTAATGTAGCAGCTTAATGACCAAAATAACTTCTTTATCAACTTGTTACCATAGGCAATGTGATCCCACATGAACACAGTCATTTATGTTTGAGTTTTTTTATCTGTCCCCTTCTCATTGATTTGACATCCTAAAAAATAATACCAATCAGTGTTTTCTTTCACACATATTCAACATAGCAGAGCATCATTTAGTTATTTAAACATTTTCAGGGGCTTTAAGGACTTTACCTCCAAGGCATCCTACTCTAAATACGGCTCTTGGATTTCTTTCAATTTTCCATCCTTGCCCAGGAGATGGCATTACCTCCCTAACTTTTACTTTCACTCTTCTTCTTCTTTAGGAGCACATACAATGTTCAAAGCTGCTTCAAGTGACAAAACTCTTGTTCAGCTCAATTCTTAATGGAGGCCACATGTGCTGTTCATCAATAGCAAGGCCTCTCAAAAGGTCTCCATGTTAAGTAAGTGCTCTCCCTCACTGTTCGTTTGCATGTTGTTCTCATGATGTGCGGTGAGGTGGCAGTGTTAACATGGCATAAATAACAAGCCACTCATCTGCCACCAAAAGCAGAGTCAACTCAAAAAAACTTCCAGCAACAAACTGAACAAATACTTTTTAACATCCTCACTAGAGTGCTTGAAAAGAGAAGGTCAGTGCAAAAGATGTAGTGCAGAAAAGGAATGGGCTCACAGGTAGTTATTTTCCCTGTCTGACACACAGTCCTGCTCTTCTCTACAGAAGTATCGACTGCACCTGTGAGACACCAGAGACCCATTTCTTTACCGAGCAGCCAACAGCATGGAACTGGCTGTGATTTATTTGACAATCATGAAAGTCCTTACCAACTTCAGTCGTCAATTTACTTCTTTCGTTTTTTTTCCTACTTTGTAAAAGGGCATGTAGATACTGCATGTCATTTTTTTTTACTTTGCCTGTCACTTGCAAAAAAATGTCAAAGAAGTAATAATGCTAAAAATATCCATGTTTCGGGAAAGAAACCTTCCTTCAATGATCACAGAGAGAAAGGGAAAATGACATCATGATGGTTACAGTCGACCTGGTTAAAGGAATAAACAAATATGTTTGGGTAAATCAAGATTTTCCTCAGTATAAGAAAGTAGCTATTATGAGAACTGAAAAGTACCCAATGCACCCAATGCTATACTATATATTAGTTTATTGTTGGTGATTCATGTATGTGCAAGTTATATTTCATTGTTGAAGCTTGGCGAGATGTTAACGTTAATGTTATCGTTTGTATGTTAAATCTTAATTTGAAAAGTGAGTAGTATTTAAAGTTGTCAAAAAGTGGAGTATAAAGTGGAAATACACATACTTTCCACTCCACAGCTTTTACTTTTCTTTGGTGAAACTGCAAAGCATTGTGTTGCACTTTAACGTCATCCCATTTGCCAAAAGGTTGGAGTTTAATTAAGTGCATAGCGGGCCGTAATGGCAGATATAAAGGGGCTTTCATTAAAGTGTCCTGAGGTTTATGGGAACCACAGTCCTCTGGTCTGTTGTAAAGATAGGCTGCCAAGCATCCCCAGTGAGCAGACTCTCACAAAGCAGAGCCTTGTAGTTTTCAGGTTGTACGAACACAGTCTTTGAACTTCAGTTTGGCAGAATGGTTGACAGAAGTGTTTGCAACCACGTAGAAATCTGCAAACAAAACACCTGTAAAACGTAATTTCCGCCAATTACTCTCCTCCTGACTGGGGATGTAAACACACACCTGTGCCGCTCGTTCGGATCCGGCGAGGTCGATCATGAAGAGGCGTGCAAAGCGGACTTCCTGCAGGACGTCTCGACACCCTCTGCTGCTTCACGGCCACCTGCAGCAAAGCGTGGGAGCGAGACGACGTCTGGTTGGCGGCGGTCGGCTCTTGGGTGCGCTGCTTGTTGCCCCTCATCAGTAATTCCATGATCTGAAAACACAAAGGCAGACTTGTTGTAATCAGAATGTCTTCATTGAAATGAATGAGAACATGCAGGGCAAGGTGGCTTGTCTAACCTCTTGTGCATTGATGGTAGACACCTCTGTGATGCCAGCCACCTGAATCACTCCTTTAGAGTCTTCTCTCAGGTCCAAGAAGCCCGAGGAGGGGTTCAGCAGGTCACGGATCATCTCGTTGTAGATCTAAAAAGACATGGATAGAAATAATAAATTGACAGCTGAATGCACCATCAAAATAAACCAAGTAAAGCGCATTAAGTTATGTTCCTTGGAGTTACAGTCAAACATCAACTGGAGGTGATTGATGTCCTCTGAAAATGCTTCATTCAGGCTGGTACAAAATCTGGTACAAAATCTTCAAGTGCTAGTTCAGCAACTTGTCATTTTGAAACAACACCAATTTGGGTGGCAGGCTTTCATTAGTCGTCTTCAGTGCTTTTATTTCTCAAAAAGCAATTTTGAACTGACTTTGATGGTGCTGCAAAAGCCCCTCAAACCACATAAAAGCTATGTGCAGGAAGTGACATCCTGGAAAAGGGCACTGGACGTCAAACCTGTGAGGTCGGAGCTGTGAGGACAGTTTTTATTTGTCTGACTTCAGCCACAAACTCTGAAAGGGGGAGCTGTTACTTACACAGACAGGTGGATAGGTCAGTGGTGAAAAGTAACTAAGTACATTTACTCAATAATTGTACTTTTTTTTCTTTACTTAAGTATTTCCATGTAATAATACTTTAAACTTCTACTCTATTACACTTTGAAAGCCAATATTTTACTTTTTACTCCTCTACATTTATTCAACACTCATGGTTACTTTCTACATATGAAAAACACATGATACTGTACTAATCTACACAGCCTTTCACATATCTAAATAACTACTCTTACATGAATAAAAACAGGATAAATTAACCAAAATAATATAATACTGTGGCAAAAAAGTATGTTTACTGTTAATACTTGAAGTGCACAGCTTATAATAATGCTATACTTTATGTTATTATGAAATGGGCCATTGTGCAGAGTATTTTTTTACATTTCGTACTTGAAGTATATTTTAATCCTAATACTTTTGTACTTTTACTTAAAGGTGGGGTAGGTAAGTGAGAAACCGGCTCGAGATACACTTTTTGTTATATTCCATGGAATGCTCTTAACATCCCGATAGCAATGAATATCTTAAGTGCTTTGACAAAAAATCCATAAAAAAATGTCATCTGTGGAAGCCGTAGTACTGTAAAAACACCCAATCATTTTAGCCGGCCCGGCTAAAATGACTGGATGGCCTACCTGCCTGTCAGCCTTCCATCTGTGCACAAACTTATCTCGTGCCCTCATTGGTCATGTGCGCGTTCGTGTGTGTTGGAGGAGGGGCTCTGTAAGGAAGTGGCAGATTTTTCAAATTATATCGCACTCGAGCTGGTTTCTCCAAATTACCCTTACCCCACCCATATTAAGTAACATTTTGAAATCCAGGACTTTTACTTGTAATGGAGTAAATAAGACCGTAGTTTTTGTACTTCTTCCAACACTGCTGATGGTGCTTTGGCTAATGTCGAATGTCAGCATTCTCACATGTTAAAAAAGAGAACACTGATATTTAGATTTTAAGCAGGTACAATGTTCAATTTCAGGTTTATCATGGTAACATCATTATCAGCACTAAAACAAAGTACAGTGAGAATGTCATTAATTATTTGTTTGGTAAAAGCAACCCCCAAGGACATCCGTGAAGCCAGCATACAGTAGCTAAAAAGGTTTTTTCTTCCATTGAGGTTCCTGGTGTGAGAGACGTGGGAAATAAAATAAATATAAAAGAGAGGAAGAGGGAGCAATGTGTGCATGTGAAAGGTAAAGAATAACTGTGCCTTTTTTTATCTGCACACAGTTTATTTATTTGCATTCAACTCTATGTGTTTCTGTGTTTAGAGATTGCACGTAGTGAAAGAGAGAGTGATTTGAAGAAGAAAGGGATGCAGATGTGCGCATCTTTAGCTCAGTCAGAGGCTGTAAAATGGCGTTTAAACCCTCTTGTAGCGAGGCAGCGGTGGCAACAGATTGCTCCCTGGAAACAGTAAAACACACACGTCCACACACATACACTTGTGTCAGGATTCATCCCGGAGAGTTCAATAGCAGGTCACACATTCAGATTCTATTGGTTGTCATTTTAATTGGACCTTTTTACTCTGGCAGGCTACTAAAGAGCAAAGCTTCAAAAACGATGTCAATCATTAAAAATATAATGACAGTGTTTGGCCCTGAACACACAAAACGAAATGTCCATGTCTGAAGGCTAATCCTCTTCCCAGCAGGCAAAATCGGTACCCCAGCAATTGTTTGATTGCTGGAAATAAAAAAAAACATTTTCATTTTCAGATAAAGGCTAGTGCTCTTTTGGCAGTTTTTGTTTTGTACTAGGGTATAGTTATCTTTCTATCTGTCTTTAATTCCTCTTGCTTTCTCATTTGCTTTCCTGACAGAATACTTTTTAAACAATCTGAGTCATTCTTGCTCGTATATTCATGCTGCCATCTCCCTTCAAAAATGACTTTGGAGCGAAACTAGAATTCTGATTAAGGAAAATTCCAGTGTTAACACAATATAGTATTGCCTGTATTATAAAAAACAACTCTGCTATCTACAGTAAAAGCTGCAATAGATAAGTATGATTATACAAACGTCAAATTGACCAATAAAGTCAAGAAAAAGCCAAAAGTTAACCTCTTTTAGTGGAAACACTATAAGCCACACCAAAGAGGCTCGGTTAACTGCTATCAGAGTCAGATGAACCAGCTCCATTGTATCCAGTGCTATTAAGGGCTTTGTCATCAAACACTCAGTCTGAGTCTGTACCTGCTTCTCAGTAATGAGGTTTGGAACCGCAGCCAGCAGGCACGCAGAGAGAAACCGCCATCATCAGCCCGCATGCCTATCAGTGGCAGCATCATGCAGTGACAAAGGCAGATAATCACTAAGCCACCAGACCACAGATCACCTCCTCACCCCAAACACAATCACCTCTACACCTACAGCACGGTTACTACTCCACTGTGATGAAATAAAAAGATAATGAGAATTAAAAATAAACCTCTTCATTTTGAGTAATGGTCTATTAGGGTCATTATTGCTGCCCCCCTCTAATGTCTGCAATATACATTCATGCAAACTATGCTCAACTTCATCGAAAAGGTCTCACAAAAAGTGTAATTGATTCAAATGCTTTGCCTCAATTGTCCTTGTATATTTTTCTGTGAAAAAAGGTGCAATAAAAACACAATGTAACACGACAGACCATAGTCCACAGCACATATGAGAGAAAAAACCATCACTCAATAGTCTGTGTTTGTATTCTAAGAATATAAAAAGAGAGAAAAGCAACGCCACTGTTTATATCTGCTCAGAATACAAATGTACAAAATGTTTGATTCATTGAAGTGGCACTGATGTTTTAAGCCTGTGATCTTTTGCCTTTAGAAAGAAGAAAGAAGGTAAACACAAAATAGGCCTTAATTGTTTTTGACAAGGCAACAGGAGGCAAGGCAATTAACTGGTACAGCGCCTTTCAAAAGCAATTTAGAAGACAATTCAAAGTAGTTTATAATAGAAATAAAAAAGGCAGCAAGACAAGATATAAAAGAAACACATGCGTATAACAGCACACATATACTAGTGTGGATTTAACACGTTCTGAAAAGTCTTTTTATCTGTGTCTGGGCTTCTCGCTGCGCTGTGGATGCTAGCTCGGGTCATTTCAGATGTGAAACGAATGCCAGGCAAAAGTAATGGACACCTGGGCTGCAATTGGCATTAGCTAACAACCTCAGATCTTATCAGTGTGAACAGATGACGGAGAAAGAAGAAGTTCTAATTGTGTCGCTGACAGAAACGGAGATAAAAACAATTCAGATGTGAATCTTTAAACTCTTAGTGAGCAATCAAGTTAATGGTTGTAACCTTTGGAGCCCTGATTCAGGGTAATGAGGATCTATTTTGCATCACTACTGCTTTAACGGGGATGAGTATTTTCGTCTTGAGAATAAGTTGTCTAGAGATAAGTTGTGGAAGATGGAATCCGTACCTCGAGATAGGACATGGAGACGCTGTACAGCATGTCGTCACTTGTCTCCTCAATGGCACGGAACAGGTCGTTTAACGGTCGGACGTAGATGCCCGGCTCCTTGGTCCGTCCCCAACATGGTGTATGTCTTCCCACAACCTGGAACAGAAACGGAAAACGTTAAATAAGAAATATTAACAAAGGTGATAGATGGGGTCAATCTAGAGGTTAAACGTTAAAAAACAGGAAGTTAATGCCATTTTGAAAAATATCATACTTATCGGCAGAGGTGGGAGTAGTGGAGTACAAATACTCTCGTTACTGTACTTAAGTAGATTTTTCTGGTACGTATCAGTACTTTACTCCACTACTTATTTTTCTGACGACTTTTACTTTTACTTCTTACATTTTGAACACAAATACCTGTACTTTCTACTCTTACATTTTCCAAACAGGCTGGGTTACTTTAGTTTTAATCTGTGTTTGGTGGCGTGATCATTATTTAGAGTCATTGCGTGCCACGATCCGTGTATCCTTAATTTCCTGGTCTTCTCTAAACAAGAGGGACCAATGAAAACGTTGTCATTTTGCCGTTGTTCAGCATCAAAACATTCATTAGCTAACAATGACATTATTGTTCTATTAATATAAAGTGAGGTCAGTTAATCTATTAAACAGTTGGTAGTTATGGGTACTTTCATTTCGAAGCCAATACTTCTTTACTTTACTTGAGTAAAGAAGTTTAGTCAGTACTTCTACCAGAGTATTTTTAAACACGAGTATCTGTACTTCTACTTGAGTAAAGGATGTGTGTACTTTTGCCATCTCTGCTTATCGGTAACTTAAATAAATACGTGATTCTGAACCAAAACACACCAAAAAAGCTAAATGCTTAAAACTAGGTGTTTTCAGTGACTCACCCTTCTACTGTTGACCAGAGTTTCTGCATCAAGAGCTAACACATGTAATTGGTAGATGATAAACCTCTATTCAGACAGAGTACTCAGTTAACTCTGTGGGTTAGAGCAACACACACAAACACACACTCACACACACAAACCTGTGGGTCCGTAGGCAAACACGGTGGCATTGTAGCCTGAAATGAGGCCCTCAATCAGCCCTTTGGTGTAGCTCGGTACACCCTCATCCTGCACAAGATGGAGAAAAATATTTGTAGGGACTCAAATAATGTGCGGCATATGTTTAGATTTTATTTACGGTTTATAACAAGCCAAAACACTAAAAATGTGTATTTTTCTATTGAAAAATGTGCTTTTGACCGACCTGACTGGCTGAGTAGTCGAACGCCACATCAAACATGTAGGTTTGCTCCCTGAGCGGTTGGCACGCAGGATGTCGTCCGGGTCCTCCATGGGGTCCATCAGAACCACCATCTAATGATGAAGAGGAAGGAAAAGACAGGAAAGAGAAAAAAAAAGAGGCACACAGTATGAGTAGGTGTTAAGGTGTTACGTCTTCAAGAACATGTTGACGTCTGAGCAGCCAATTAACTTACTTGATGATATGTCTCTTGTCGATCACAATGGTAAATTGAGCTAATGAGCAAATGTCCCCTCAATTCAGTGACTTGAGTTTCATCTTGGAAAAGTAAATGACCGAAAGTCTGACAGTTTGAGCACCACTGAACATCTTTTCCCAAATAAAGTCCCTGGGATTGGATGTCTCACAGATCAGACAATTACAGTTTCCCTTGGAGCTACCATTATCTTTTACTGTTTGTTTGGATTATAATGTGCGTTATGATGATAGCTGTAGAATATTAATAAATCAACAGGTACATTGCCAGCTAGAGCATCAGCTGTTGGGAAGAGCTCACACAAAATGCAGATGGCTCCCTATTGGTTGCAGATGCTGTTTCCTTTGAATCACTTTGCATGTGCTGTATCAAGAAAGTGTAAAGACATCAGACTGTAATAATTATCTGATCAGCTAATTATTAGTCTGCTATAGTTTCAAGGTTTTTTTATTAGCGGTTTCCAACCTTTTTTCCGATTTGATGTAACTGCACAGCTCGATCAGATCATGAGTACCCCGTCATGTCCCTAAAGTGTCCATTTGAATGTATTGTAATTAATCATATAAAAGCGGGTATTGTTTCTGAACTTGAAATATACAAACTATCAAATTAACTTCAATGCACTCTTCTTTATAGTCAATATTTCTTTTTCCAACATGGTATTACAAATAATTGTAAGAGATGTCATTAAAATAAATGGAAATGTCAATAGAAGCTGTTTGTGCCAAAGTATGACAGGCTGTCAAAAACAGCCTCCGTTCAGATCCGGGACACTTCATAGCATGTACGTATGAATGTACGCAAATGGGCATCCACTCGAGCCATCTGCCATACTGAATGCTGGTTAGAACATAATGACTCAAGGACAAGAGCCTTCATACAGTAGCATCTAAAAGGAGAGTGATCAGCTCAGCTGCAATTACAACAAATATGTTCGTTTTGGTGCATGTGACAGTTTGAGCAGTGCAATGTGATTACAAACAGATTGAGATGTCTCATTGTTTTCGATTGTGCTGTTGACAAAAGCCTCTTCCTTACCGACAATCATCTGTAAATCCCAGCTGTCCCAAAGAACATTTCATGGACACATTCTAGTCCGGGAAAGGCACAGCGCGATATTCTAACTGCTGTTGACAAATCATTGAGTGGGTGCAATTGGCTTGACAGGTTGTCAACAGCTAAAGGAAAATGATTCTCTTCACTGAGTGGTTGGTTTTTAACTCCTGCTATGCAATTGGCGGGAAAGTCAATAATAATAATAAAGACAAGAACGCAGAGAACCTTTTCAGATACGAGAAGGGGAGTTTGCCAGGTTTATCAGCCAATAAGAACCGTTCATCAGTGGGGGCCTGGGAGAGCCCTCTGAGGCCTGTAATGCTGAATCACCCGGCTTGTTTGATGACCCCCTCAACCACTGAGCCGCTCACTTTGAAGCCTCTCAATTGAAATTCAAGAGGAGACGAAAGACGGACGGGTGGAAGAGAGATGAAGCAACAATATGACGTGGTTGTCTTTTTTAGTTCATTCATTTACTGAGAAGGAAATATGGCCTTTTCATGCTTGCTTTTCCAAGAAGAGCTTATGCTTTTCCATGGCGTGCTCACAGGGAATATGAGGACCAATTGGGGCTCGAGACACACGAGAGGATTTGAGAAGAAAAGTAGCTTGGGTAGCAGCATTGGATCTTTTTCTCCCCTTCTTCTTCCCTCCCCAGTCTTGTAACTTCCTGCTTCTCCTCTCACTCTTCTTTGCACGCCGTCCAGATGCAATGACGTGGAAGTTTGTGATCACATTTCACAGGAAAGAACAAAGGAGCTACTTCTTAGTCTCGGCCCGATCTGATGACTTCAGAATCTTTTTAAATTGCATGAAAAAGGGACATGCAGCAATACAAGGATGTTCACACTGAAGTGGATTCATATATGTCTCTATTAGGATGAGGGTTGTCTTCAGGCTGAAGTCCTATTATTGTCGTCCCCTCCAGAGCACCATGTGAATCTTTTGTCATTAGAAGACAGTGTCGTGTGTCGTGTTGTCTAATTAGCCATTGTCTTACCAAAATGGGACATTACAGCAGTTGAGGGCTAGCATGTGTAGCAGGAGCCCGCTGTGAGACGTGTCATGGTACAGAGTACAGACATGCAGAACATAAAGGACTTAGGGGAAGAGAGCTTAGGCTGCCTTTGGTATAGGCTGTTAAATCTAATTCTGGTTTTAAAGGTATATACACTTTATAAATACATTTTGACCCAACACACAATAAATAAAGCAGGAATATAGCATCTTATAATCAGCAGGAGCAATAGCAATCATCTCATCTCCTTAATCGCAGATAATATTGCTATTAATTGTCATAAGCGAATAACAACCATCATTTAGCAAGCAGTAGAAGGTCTTGTACACATCTTTTCCATCGCCTCCAACTGTACGTGATGTCTTTAAATATGTTTCGATTTTGATGGAGACACAATTTTGCATTTCAAGTGTTATTTATGTGTTTTTTTTGGAAAACTGAGCAATAGCAACGAAATAATGACCTATTTACCATGGCAAACAAACTGAACTGCTGCACCAAGGCTGTCATTAAGTAAATATATTGTTAATTAATTATCTAATAACACCTGCAAATCAGAGCTTCTACGCAAACATCTAAACTTATCAATGCATCATCTTTCGAAAAGCTTAAATGTCCTTGTTGACCGCAAAAATGTGACGATGGGGTCTAATTTGTTTGTGTATACCCCGCTTTGGTGATTTAAAAATATGGCAGTTCAGCCTGTTACTATACGGCCTGGTGAGTGCGCGTGTAAAGGTGTTTCTTGAGAAAGCCGATAAGCATGCGACAATGCTTTTACATTATTGCATGTATATTAGGTATCAAATAGTGTGCTCATCCATGCGCAGTTGTGTCTTTGTGCAAGCACTTTGGAATATCATTAAAGGCGAGGGTGTTGATAACACCTCTAGTCCCATCTGTCGCCCGTGTTTCTTGAGTTACAGTACCTTCCAGAGCTCCACCCAACATCCACATGCAGCAGCTGGTGCTCGGCAGTTTCTATAGCACTAATAAGTCTTCTGGTAAGACTGTAAGATGCTGGCTCTGATGACAGTACACTGTGTGGCAACATAGGACTGGATGTCTGGGCATTGATGCTGGATTTTGATGCCAGTAATGGACTACAGGTAACCTCCCTGGGATTACACTTTGCCAACATTGGCGCCCTTCACAGTTGACTGTCCTCTGAGTTCAGAGGCTTCTAAGAAACAAAGAGCCTGGGGTGAAGTACGGGTCAGTCCTGAGCGTTGACGTCTAGTGTACAGAACAGGTTAAGGAGCATTTGGAAACATGGACGTCTCATAGAAACCAGTAAATCTCCCACACTCTCTTTCTCACACAGTTGCATAGAAACATGTACTCATAGACACATAGCAACTCAGAAAGCAGGATGTTATACTACAAGCAAGTCTGTGCAAGCAGGTTGACAAGAGGCATGACTGACCACAAGTACAGCACACTCCCACAGTCAGAGCTCATCTGTGTGCGCACAAAAAAGAAATACAGGCAATGGCGACTCTCTAAGTCTGTAGCATGTGTGTGCACTGACACAAAGGTTGATGGTTAAGCAATGTTGAGAGAAGATTCAGAGTGCAACAGTACGTTTTATAGCTGCAACAATTATTTGATTAATCTATCGACAGGTTAACAATTTTGCTAGTTGATTAGTCTTTTCGTTAAAAAAACGCATTTTTCACTGATTCTAGCTTCTTAGTTGGGACTATTTACTACATTTCTTTGTTTTCTGACAACGGGTTTGAACTGTCAACAAAACAAGAGAAACCTATAAAACGAGACAAATTATTTGTATAATGTATTGCCACATGGACTGGCTAACAATATCACGCGGCAAAAATCAGCAAGTCCTCATCAGGCAGTCAGAATCTGCAGAATCAGCCGTAGAAAAGCTGAGCGATTCTCCCTCTTGTTTGTGGAACCTGAATCATGAATCCAACTCTGAGTGAGTGCACAGCTGCACAGCAACCACTCTATAAACACAAATGGCACAATACAGCAAACACACAGAACCTGATAAGATTGATAGAAATGTTCTTGTGTCGCTGTTAATGAACAAAATAGTGGGCAAGCTGTAGCTATGGCAATAATAATTCATTACTAGAACATTTGGCTGTGACTCTAATTGGAAGATTATGGTAGCCCATTTATCAGCTATCTATTCGTATTTTGCCAATTTATATGTCTCTCTAATTCTAATCCTCTTATATGCTCCTTCTACTGTTAATCGTGTAACCTTCCAATGCTGGAATCCAGTCGAGATTATAATTTGGTTGAACACTTATAATTTGATATTTAAAACTACGATACAAGGTAGAAACAGTGTACGTAGAGTCTTCAGTGTGATTTTCCAAATGGCCATGGTGGTGTTTAATTATGTCCTGACCTTTAGCTACAATAACTCTGCTTCAATCAAGAAGGCAGAGACAGGTTCACTGGTTCAGCTTGTTAACCTGGACCATGGAAAGATCAGAATATTATAGGGTATATAGCAAGGATTAGCATATTAGTAAAGACATAAGTATCTCTCATCTATGGTCCAGTTAATAGAAGGTCAGATTTTCCATTCGGGTCTAAATTGGGTTTAGTTTGGTTGCCCTTTCTAATGGGACCAATCAGCCCTCTTTGGCTGACCGCTGACTAATTCATGGTCGGCACTAAAGGAGACGTCAGTTTTTGATACAAGCCGGCCAGAGGGACCTTAGAACCACATGGGGCAAAATGGAAAGTAATTTCCTGGTTGGCAGCCTCTGTAAACGTGATGTCAATTTGTATCACTTTTAATCACGATGTCCCCTATTCACAATGGACGTCACAATCCTCAGCCACTTTTCATTTGGCTGCAGGGCTGGAGTCAATTTAACATGACCCCGGGGGCTTCCAAAACAAATGGTCGCAGCGTGAATTTACACACCGTGGCTATGAAAAAAAAGGAGGGCTCCTAAAATATTCATATCCTTCCAAGGATCAGCCAAAGTCAAAACAACAGCTTGCTTATGCAGCGACATGAAACCAATTAGCATGATGAGGCGATCTTAATGCCATAAAAAGCAGCGGGGTGCGATGGAGCACCCTCGCCCTGCGCCTTTTCTTGGCTGATGGCTTTTTCAGGTCGTTAAAGCAGCAGGGTTGACTTGGTTGGCCATCCTGCTGATTATAGCGCTGCTAACTCCCAACGCAGATCCATAATTCAAAGCATGGATGTGGTACGGTTTCACAAGCCAGCCTGCCCGGGTTGGTTCTCCCTGACTTGCTCCACTGTTGTGTGCCAAGTGGCAAATGCTGCCAAGCTGACCAACAAAAGTCAGAAGTCGTGTAGACATCAACGGCTTTTATAGGCACTGGTTTCACTACACCTAAAAGATGGCTCGGATCACTAATAAAAATACAAAAGGGCAATTGGAAATCTCAATCATATGAAAGGCCTACAATTCACTGGCTATCACTTATACTGTCATAGCTCACACAGTTTGATTAGAAGCTGAATTAATCGTTCCCTGACTGGTATTATCATCACAATCACAAATCTATCTGATCTCACTGCCAGCAAGTAACTGGATTGAAACTAAAGAAATATCTTGCTCAACATTTTAATTGTAATTAACAAGATATATATTCAGATAAATATGACTGCTACAATTATATCCTGATAAAAATAAGAAAAAACAAAGAGGCCTGACGTGCCTGAATCAAAGCGATACCACCTGTATACACTATCACATTTGATTGCTTACATTTGTACTTGTCTTATTGCTTTGGTGTCAGAGGTGATTAGGTGACATCATGTAGCCAATAGGGTCCAAGAAGCATGTCTTGGAGAGATTAAGAGACAAAGAGGCTTTTATCTTAGGGACATTCATCAGTGTGTCGTATCTGAAATGCATGTCCGTGCATCTTGTTTTCCCCAACATCTCCATGTGACATTGTTGTTTCCAATTCAGTTTCAACTGCTTTGTGTGATTCAGTGAAAAAGTGGGATCATCATTAAGGCTCCAGCAAGGCTATACTATTGAAATCCTAGAATAAATTAAAGATACCTCAATTGACAAGCTGATATAAAAGGAAAAATATGCAATCAGGGGATCAGGAAGAGGGTGTACCAAATAAAATCTTTAAAAAAAAATAGTTGTATTCCCACAAAAAAGGATCACCTGATGCTCCAGGAAATGGCTGAACTGTGTGGACAGCTGGGCTCTCTGTGCTCCACCCCATCCCTTATCTTTGTGTTGCACAATGACATAACCGCCGAGTCGTTTAGCAATGACATCTGTGCACTGAGTCAAGAATACGGTGAAGAATAAAGGATCACAAAAAGAAAGCAATCAGGTCTAAGCGGTGACCTTTGCGGGGCAACCTTTCAAGCTGCTCTTTCAAAAATGCAACCGAAGCTTTTGAAAGTCGAAAGGGCACAATTGCGGCCGGTTATCTGATAGAAAACGTCAGAGCTGCCCTCCCTGCACCCCAACAATGCTACTGTATATCCTGTTTCAGGGGCTCTTGATGATCGGAGGTGTGTGTTGGCTCACAGTGTACCTGATACAGGGTGCTTGATAGCAAGGTCTGCTCTTCATTTTGTGGTCACATAAGACGTCTGGCTGTGACAAACGAATACCAGATTAGTACAGTCAGACGGGGGTCGCTGTCATTCAGAAACGGACACTCATTTGAGCAGCTGCAGACACACACTTGCAATATGATTCCAGCTTCTTATGCAACAAGAGATCTTGATCAACAACCGAATGAGAGAAATTGCTATTCTTTCTTTCTTTCTGCCACCTCTCCCTTTTCTCCCTTGCTAATTACCCCTAGTAAGTTTTGAGGGCATGTTGCACAGATGAAATACTGGAGAGCCAAGGAACAGATGGCAACAAAGGATAACAGGAACAAAGCAGAAATGTGTCATCGATGAAAGCAATTCACTGAACCCTTGGGATAGCAATTAGTGTGCAAATGTGAAGGGTGAAGGCAGGGTGCCCTACTGTTGCCATTAATGTCAAAAGGTTATTGGTATTAATAGCATATATTTGAACACTTAATCTTTAAATGATATCCTGAAAACGAGCAATCCCAAAAGCACAACCTGCCTGGAGGAGGTACTTAGGCCGATTACCAGGAAAGCTTTTATTTATCCACAAACATCCAAGGATACATCAACTGGCAGGAAAGCTCAGTAGCTTCTTGCCAGAGACTGCCTATTCAAGGTCAGAGGAAGCCTTGAGTTCAGAGGCTGGAGTTCAGCCATAAAACACATATTAAGGGCAATCGCTAAGTGCTAAGACAAAAACTCAAAGACTTACACACACACTGCACAATCAAGTTACAGCTCTTTGGTCTTTTGGGTCAACATCGAGACACAGGCTGGCCATTTGTGTGCCAGAAGAACATCTTAGGCGTAAAGAGGAAGCCTTAAGGCTGCACTTTTGGCATAACGGAGGAAGGTCAAGGAAGGAAATCTCAGGATTAAAATCAGGTTACCTGGAAACGTAGAGAACTCTGCCTTAACTCAGACATATATGTGTTCTTCATTTCCGTATGTAAAATTCTATAAATCAAAGCATGATAAGTTCTTTACTTGAACATTTAAATCATCAGGTGGGATATTGTTGATTCTGTATTTTGATTCATTACATTTAGTCCCTCTAGATGTGCATTGGTGTTTATAACATGTCATTATAATGTGAAAACAATAATGACCGAGGAGCACCCTATAATGCTGGAGTACAGTCTGCCAAGATAAATGAAGGCTTAACAGTTTTGGCAGTGCTAAAAACATCTGAGCCAGAAATAATTGCTTCCCTCATATAAAACAAGTGAGTTTCTTTTTATATGGAAGTAAGTATGCTTCACTTTCAGGTGGTTTCAAGTCGTGAGGACACCGTTGCTAAGCGACTGACAGCAAACGATGTGAATAATAGATTTTTGTAGTCGAATAAAACAACAGACTTATCTATCTTACACTGCTTCATGAAAGTAAATAACTTCCATCTGGTCACACGTCATTAACTTGGAGCTACAGTATCAAAGCGATGACAGCATCCAAAGAACTCTTAGTAGTTTCATTAAGAATATTAATAATTATTGTGTTTAACCAATACTCCACACAAGAAAATACAATTTGTAATTTGCACCATGTTTCTTTAAGTTTGAAACTTTATTTTTCTTGCATACCTCCACGGTGAACAAAGAATTCAATTGCATCTTTTTGGCAAAAATGTTATGATGGATAATCAGTAATCATTTCAAAGTGACGCAGACACATTGGATTAACCTTCAGCAGCGTTTGTATGCGTTTTAATGCCATTGAACACAACTTTTGATCAGAAAACAGCAAAGGTAAGATATATTTGCCGTTTTGGCTCCGTAAAGCTAAGTTGTGTGTTGTCTGATTTTGCCTTCGCTGGCCCTGAGTTGGATGGGTCAAAAATAGACAGACAATATGGGATTTGGGTGTCAAAATTAAGTGTCCTTTAAAATAAATCAGTTTTTATATCGAATCTGCTGTTTTTTTGAGTGGGCAAGTATATTTTGATATGTCAGATGTTAGTAAGTCTGCCCAAAAAGCAAAACAAACAGTATAAAAGCACTGGAAACCATATTGTTATGTTTCTGTTTCAATTAGTATGTTTTAGGGTCACAGTTTGATTGACATATGTTGGCACATTTTTTGTATGATTTCCTGTCACTACAAAACATGTATCTACCTTGATTGAAGCTGTGAGCCTCGTCTGTTCTTAAACTGGAGGATGGACCGGGATGTTCTATACATTTTGAATTATGCTTCATGTTAGCTTGTATTTTGGGTTTTAGCATAAGATTTTACACAATTTTATCACGTTTTTTAAATTGTTTTACCCCTTGTCTGCACCTTAAGTCTGTGTTCTATGTTTTTTATTGGCTAAAAGATAATTGGGGACAATAAAGTTAAGTCTCTTAAGCCCTCTCCTCTAGAATGTTTGAAATGGGATTCAGGATTTTTTGTAAAATTGTACATCCTTTCTTTGCAACCAGAAATGTCATCTCTAATATGTCCCCCAAACTATAAATGCTTTAACTGATCAGTCTTATATAACTGATAATTTTGTCAGCCATATTAACAAACGTGTGAGGCATGATTGTTTGGAGCCATGCACACAGTGGCAGCTGCTACACACAGTACACCCACACATTAACACTTTATGCCGTCGCCTAGTAAGTTTTTCAGGGCGAGTGAAGTATAATGCTTGAATTTTGTTACACCTGCAGGTCAAAGCCATTACGAAGTTACACAAATGTTTGCCATGCCATTTAAAGTTATTAGAAAGAATGAAAATCAGCAGGCAAAATAAATACTAAAAATCTGAATCGACAAAGTAAGTCGCAGACGGTACCCCTCTACCCACAACTAAACAACAACTGTTCAAAAAATTACTATTTTTCTGATCTACCACCATTGGGAATAAGGTACCACTGCTAATTCCTGTATAGGTACTGTGCAAAATATTGACATCATTTTATTTTCTGGGAAGGCGGTCACATGGACAAGCCAGACAAACAACATGTTGTTATGACTGGGGTGTTACACAGGAATCCCCCTTAGAGACATACTCCCACTGGTTCCTTCAAATCTAAGGCAAACGGGAGATGGGGAATGTAAACACTCAAAGCTGTCCTAGTGCCACATATTTCCTCTGTCCTGATTTGGCACCTGTTATCCATCCAGCTCACTACACTCAGCTATTCTTTTTCATATTTAAAGGTCCCCTATTATACTGTTTTTCATCAATATATTATAGGTCTCAGATATATACAAACATGTCTCTGAAGTGTTTTGCTCGAAATACCAAACAGATCGTGCATTGTAGCATCCCATAAACCCCTCTGTTTCAGCCCTGTTTCAAAAGTGCTGATTCTCTGTCTGTTACTTTAGATGAAAATAAGGAGCCACTCCCCACGCCCCTCTGAGAGATATTTGGTTAAAACTAACACAATAGCCGCGTTCACACCGGAGTACTTTTCACCGTACTTTTCGCGTTTAGTTCCGTTAGTACCCCTTATGTCGCGTTCACACCAAAAAGAGCACTTCATCTCGGGAACTTTTACCCCCATTTTTAGTGCCTGCTGAGAGATGGTACTTTCCTGGGGGAAAAAAGTGCCCCAGTTCTGATTGGCTGGGCGAATTGCAAACCACGCCCCGTACAACTGTTTTGTAGAGCCGCCATTTTATTATCCTCGCATTAGCATTATTAGCATTAGCATTCGCCCAGCGCACAAACGCAGAGAGACTAACTTATGGCAACACAAAATAAAACATGGGAGCGGTGGAGATGAGGAGGTGTCGGCATTCTGGCGATTTACTTCAGTAGACGCTGCTGGGACTCCCAGCAGCGTCTACTGAAGCCAGTCCCTAACTCTGGGGACTTCCGGCCGGGGACTCCGGGTGGCAGTATACGCCGTGAAGTTGTTTGCGGCCTGCCAGTAAACCCAAAGCAGAAGAAGACGAAGTGACGTCAGCGGCTCATTTGCGTAATCTTCCCTCAGGGAACTTATTCCGGTGTGAACGCGATCTGTACTAAATGCCCTGGGGTAATAAGTGCCAACCTTGGTTGGTTATTGGCTAATGGTTACACAAGCCAAAAGATCGTTATGACATCATAAAGTGGCCAAAATCTGATCAGCTCATTTTCAGACAGGTTTTTATATAAATGGATCAGGACAAAAAGAGAGCAAATCTTTTTTCCTGAAACTTTCAGAATCTCTTTACACAGAGGGGACACATGTGTATGTATAAAAGACATGACAAATTGGATTTTGCATAATAGGTGACCTTTAATACCTATTTATTGTTTAGCTCTAATTCAGTTGAAACATTTCTTAAAGTGATTATGAGAGATCACTTGTTGGTTTTTGCTAGCTGTGTTGCAATGGAACAATCGCCACCTGTGTTTCTGGCCAGGAGCCCAATGAAGACGGCACATTAATGGCCCCGGGGCTGGCCTGTGCTTCCTGCTTGTCTATGAGGTATTAGGTGGTCATGGAGGAAGCAGGGGAACATTGTGCTCCTGATTCTGTTACACAGAACACAGCGCCTAATGATGTGCTCTCAACGTGGGTTTTCCCATAAAATAGAAAGGATGTTATGCCTGCGCAATCTGTAACATAATTAGTGTATGGGGTTTCAGTAAAAGCCCCGTTAGTACTTCTTCCTTTTCATCAACCCCCTGTATTTTGCAGGATGACTCATGACACACCAAGCACGCACGGTGTGAACAATTAAAACCTGACATTACCTCCTTGATATACCTTAGATTGTATAATAATGGGTTTTCTTATGCATGATGAACTCATTTTGAGTTCTTGGTGTCTCCTGGTCTTAAAAGAAAAAGCTGTTCACAGAGAGGGCTTGTAGGGCTACTCCAACATCTAGTCTCCTTCAGAGGATGCTTGTTGTGAGCCGCCACGCCCTGCCCTCTCAACGAGATTAGCAGGCAGGGCATGGAGAGGGATCACGTACATCTCACACAAACATGACAGCCCCACACACACACAATAGCCCTTGTTGTAAAAGAGGCTCGAGGGAGGGACTAGGATCAGAGGAATCAGTGAGAGTGGCGAGAGAGTAGAAGTGGAGTCAAGAGAAAAGCAAAGCTAATCCATTTTCTGGGACCAGACAGTCTATTAAGCTTTACGCAAAAGTAGTATTACCTTCTGGCATGAGCCAAAATAAACTCTTCTTGGTCATTTCTGTGTCTCTCCGCTGTTGCCATTTTAGGTTCAGGTTTTGTTTCTGGCTGTTTCTCTGTGTTTGGAGTGTAAATCTCCTCTGCTATTAAGGACATGGCTATTTGTAGTTCTTTTCTCTCCCTTGTTCGGCCGTGAGGCTATTCAAACACTTCACCTCGTAAAAAAAAACACTGCATGGACCAAGTGTGCCCTTTTTCACCCAGATATTTTACTAGGCTATTATGGTAATGAGCTGTGTTGGAGAGAACATTTTCCATCAGCCAAGAGTGGGGCGACATTAAGCCAACAAGGGAGCTGGGTCATTTTTATGCAGATTTTAGACCTTTTTGATGCACACGCCTATTACTTATCTACTTACCCCCGCTATCAGGCCAGCAGTAGGCCAGGCAGTGTATTGGCAAGAATCTGGCGACCTATACATATCATGATGTAGGGGTTACAATTGCGATACTGTAAGTAAATCCACAAAAAATGTTACATTTCATAGTACTCATTTGTATGCAATCTAAGCCACTGTCTGCCAAGAATCTTTTCTTGTAAACTGCAAATTCTAAATCAATAGAGCTTTGGAGAACTGATACAGTATTGTGCATTGATATTAACATTATGGCGGTAAGCTTTCTAAAAAATATATCAGAATTGCTGTGTTTTGTAAAGTGGTGTACTTTGATTGAAACAAATCTGGTGGTGTTTAATGTCAGGATGGCATACTCTACACTTTTACAATTTATCACAGCATTGTTCTCTGCTCTACCTTGCTGCCTGGAATTTGACAAAAATGTATAACCGAAAAAAAAAAAAGACTGCAGCAAGCTACATTTAGTTTGCCCTTCTCAATCAAAGTAGATTGTTTTCCATGAGGAGCTGCTTACTTGCTGAATCAGGCTAACTACAGTGCAGCCTCTAAGGTGAAAGCAATTTGAATTTCCTTTCAGAGACATACCCGTGTAGAGGGTGGCGTAAACTCAACACTGAGCACTTGAGATGAGATGCTTTGTACTCCACATGGGCAGAAAATGTGCCAATTCATGGTATACTGTAATCAAGTAGGCTTTTACTTGGAGCACGTTGAATGCTGCTTATTGTTTTGAAGGACTCTCTACGAAGGAACTGAGAGGCAAATGGTATGTTTGAGTTTCCTGATGGCTGACATTCTCTCTTTCCACTCAAAGATCAGAATGATCAACCTTTTATTTTTATTTTTAAGGAATAGATGGCAAAGTATTTTTTGTAAGTCCCTGTTGTCAAAAGGGCTCTTAAGTTATCCATTATCTTCACACAACAGAATTCCCCCTGCTGAGGAGCTGACCATGAAATGCCACCATCAATACCTTGTGTGACTTTTATTACTTAACACTTAAAGCCCACGAAGAATTGCACTCAGAAGCCTGCCAACAATCGAAATGATCACATTTTAAAGAACACATTTATAATTCCAATTCATCTGCAGACATGGAAAAAACTGAGATTCTTCCTGTTTTTTTTTTCTTCCTATTCTTCTAAATGTAGGACTTTAGGTCTATCTGAGAAGCAGGAATAAAAAAAAACAATGGCCCTGACCTTGTCTATGAGTCTCCATGGAGACAAGGCCTCACGATAAAGCATTCCCCACAGTGTGCTACTGACAGGCCAACCCTGCCGAAGACATGCTTAACAAGTTCGAGGGCTAAGGAAGACAAATCCTCAATGCTTCTAGAAAGACATTTGGATCTACATGTGTTTGTATCAATACATTACAACATGATAAATGCACTGACTTAATCACACCTTGACGAGACTTTAAAAACTCATTGTTTTGCAAGAAGGAACTTGGGATCTTTTTCCAAGTGTACTCAAGCTAAACAGTTGCTTTGAGGATTTAAGTGCATTCTGTAGTATATAGCTAGTTTTCCCGTCTAATGTATGCTCTTAATCCTTAACAAGTACGCATAGCTTCCACAACAATCTTTTGTAAGAAGGGTTTAATCGGTGGTGATATAATATGGTCCCCTCTGTGCCTCTTTTACGAGGTTGAACCATCGTCGTTATCCCTTAGGGAATAAACATAGCTTCCTGATAACCTCTTAAGGGAGGATGATATCACCTCTCTGGGCCTTTAACTCCAACATGGGACGGAAAAACACTGTCCAACAGACAAGGGTTACTCTGAGTTTGGTCTAAGTTTAAAACAACAATTATTCTGATAATCAATTCTAACAGAACCCAAGCTTTTTGATATTAAAATGTTGTAATAAAAATGATTTCTTGATTGGTGTGCATTGTCCATTGCATAACAAAGATAACTGATAGGGTTATGGCACTTTGTTAGCACTATGTTTGCCCACAAGCTATATTTGAGGGTTCCAATATTTTGTTATCTTTTTTATAACTCTAAGCTTATTAAAAAAATAAGCAAAAAAAGCCCTTTTCGTGGATGTACATTGACATGCAGGATTGCCCCAGGCTGTAAGTCTGCAGCACTCTCACTCAATACTGGACCACTTTAAACTAATATATCCTTATTATAGGCCTGTCACAAGACACAACAACATGGAAATATAGGGTCTAGATTAAAAAAATACTAAGCGATACAACATACAGTCTAGGGCTGCACGATATTGGAAAAAACTGACATCACGATTTTTTCCCCCCCCTGCGATATATATTGCGATATGAAAAAAATACAGGAATTGAAGAAAAGACCGTTTTTTTTCCCGCAAACCATCCTTTCTTGAACTTTAATGCTATACAATTGGTATTTTTTTTAACTATATTTAACCGGATGAAGGATTTTAGTCACGGACGTCTGGATCTTAAGTTATCAGAGCAAGAAGCTGAGCTAGCTCGGTTAGCAGCGCCGAACTGCCCTGGAGAAACACATGAAACTACTTTATTCAGTGTTTTTACCTTTAATCACCGGGTCCGTTTGCTTTGGAGATTTGATTGTGATTGGTGGTTTGCTGTGCATGCAGAGCCTGCATGTCACTCACTCAAGTACCCCTGACATGAGAGCCGCGCAAGTTTTCCTTTTGTAGCAAGCAGCAAAATAATTGTAACATGACGTGTTTGAGTTAATTTGCCTACCTAATATCGCAAGTCCTAAAACAAAATGTTAAAAAAAAATGTAAAACACATTCACGCAACGTGAATATCGCGCATGCGCATATCGCGATTATCGTCACGACACGATATATCGTGCAGCCCTAATACAGTCCAACTGTAACTTCTTGTAATGGCTATTACGAAACAGTATCTGGTCTCCATGGGTGGTCATTTGTCCTTTTCACTGTCCATAGTGTTCACGACAACACTGGTTGTTGGGCTGATCAGAACACTTTGTCCCCCCACTGAAAGGTGTTCTTACATTACACTCATCCAAAAGATTAGTTCACTGCCCCTGCTTCTTTTGAAATCAAGTTGATTCATTAAATTCCACTTAAATCATGCTTTGATATTGTATCTTGTGTATATACAGCATGGCTTAAAAGCCACGTTACTATAAGGCACTGAAAAAAGCTTAACTTGAGCCGTTCAATGTCTCATTCAAACCTCTGATTACCTCTCATTCATATCTCTGATAACTCAGACCTGTGTACTGCTCACTCAAGGACAAAAAAAAGCCCATTGAGCATAACAGGTGCTCCATGAAAGGCAGTGTCCCCTGAGGCTGTCAGTGATGAAAGAATAAGGCCAGAGAGGGAGAAAGAGAGCAGGTGGTAGAAGGCTTAACCCGAGCTAAAACCCGTCCAATGAGCTCATCTACACGGGCTTAGTCAGCTTCAAGTTGTCTGTTTTTTGCCAGGAGATCTGTGTACTCTTACCCAGTCCGCCAAGCCAGCCACCGGCACACCGCTAATCTGTCTGAGCACTACAACCCGGCCATATGGCCATCGCTCGTTTGCCTGTCTCGCAAAGAAAGCAGTCAGTACACAGTGTTGTGTATTTGAGGAGGGATTGAAGTTATTTGTAGGTACGGTTAATGTGTCCGTGTGTGGTGGCTCGGGCAGGAGTGCTAGTAATAGGTAAACACATTTAGCTATCCTCAAATGCACTTTAAAGGTTTTGGAAAGATTGTCTTCAGTGATTGTAATTTGATCTAAAACATTATAATTCCAGACTTGATCTGACAATAAAGTATTATCCTATCAAATTACTGTAAAAGCTATGCTATCAAGATATCAAATCAATACACTGCAAAGTAAATGGAACATGCAACAAACACTTCTTCTCTAGCTGAGGTTTGGTTGAGCTGGGGACAATAACAATGCCTTGTTATGGTTGCTGTGTCAGCACCATATCTACCTGCTTACTGCTATACTCTAATCCCCTGTGTCCAAGCCAATTTTAATTATGTCGTCGCAGACATAAGTGCTGATGTTGCCCTTAAGACATGATGTAATTGAATTACTTCTGAGAAGACATACAAACAAGTCTCAGCCCTGTCGATTATTTGTTTCTAGAAGTGTTCTCTAGTAATATCCTCCATCAGTATGAACAGCTCCAACAAATTACACACTTATATGATCATTTTCTCTCAAGCACTGTTACACCAAGGCACATCTGAGCGGCTATGTCAGCTGTTGCCATGCTGTTACTTTACTGGATTCAACTGCCTTATGATAAGTACTGTATGCCTCAATCAGCCTACAGTGAGCAGGGAGACACCTCAGCAGGTTCCCAGTCACGATGCTCATTATCATTCGCACTCCCTTCATCACTATCGCACACTCACACCGGTGTTGTTGCTAAATGTTCTCCAAGAGGGACGGTTGAAAAGTGAGAGCTGCTGGTAAACAGGGACCTTATGGAGCTTGCATGTCCTGCTCATATGGTCACATGGTAACAGCATCATTACATTATTGCGCACAGTTGTCATGATCCAAGGACCTTGTGTTAGTATAGTTAGTTTCTTGTTATCATTACTAGAATAGATAGATGCATCTAAAGTCCATTGTTACTAGTGTAATGTACAGCATATAAAACGGGGTTCTATTTGTCTGTTTGTAAACATAGGCTTAGTCGGTTGATTTAAGCTCCAAAAACTTTATTTATAACATCAACAAAAAAATATATAATGTTTGACAATATTGAAACAGTATAACTTAAATAAACAAAATCAAAGTTACCAAATGAGGTTGTCTATCGCTCATCTATGGAGTAAATACGTACTAGCTGTTGCCTTCGCTGCAACAATCTCCCAAATGAATCTTCCAGGGCCAACACCGTCCCTTATGAACCCATAGCCCCTCCCCACAGGCTTACCGTCAACAGGTTACACAATTAATTCAAAAACACATTGTCAACATAATTTGAACCCCTCAAACATGAGAACAACTATCCGACCCAAACATACAGTAAACAGGTTAACTATCTCATAACACAATCATCCCCCATAATTAATAAACGCAAAATAAATAATAAATTGCATGGTTCGTGACATCATATTTAAACCACGGAAGTGATGCGCCTCCGTCTTTTCCACATTCCCCTTTGCTGAGGAGACGGCGGCGAAACTCCGTTCGCTGCCCGTCATGCAAGTATCGTGTACTATAGTTTATGTATGTTTAAATAATTGTAGACTCACAAGCGTGCACTCATGGTCGCGCTACAGAAAGGGAGGGGAAAAAAGGGACGTTTAGTGATGGTTTAACCTTATTTATTGACGAACGGAAGAGAGCAGGAAATGTTTGGGGTGTGTGTGTGTGTGTGTGTGTGTGTGTGTGTGTGTGTGTGTGTGTGTGTGTGTGTGTGTGTGTGTGTGTGTGTGTGTGTGTGTGTTCATTCAGAAATATTCTAGTCATGGTTTACTCTAATGGAAAATACAATAAGCTAAATGGCTCCGATCAAAGCAGTTAACTTGCCAAATAAATTAGAAAGGCATCTCATCTCGTGTCAGGGGAAAACAAAACAAGGCTGTTGGGAATAGAATGAACAACCAGTCACGGTGTTGATAGCATCATCTGTTTTAAAATGTCAGCATATCAGGCCATTGAAATATACAGAATGCTGAAAGAAAGTCTGGTCCATTATTTCCATTAGATATTAATATATTGATTATGTTGCTGATTTAAAATTGCTCAACATATTACTTAATTTATTTATGGATTCAAATAAATAGTTGCTGATTATTTTCTAGTAATCGCTTAATAGTTTTATAGGGTTTTAGTAATCTAATAATCCTTCAATCAGCTTATAATGTGTTACATATAGGTGGAACAGCTAGCGATGCTGTGTTGACTGCAGTAGATAGCAGATAGTGGTTGCAAGAACAAGCAGTAAACAGTAGTGTCTTAAATTAAAAAAAAGTGTGAGGGTTGGTGTGTTAAAGACCCAAAGGGCATACATTGCAATACAAATGGTGAGATAATATGGTAAAAGAGATGATTAGTTGCAGTTGTAATGTAAGAAGCGTAACACAGCTCTGCGGTGGTTTGATGTCCAATTAAACCCGGGGCATTCACTATGGCGAAGCTCTCAGTCGTCTGCTTTGAAAGAGTTTCAGGCTTTCTATCATTAGAAAGGTCACTCTGTGCTACAGTTGTGAGTCATGCAGCATTCATTTACAAATTCAATTTGACATTTGAGCTCTACAAATGAGTTGGTTTTGAAAAGGAGCTTTCGGCTTTACCAAGGTCCCAGCAGATATCTTATCTGTGCCGCCTCATGAGAGACAAGAAGAGAGTTCTGAAACAGAGACCTGACCCTCTCCCACGCAAGCACATGCCCTGACCCCATCACTCACTAACATACAGTATGCACACAGGGGTGAACAGGTTACTGCCGCACACACAGCAACAGAAAGGAGGCCCTCTCACCTGTTCGTCCACTCTGTGAGCCACGGTCGTAGCCGCTTCCTCCCGCTCAGCATCGCTCACAGGTCGGATCCTCAAGGCAACCTGCGGCACACAGAGATAACTTAGTCCTCTTTGTATTTAATCAACACAAAGGTATTCAATTTGCTGAAATGAAAGGTTAGACATCCAATTGAACTCTGTCTTGACTAGTAGGAATAACATTGACGGCACACAAGAACCCTGGCTTCTTCAATAAATGAGTTCTTATTTACAATGGATGAGCGCCTGGAGTCTATTGATTCAGCTAGAGGTGTACCTGAATATGTACATGTGTTCAGAGAGCTTCTTGGATGGCTTCTGAACTGAAAGAAAATGTGGTGTAGGAGAAAATGTTTAGTGTATCTGCCAGTTGCAGCATATACAGTATGTGTTTCCTATGTTTTCTCAAAGCGGAAATCTGTTTATTTTTGACATTGAACTCAGTTTACAAGTTGTGAAAAACCTGGTGAATAAGGTCTTTTGTGGCCTTGAGGAGCTTTGTCAAGTCTTAGGAAATAACCCTTGAAGATAACATTGAGATTATCTATGTCTGAGATTTGAGATGTAGGATTTAAAAGATGTAGAGTTATAGCCACTGTATTCCATTAGGGGAGGTGACTAAGAGTCTAAATATCCTCATGAATTTTGAGCAGATTCCTCGAAGTGCATAACAAAACGCGCACGCCTAATCTTTTAAAATGTCAAGCACAATTTCTCATCCACTAAACCAGATGACAAATCACTAGCATTTCCTGTGCTTAAACAAAGCTTTGTTGGTTGATTTTTTTCCTGTGAATTTAAAATATTGTCCTCATTTTCACACGTTGTTTTCCAGTCCCCCAGACACAAATCATGTAAACATTGTAAGCAGGAAACTGAATCGGCTGTCCAAGGTGTACCCTGCCTTTAGAGCAGTGCATGCTGAGCTTAAGTTAAGTGCCACTGCCACCTTCATTGTGATAAATAGGTATAGAAAACCGATGGCTGAATGGATCGACTATCCAATTAAACTTCACATTCCACTTCTAATCACTTCGCAGCGTGAGCAATGTGAATGTGTCAATCAAAAAAAAGAAACACGTTAGAATGATGACATTTCCTCACAATAAGCAACACTAAAAGACACCTGTAATTTCAGAGGATGTTTAAACCTTCAATTATGAACACTGGCAAATACAAAACGACTAATTGTATGGATCAATACACAATGCCTGGCCACACTGGTGTTAAACGTTCTCCCCGTGCATGGTTTCTTCCTATGCAGACATTCAGAGATGAGTATGAAGGCTTTTAAATGGGTGGAAAAAGGAGGAAAATATACATTAACAATCAAAGCAGGAGTCTCATGTACCCAGAGGCTGGCATGTATGTGCCCGACAGATGGTTAAAATGGGGCACGCAAAGGGGTAATAATAAGGCCCCGTCTCTGTCAGCACCCTGTAGAAAGTGTATTACATGCTGGACAAGAGAGAGGCCAGGCAACTGAAACAGCCACTTCAATTATTCAGATATGAGCTGCGGAACACACTGCAGGTAGTGAACGGCTCGGAAATATAAAATATAACACCAACAATGGATGATTTGGGGAATTTAGAAAGAAAAATCTTGCAGTTAATACCACAAGAAAACTGAAAAATACACTTTATTAAGGTACACCTGTACATGCTACCTGTCACAGTCTACATTTGTGATGCTTCTAATCTTGAATTGTTCATATCCTTTGCATTTAATACAAGTTTTGATTATATAGTATGTTTTATGAGATCATAGTTGTGTTGGTGTTGACTGCATGATGTTAAGAGGTGTTTTCCGTAAGTAAAACAAACATTACCTCTTATTGAAATACAATAAACATACAATACCAACTTTAACTATGACCTCTATAACAACATTTCATACAATTTCAACAAAAACTGAACATTATAGGCATCATATAAGTAGAATTTAACACAGAAAAATTCAATTGGATTGCATTAGTTGCTATAGGACAATCCTATTGAATGCCACTGTTTGCAGCAGATTTCTTGGTGTAACATGGTAATGGTTTAAAATGTATGACAACTAACACAGCTTGTTTGAGTAAAGGGGAAACTGTTATACAGACTAAACGATGGAAATGTTAAGCTAAAACTCGGGATATTTAAAACCCCTGCCTACTAGGAAGTTACATTTAATAGGACATAGTTTAAACTCACCGTGAGTTGTTGTTCCTTAGATTCCCCCGTGTCCTTCATGGTCACTTACGGTCAGAGTGAAGGACCGTTTGTCAAACGGGACACTGGACCATTTCCCTCACTGCCTGCATGTCACCTCTGGAAAGAAAAACACCTGCAGCCCTCGGCAGACACACTCACTCAACAACTAATGGACTCGGTGTAGCTGCTAATGCTTTCTGACAGCAGCTACTACCGAGCAACAAGCTCACGTCGCGTCGTTTTCACTTTACAACCTCTCGTTTAACTATCAGTCCCAGCTAGTGTCTCTTTTTTCTCTGTCTACGTCCTTCAAAGTGCGACTTCGCTCCGACAGCTCGTCCTCTGTGTTTCCTCTCGGCAGGTTAGCAACACGAAAGACGGGAATAATTTATCTGGCGGCAGAAGAAGAGCTGTAGAGGTGGGTAACACCGGCAGCAGCCCACCTGCTAGTCCCTGTCTGTCCTCCTCTCTGCCCGTTGCCCTGCTGCTGCTCCTGCGCTACGCTATGAGTGTGTGTGTGCGCGCGTGCGCCTGAGCGAGTGCGGTTGTTCTTTAGCGCCACTTCCGATTAGAAAATAAACAACCTGGATTTTCTAATATTATTTTCTTTTCTTTTACCAACGAATAGTGGTTTAATTTAACTAAGCAGCAGACACATAGTGTACTCAAATACTTTGCATAATTACAATTTTTTAGTTTAGACTTCATTGATATGCTACACTAAATCTTCATTGACATGTTTATACTTTTGTTTTTTACTACTCTTTATTTACTTGACAGGTTTAGATTATAGGCCTACATATAATCCAGAATGTAAATTAACAACAAAATATAAACCAATAGTTATTTTTCTTTCTGAAATGAGATATATTGCATATCGAGTGCTAATACCTTTTTGTGATGCTATTAGGCTACTTGTACTTTAAAGATTTTGAATGCAAGACTTAACTTCTAATTTGTCATCTAACTACTAATTTATGTAAAATACCCTAATGGTTCTCGCGCCACTGCAAATACATGTTATAGCTGTTTAACATTCCAAACCTTAGAATACTGTTGTATAGCCTTCATCGCAGTTCAACACTACAGCCTTTTCTACTGGAGTTAATTCAGCTTTTACTAAGCAGCACTTTTTGCGAGACTATGCTGACATCTACTGGAAGTATACACAAATACATTGCTGTGCCCAGTTTCATTTAGCCACAATTATTTAGGGGCCCTTTTGTTTCGATTAAAGCCTTTCCTGTGGTAAAGTGCACCCAAAGGACATGAACACAAGTAAAGACACAATAAGTTGTACTCAAAACTGATTTATTCAACTCACAGTTAGACCCCGTAGTTGGGGGGTCACACGTAAAATTAAGCACCATTCTCAGTGCCTGTACAATGTAACATGCTAGAAGAAATCACAATTACCAAAATAATATTAAACAAAACTGCATGTATTAAATCCCTACGGAAAATCATGGTTAGTCAAATCAAACATGTGATGTTTGGATGGTTGGAATTAATGAAATAGAATTACCTGAATATTCTTATTTATCATGGTTAGAGCAGCACAGTTCTGACAGAAACTACAACTTGATTGTATTAGCTGGATTACATACTGTATGTAGAGAACATGAATGAATGGCCCTTTAGAAAGTACAAAAAAATAGTGATCCTATGTGACAATGCCACACGAAGCTAGCAAAAATATATAAAAGTTGGCACGTTGTTTGAACAAAATCAAAACAAAACACATTGGATATGAGAAAACGTTCTGTTATTGTACAACGTATGTACAGAAGCCGTGTTTTCAAGGCAGTCTCGTCTGCAGAAGATATAGAAAACATAAAGCTTCATATTGCAGACGTATCTGTGTGTAAATGTAAATAAATTATATCTCGACATACCTCCTGCTGTGTGCTGCCAGTGCTGGGTTTGTGCTTCACAAATATCAAGCATGATACATAGAAAATAATACATCAGCTGTCATGTTCACATTTTTTTCTCTTTGGAGACCTGATTCTAAGTTTTGTACTGTAAATATAGTTTTTTTTGTATTTCTTTATTGTGAGCAGGTTGCTTTACTGCAATGAGAAGTTAATCCTCAACATTGCTTCTATCCACATTTCATCAAAGTCATGATTAGTAGTTGTTTTACCTGGTACATAATGACACATGTTCCCTCAATGCTTTACTAATAGATGATGAAGGATGAAGAACATAACATATTAAGAGCAGGTTAAGTCCAGCAGCAGGGTCAGACATATTTAGCAAGTTCCCCAAAATATGCCTTGGGGAGGACAAGTGCGATGAATCGTTTATGAGCGCAGAGAAGAGTACCGCGATGGTTGCATTGTCCTGAGACTTCAAAGCTTGGAGTCCTGGAACAATGAGATGTTACACACTGTCCCCTGTGATGCGTGGAGAAGCCACACACACTTTCTGTCTGTTGAGCATGTGTGATGCCGTTTCCTTCCTCCGTCAGATAAAGGAGTCTATGCTTGGAAGTCGTTCCCAAAGTGTCTTATCTGTTCCTCGGTCATGGACAGATAGGTGGCCCGCATACTCGGGGAGTACTGTGGAGGGAAAAGTGAACACATGGAGGATGTTACAAGCTGATTCAGTGAGCTCATGGTAGATTTCACACAGTTATGGGCTGAGGTTAATCTCCGGCTAAGACGAAGGGAAATGCCATGGGGGTTTAAAGGAGTCCCACAGAAAATCATTCTATTGATTATCAATTGTTCACCATGTGTAGGGTTGAAAGGTGGTCCTTTTAAGATGAAAGCTTAGTAGTTGTAGTCAACTTGGATTCAATGAAGATTCAAAGAAATCCAGCAATGCAGACTAGCTGTGTTCTCATTACACCAATACATCTGTGAATATACACACTGAATATATAGATTTTAGTGGTACGACTGCTGTAAATCCACGCTGAGTGCATGATGTCATCTTCCACAAAGACGCATGCCATAACACTTTTAAAGAGCCACCTTCAAGTCTACAAGTACAGGGTATTTAATGCTAAAAAGATGGATTTTCTGCGGAGTATTCCTTTAAATCAAACCAACAAAACATACTCTGGGCATAGATCTTCTTCAAATCTATTACGAAAATGATGTACAGTTTGTAAAACATCAATCATTTTGATGTTTACTCTCTGATATCACTGTCAATACCAGGATCAAATCATTACTATAGCCCATACACAACGCCTGGTGCCTAACTACCACCTTGTGGCAGTACAAGCTATAGAAGTGCATGCACAGGGAGGCTAACTGTGAGGAAACCCAGGGACACAACTGAAGTACCACCCTGTGAACGCTAGGGGAAGACAAACCATCACTAATTCAAAGAGAGGTTCTTGAATTAAGACTTTAGGCTACAAGTGAATAAGCCATGCCAAACAGATGCAACAAAGGAAAAATGAGGGAGTAAACCCAGAGAGAGTTGAAAAGACTTACATTGTTTCTATACGGCTGAGAGTATACCTCCAAAAGTTGATAAAAAAAGAGGAAATATAGAAATGAAAAGATACAAACAAACAAACATACACATGACAAACGCACAAACAAAAAATATATAAAAGAAGCTGTTAGCCGCAGACTACTGCATGATGCTGCACATTTGAGGTCATGAGGGAGAATTGAATTATACATAGTTTGCTGGCATTCATTAGGAAGGACGTCAGAAAGCAAAGTACATCACATTTGTTTGGTTAACTCATGTTGGAACTATAGGCTGAAGGTTAATGAGAAAGATGACTCCTTTCATCTATAAACTTAATATGTGTTATTGCACAAGTAGTTTTCTAATTGAAACCTTTAAACATGGCAATAAATAACATGCAGTTCATATTCCCTGACCTTATGATCAAATCGTCTCTTTAAAGGGGCCCTATTATGGAACATTTTCAGGTTCATATTTGTATTTTGTGCCTCTACTGTGACATGATTCCATGCTTTAATGTTCAAAAAGTGCTTTATTTTTCTCACACTGCCTGTGCTGCAGCACCTCTTTTCACCCTCTATGTCCCGCCCCTTAGCCTATCACGTACAATGTGTTGGAGCGCTAGCCAATAGAAGCGCAGATGTTACATAGTGATGTCACTATGTTCCGGAGGTAAAGGAAAGAGTCCCATTGAGGCGTTTCAAGCAGGGGGGGATTGTGTGGGAGAGAAACCTTCCTCTGGTGGGAGGAACTTTGGGATTTGAGCCTTTGTGGACCATTTACGTGCACAAAAACCTATATAATACACTACAAGAAAGGGCAAACCCCAAAAAGCATAATAGATCCCCTTTAAATAACACTTTAAAAATAATTAAAAGGAAAAACTGGTCTAAAGTAGATTACCTGCAGAACACATTTAACTGCTGTATTTCATCACACATTTGTACTACAAGAGGCTGTGCCCAATGAATATTTAATCGAGAATGTTTCTATTTTTATCCCTGCGATGTACAGTAACAGGAGACAAGCGTCTCAGCAGCGGGGTGGGGCGGGGGGTGGGGGGCAGATGTATTCACCGAGGAAGAAAATCTTTAGTGTCAACATAGAGTTTATCATTTACGGTCCGGGTCACTCCCTCTGGGGAATTTGGCCTGAGAGAGGCTAAATGATGTTCATGATTAAATATTAACCACATTACTTCTCCTCGCCTTGCTTTGGCACTGTTATAAAACGGCCTCAGTAAGTTACAAAGGGCAGAAGAAGGCACAGAGTACAAGTGTATCACGTGAAACTGCTTTACGAAATCTTTAAAGAAATTGATTAAATTAAAGAAAGGTTATGGCTTAACATTTGAGTGAATCGAGTCACCCGGTAAAAATATGAATGAAATAATTAGCAGTTACTTTATAAAAAACTATTTCCTGTGCTTTAAAGGCTAAATGTGTGTTAGCTTAGATGAAAGTGACATCATAGGAAGGACTTGGCCTCTGGGACCCAACGCACCGAGGGGGGTGGAGAGCCTCGTCCTATCAGAGGAACGTTCTCGTACCGTGGATTCCCCCCGAACAGAGCCGCTTGATTCCTGTTAAAGAATAAAAGAAGCGGCTCAGAGGAATTAGGGGATATTCAGATAACACATTTTGCTGTTTACATTTTGTCGTGCACTCACATGTTCTCGGACATGGGTGCGTTGGAGACGGTGGGGGCGGGGGGGTGGATGCTGGTCTGACTGCCCATGCTGCTGCTGTAGCTGCAGAAGCTGTGCATGTTGGTGAGGTTGGGGTTCTGAGCCACTATCCTCCGGGCCCGCGGGTTGAAGGGATCCTCCTCATCGATGTCGTCATAATCTCGTTCCCTAAAGGAGAAGAGAGAGGGTACATGTTACACCTCGGTCAGTCAGGTTAAGTAAACACAGAGATGCTCGGATTACAAAACACACAGAGGGAGAGTGACTTCATTCTCTGGTCATGCTCCATTACCCCATTATATCTTTATGAATGAGGTTTGCTGCTATATTAACATTCTGAATGTTGTATATCAAGTCTCAAAGTCATTGAATGTAATTGTCTGTACACCCAAAGGTAGCTGATCGTTTATCTGGCATTCTGTTAATGGTGCCAATGTGCCAAAGTGTAAAAGATTACAGGCCCTAAGGCTGGACTCAAGCTGTATTGTGTGTGTGTAAATCCTAAAACCAAACCCCCAGGAACAGCACCAGGTAACACAAATGTTAACTTCATTACTGAAGTACATGATCCTGCTTTTTTTAAATAAGATTATTGGCCAAAACCAAGTCGTATTTATCTTTTAAAGACTTAGAAAGGGTTATTAACGCCTTTGTTACCTCAAGACTGGACTATTGCAACGCTCTGTATGTGGGTATGGACCAGGCCTCAATTAAACGCCTGCAGCTAGTCCAAAACGCAGCTGCACGTTTGCTGACTGGCCACAAAAAGCGTGACCACATCACCCCTATTCTGGCCTCACTACACTGGCTTCCAGTTCAGTTCAGAATTGATTTTAAAATCCTCTTATTTGTTTTTAAAGCACTAAATGGGCTGGCTCCGGCCTATATAGCTGAACTCCTCCAGCGCTACACCCCAGCCAGAGCTTTAAGGTCTGCTGACCAGCTGCTGCTGGTAGTGCCCAAGACCAGGCTTAAAACCCGAGGGCACCGAGCCTTCGCAGCAGCCGGCCCTAGGCTCTGGAACACTCTGCCCCTCCATGTGAGGTCGGCCCAGACCCTAGGGGTTTTTAAATCTACACTAAAAACACACTTCTTCTCTCTGGCCTTCTAGTTAGAGCGGAGCACGACTTTTTTTTAATATATATATCTGTTGTAATTTATTGTCTTTTATTGTGATTGTAGTAATGTGTTTTTATTACATGTACAGCACTTTGGCTCGACCAAAAATCGCTTTTAAATGTGCTTTATAAATAAAACTTGATTTGATTTGATTTGATTTGATTTGATAACAACACCTTTAAAATACCTTTTCCCTTAGACTTACATTGGGTAATAGATATTTACAAATCAGTGTATAATATTAAAATGATTATGTTCTAAAATGTGTCAAGTTACTTAATTCTGAATCAAGGTCTTTTCACTAGCATAACAATTGCTGTTCATGTGAGCAAGCCTTGACCCCTACAGGCCCCATGGATGCAGACGATACAGGTGATTTTACACCCAGCATTCAGACCTTTTGGGTTATTACTTGAAAAGATTGTATGGGGGGACGCTTGCCCATTTCTGACAAATAAGCTGTGCCTTTATAACCTTAACCATTTCTCATATTTCATATTTTTTGTATTGTCATGTCCCTGAGAAACTTGTATGACTTTTAGAATGAAAGGGGTCCCAGCTCCAGCCCTGTATGCAGTCCTTTACAACTCACTAAATCCATGGCAATGATATTACTTTGTTTACAACCAACAACAGCGTTATGGGACCTGTAGCTAAAAAATGTAAATGTTGTCGAAATTTGCTGAAAAAGTAATAACAGTAGGGACAAAATCCATTAATATTAGCTTTTTGAAGTTGGATTATCAATCATTTCTTGACATTATTAAGTTGTTGTGCACCATTGCCTGGTACCCAACACCTTGCTTTCAGACCTCAGTTTGTATTTTTAACAATTGTACAAATACAAAAACAATGATATATACACTCACACACACACTTATATTCAGGCTGGCTCATACAGTATGTGAAGCTGCATAAAGATGGCTGCAGGATGAAGAAATGAGGGCACTGAGGCAGAGAAGCAGAGCACGAACTGACCTGCAGGCAATTTGTCTCCATGCCCTGGGAATGGCACACAGCATGACGGTGAAGGCACAGGATGCCAGGGAGGAGAAGAGGCAGAGGTAGAGTACACCCTCCACCCCGTCGTAGCACACCCCCACCATCGCATCCAGGTAGTCCTAAAGAGGTCAAACAAATAATAAACAGACAAAAAGGTAGAGGCACAGGCTTTGAATCTTACAGTAGACAAAATGAAGCGAGGATGGAAAAGCACTTAGAGCGCTGGGAGTGTGTCGTCTAGTCTGCTTTATTGGTGTCATGCAAATTCAGTGGGATGTTCAACATTCTTATTTAAACCGCAGTGCAGTTATGAGCCACAATGTACAAGTGTAACAGTGCAGGAAACTCACATATTTTAGAAAAAGCAATTCTCATTACATTTTGAAATTCTCCGCTGTGTTCCTAGTTCCACATTCGGTTTGATTTTGCAATCCTGCGTGGCCACTTTACTTCACTGTTGACCTAGTTGTGCTGTTGTGTTGCCAATTAGGATGCAGTGAACAAACCTTGTTAAGCCCCCTGCAGTCCAGCAGGGCGGTCAGCTGGTGCAGACTGGCCTCCGAGGAGTTGAGCACATGCTGAATACCCAGCAGGTCTCTCTGTGGAGAGATCAGAAATACTTGTGAAAAACTCCTGCTAATGATACTCCGAAAATAATTTGACTCTGTTGTAATGCAGCATATGCGTAATTGAGTGGGTGATACCTCAGCTGTAGGGAACAGAGGCACAGCAAACTGCAGAAGACCCTGGATCTGGATCTGCATGGTGGTCAGGGACCTCTGGAAGATGGTCAGAGGCTGCACACAAGAAGAGTGAAGAGCATGGCAATGTGAAGACTTAATCTTAATAGACACACCATAACGCTTAGTTTGTAAAGGTTCTTAAAGAACGCGCACACTTCTTCCACAAAGTGATAACATAAGGAATAAAGAAGGGCTGCACAATTTGGGGAAACATATTTAGTTGTAATTATTTTTGATTGATATTGCAACTGTGATAAGATTCAAAATATTAGAGGGAATCAGAGGAATACCGTTTGTACGCCGAGACCTAAACACAATACTTTATTTAGAATAATATTTTCACATATTTTAGATAGTGCATAAGTCCATATTGTGAATTGTACAATGAAAATCACTTTAATTAAATGTATTATGTCAACAAATATCAAGTTGTACCTAATATTTCAACTTAATATTATTGCCTTTAACTAACCTAATACAGTTATGTGACATTTTTTGACATAATACATTCAATTAAAGTCAACGTTCAGTGTATAACATTTTGATTAATTGTGCAGCCTTAGAGGAAAGCCATTAGCAAATATAATGGATTAAATTTGTATGCAATATAATATGTTGTTTTATCCCAAAACAACAATGCATACAGTAAAGTACATAAGTGAGCCCAAAAGGAAACCCCTAACCCTTTCACTTGACATAAATGAACAACAGGATGTGAACTAAAAACATAAGCACAAAAACAACACACAGACAAAAAACATTAGATAAATGGCAGCTTTTTAGGGCTCTAAACTCATATTAAAAAATATCCCAATTCTAATTCACAACATTCTGTATTTGGTTTCTTTACTTATGGTGATGTAGGTTTAAGTTCCCACCAACAGGGGGCAAAATAAGCCCCTACATTCAGTGCGATGTAGAGTGAGCAGATAACCACAACCTGCCTGAGAGACAGCACCTTTTGTTAAACTAACATGCAAGCGTTACCATAAATGAATCATTCTGTCACATCTCCAAAGCAAACTTGGATCTTCACAGTCACCCAACCTTATAAGAGTAGCTTGGGAACCTTTAATGGCCTGCGGCTCAATGTTAAATTGAACAGGATGTGGTCAATTACCTCAACCATCCACAAATGTAATTGCTTTCCTCTGATCTGACATTTTGTCTGCAGATCTGCATGACTGTCCATTGTGCTCTCTCTTGAGTCTATCTAACCGCCTGATCAGATTCTTTTTTCAAGCTTTGGTGAGTTTTCTACCGTAGAAAGTGGATGGAGGAGGACAGTAAGGAAAGGAGAGAGATGACGTTGATAGGAATATAAAAAGAGCTGTGGAAATAAGCCGCTTTCCCTTCTACTCCAGTAGGACTCAGATGAGGGGGTTGCACTTTTCCTTGTTCATGTGATGTTTTAGTGTTGTTGTTTTGTTTTGTTTCCTTCCCTTAACCGTCAAGTGGGAACTAAGTATTTTTTGTACGTTTTTGTGTTTCTCTTATTTTCCTACGATACTGCAATGATTGGCTGTGAATAAGAAAATATGAAGGACAGACCATCTACTGTGTGACTTATTTCATTTTTTGTATTTTTTGTATGAAGGGGCAGTTCAAATAAGAGTTTCTTCTCCCTGCTCCTTTCCACCATGCGCTAATAAAATATCTGCCATGTGTGGAATAAACAAATAAAATAAAAATAATAATACAAAAATAAATATAAAAGATAGTTGACGCAGGAGTAAAGCCCCAGAGCGAGGGCACAGAGCAGGGCAGGAAGCACTGCTGTGACTCAGGCTGAGAAAACAAGAGAGAAAGTTTGCGTATTTCCCAATCAGTGTGAAATCCTGGCAGCTCGAACTTTGCACTTGTTGGGTATCTGTGTGACGGAGGGAATGAGCGCTGACTTTGTTTACCAGGCGGGGTGACGGCTGTCTGCCCTCCGCTGCTGCTGCGCTCTTGTTTTCCTCGGGGCATGTCTACAAGAGCCAGATAATAAGATTTGAGCTCCGCTGGACCAGAGCTCACAGAAAATGTACTTAACCACTAACTGATGTCAGCGGTGGAAGCCAGTGATGTGACCCACAATATCTACTCTGTGTCTGGGAAGAGTCACCGCACTGTATAGCCTTTGTTTTGGGGGCTTTGTTAAATGTTGGCATGTTGTTGCTTGTTTGCTCACAGAGAAGAAATTGAAAAATGATGGTGTGACAGCCTGGGAGATAGGGTTGGGTGATTTGCAATTTTCTAACGTTCAGCCAGACCTGTGAGGTGAAGTAAGGATGTAAATCAGACAGGCAGCGCTGGATAGAGAGGGAGAGTTTGACAAAGATGGAACATGAGAGGAGAAAGAAAATCCCCATCCAGCTCTGATTTAGTGAATTACAAAAGGTGTTTGACATTCAGGTGAAAAGTTTTAAAACACCTAGCTAACACAAGACAATTAAATATTTAAATGACTGTGTTTTATTAGTCAGGACCTGCTCCAAATTGAAATACGATCATTTAAATCCTAATGGTAATAATGGTTTTGTGTAACATAGACACAGGGCTGTAGTGAGGATTTTGCAAATAACTATTAAATGATTAGTTTGAACTGTTGATTTATATTCTTTTACACAAATGTTATATTATTATTCCAAAGTGAAGGTTTTAAAAGATTTTCTGCTGGGTATTGGAAACCTAACACATTAGTATTAATAGTATTACGTGGAGTACTGACCAAAATGTATAGCATCACTTTTTAAGTAGTAAAATATAAATATAAATGTGTCTTTATACATTTTAAATCACTTTAATCTGGAAATATTTTTAACTTTGTGACTAATTAGGAAACATATAGTTAAAACTGATCTATTGCCAAGTTTGATTTATTTAAGAAAGTATGAAAACAGGTCCATATATCCCATATAAATCTGGTATAGGCTCAGATATAGATACCAAACCTTTTTTTCCTAGAGAAAACATATTTTAGTACATTAAGAGTTGTAAAAATACATACTGTGTGTCAGTTTGTAATGGTAGAATAATAAATAATGCAAAATCCCAGTATAAAATTCAATGACATGACAACTTAATTAGGTGTTTTAACTTCAACATGTAGATGTGTTATGACCTGTAAATCACAAACAATGCCCAATAAGTCATATACAAGTACATACAAGTCAAAGCAAAGCATCCTGTTTCCTACCTGCTGGAAGGGGTTGGAGAGGGTCTGGTTGCAGTAAAGGTAATAATGAACAATATCTGTGAAAAACACAAACAGACAAATCAAGCAGAGGAAATGCACATTCAACTCTAATGTCCTACTTCTACATTGGTGTCATGGCCACAGCTTTATGCTCTCATAATTACAACTCCATTAACACAAAACGATTCATATGATTCACAATGAAGCTCACCAGTGCCGATGACTCCCTTCGTCTGGCTCAGGAGGAACTTGTCAGGGGACACGCAGAAATCACTTGTGCCCTGGAATAAAAACAGGACACAGTTAAGTGCAGAAAACAAATGAAAAGGAATCATTTTTTAAATAAATTCATAAAGAACCATTCAGGAAGAGAAGGTCAAATACTGTACCTGGCAGTTTATTAACACTTTGAAAAGTCATACATCTTTTTCACATACTTTTGAGTCAAAAGGAAACTGCTCTTTTAATCCACTTTTACATATCTAGACATGAATATTTTCTCAGTTCTGTCACTCTCAACCCATTTCACTCCACAGCACAGTGGTAAAAAGAAACCTGCTTTTGCAAAATAACAAAACCGAGGCGCGGTGGTCTGTGCAGTGTGCACTGTCTGAATGTTAAATGTCCCCCGGGCTCAGGTCAAACACACTGCCTGTAGCTTAACTTTCTCTGAGGGGGGGGGGACGCTAATGAGCCCCATACACAGATGAGATACAGTGTAGATCTCCAGCAAACCCGAGCTGGATTGTTAAGACACAAGGGAGACGAAGGAGCTCTGCAATTCAGGAGTAAATTAGTTAGAATTCCTGAAGGGGAAGCAGTGATTCTCTGAGAATGCAGAGTTCTGACTTCTGTCTGTAATTAAGAGTTCTGCGGAGGGGTGCATTCATTGATTGTGTACTAGAGAACTACACACACACACACACACACACACACACACACACACACACACACACACACACACACACACACACACACACACACACACACACACACACACACACACACACACACACACACACACACACACACACACACACACACACACACACACACACACTGGGAGTCAGTTAGGGATAAGATAATCTGATAATAGCACTGCAACTAACGGTTATTCTCTATTATTCTGATTGTTTTCTAGACTAATCTAGTTCAAAGAGATTGCTTGTATGTCTTCTTTTGTCAGTCAGTCCAAAAAACACAAAAGATATTCACTTAAACGTGATATAAAACTGAGAAAATGCAGACATATTTTGTTTAAAACATTACTTAGTCGATAACCCAAAATAGCTATAGATCATTTTTTGTCTATCCAGTTTTTAAGTGCTTTCTAACATGCACATATCTGAACAGGAATAGTTGCATCACCGGAAGATGCTCAGGAAGACAAACGCACAGTGTGAACACTAATACCCCACACTGGGATGCTGGGCTGCTCCCGATGTGCTGGGTGTCTGACATCATTAGAGCGCAGCAACAAAACCCATTTCATAGTTCTGATTTTAAGTGGGGCACAGCTGACAGGCAGCAGTAGCAAGTACATTTTTAAAAGTTAAAACCTGAGTAAGGTTTAAGGAGGTTGATTTTCAGACATTTTTCAGATGGCAATAGTGTGTTTAATATGTGTAATGCTTTTCGAGTGGCCACTGCTGCTGGCATGCTGCTGGGAAGTACAGTGCAAAACCATTAAAGCCAGTTCACGTGGAGAGTGGCACGCAGGTGTGCACGTCATTTATTTGATCCCGCAGTAGACTGATGACCTGTCCAGGGTTTGCTACAGACTGCAGCCGCTGAAAGCTCCCACAGATCAAGGACTGGTGTCAAGAGTTGGAGTCAAACCATTACTGAAAGAATAGGAAATGCAGTAAAATAAAAGCAAAACCTTCCATGATCTATGTTTTCGCACACAGTTCTAAGGCTGAATCAGTCTATTCTCATCATTAATCATTCCAGTGGCAGAAAATGAACTGTCATTTCTGAATATTTGAACATGGATACGGTATTTAAGTAATCTATAAAGCAATCAATCACAGGTTCCAGCTTATCAAATGTGAGAATGTGCTGCTTTTCTTTGTCTTATATCTTTATGGAAGATCTAGATTTTTCTTTACTTCAAGTCGGACCGAAATAAGCTATTATGAAAACATTACCATGGCCTTTTTCCAACATTTCAGACAGTAAATGATGAATGGAATGACAGCCCTACACAGTGTTATATACGGTATATATAACTAGAACTGAGTAATTCGTATTCAGAGCAATGCATGTGACACACACACACACACACACACACACACACACACACACACACACACACACACACACACACACACACACACACACACACACACACACACACACACACACACACACACACACACACACACACACACACACACACACACACACACACACACACACACACACACACACACACACACACACCTCAAATGAACACCCAGTTAAGAAGACAAACAACACGAACACACAATTGTGACAAAGGCATGATGTCTGAAAAGTGAAGGAGCCGTGCAGACTGTTCATGTAATTGCTTTGTTCACTGCTGTTTGTATCCCTGCCTCAGCAATTATGAAGCCCTTTCAACCTCCATGTTTGCTCTCAGGCAGAGAACAGCCCAGTGGACGTTAACCATCCAGTGCAGTCGGGGTCAGCAGCAGACAAACACAGCGGAACAGACAGCTTACATAACAGGCCACGATAAATGGCAGGATTTTGTAACCCACAGATCGATTTCTGTCAATTATCAAGTGGCTACAATACAACAAACTTTGTTCTGATATGAAATTTGGTTTGGGTATTTATGGAAGCCAGATGAACATTTCCAAAGATTTTGGACCGACCCCCTTACCATTTTTTGTCAAGCTATGACATCATTTCTCTTTGACAAACACTTGAGTCTGGGAAAGGTGGCTGCAGATATTCATGGTCCTCTGAGGATTTCTAACATTTCCTCCACTGCTTCCTACAGGCAACGATTACTTGTTAACAAACAGTTTGAAATATAACGAACGGAATACCATGACATTTATTGGATGTTTTCTTGCTCCTTTCAAGGGCCTCAAAGCCCAGACACTCAACATTTGTAGGTAGGTAATGGCTGGATTTCTTTTACATTTGCTCCCCAGATAAGGAACCCCTTTTGATTTTGATGTAGCTAATTATTGTGCAGAATATTCAACATTACATTCTTGCGGGGTTTGGGATGGTAACTGTGTTTTCCTAGCTTTGATATCACCAGGTATCCACCCGGGTTTCAACCGTCTACCATGCAAATGTAGACCACAGATAGTGTAGACTTGTAAAGCAGACACTAAACTTCTAGATGAAAGAGAAGGAGGAAACCAGAGAATAGTCACTCCATAGACTGCATATGATCTGCTCACACCTCCTGCTGCTTTCTACTCCATGCTCATTATCTCCTACTTAAATTATCTCTTGTTAACAATCCTCTACAGCCTCGAGTCAAAACACAACACCCGACAAAAAACCTGAGAAAAATAGCACAAAGGCCTGAGGCAGGTGAGACAAACACCAGTGCTCATAAATCTGATATTCTTTCAAATGCATCGCTCTATTTTCGCATATCGATCTTATCGGTAACCCGCTAGGTCACTTAAACAGTTGTGCGGTTTTTTTAGGTCATTAAAAGAAAAGAACAGTGAGATTATTCACCTAATCAGCATGGTTAAAAGCAGCAAAATGATTTGTGTTGTCGTAATCTTTGAGTTTTACTCAGGTGACTTGAATTCACTGTTTGGCATTTTACTCTTTTTGTTGGTCTATTTTCAGCGGTGTGCCATTTCTCAGCAGAGATGAAAAGCGTCAGAGGGGACAGAAAGACAAACCAAGATCAGAGGAATTTTTAGATTGGGCAGTGAGAAAGCACTAATACGTTTTTGGATGACACTGCAAGGCTGTAAAGGCTTTTTCTAGCACACACACATTTTACTGAGAAAGCTAGGATCCTTGTTCAGCAGCTGTGGAGCTAAAACATGCACTATTTTGGATGTGTGAGAAAGCCTTTGCTGTGATGTGATCTGAGAGTTGTTTTATCATCACTTTTAATGACACACTGCAGATATTTTAAACGCATCCATACACATGCAGGTATATGAACATAAGCACATGAGCAGCATCATCTCTCTTCCCTTACCCCCACACATTCAAAGACATTTGTCAAGTGCAGTGTGCGTTAAAGCAATTCATCACCACTGCCAGGCAGGACGAGAATTGATTGCAGACCAGTTTACACTATTTTATATTAGGGTAAGCAAGTCAGCCAGGGGTGAGGAAGCGAAGCAGCGTGAAGCGGCTCACCACAGCAGTGGCCAGGTCAGCTCCCAGAGAGGTCCAGCTCAGGACAAGCGTCAGCACTCCAAACACCATCATCCTGCAGGGACACCAAGCAACAACAAGGTCACAGTGCAGCTCAGAACATGGACATGATAGCTCAGTAAAGCTTGCTATTTATCTAAATGAAGTATTGTACCATTGAAACACAATGGTTAATGATTTACACTAATTGTCCCACTTTGATGTGAGATTGTTCTATTGATTACAGGTGGAGCACCCTTTCTTTCTAAAAAATACATCATTAGAAAATTAGGAGAGTACTAAGGGTTTTTCATTTAAACCTGCAATATTGTTTTTGGCCACCTGGTGGCCCTAGAAACAATTTGTAAAAAGAATACTGACATATCATGACTAAACTTGTTAGCAAAAATATGCTTATTCACAGACAAAGAGCAACATTAACATTGATTTGCAGTTGGTTTGTGTTACTTGTGATTTTAAATGCACTGCACAATGTTGACCTGAGAGGTTTTAACTTCTGCCTGGTAATTGTTGGCCATTTAGAGAAGAGTTGAGTCTTTTTTTCACCCTGATAAGACCTAAGAGAGGCTGATGAGAACCAAAACAGTAAATAGCAAGCCAGGAAAAAAAAGAGTAGAAAGCTATAAAGCTGAGGAAATGAAGACTTGATTGAAAATTCTTTGTGGGTTTGTCACCACAACCAGCTATCATCCTATTCATATGTTCATAAAACATGAGAAGAAATAACATGATGTAATATAATAAATACAGATGGAAAAACTCAAAACTTAAGCAAGAAAGTCGAATTTTGCAGAGTTCAAAATATAATTATCAGCATCCTACAGCGGGAGTACAGTGACGCAGATGGAGCTATTTTCATAACAGTTACTGTTATTGAAAGGAAACAGCGTGAGCCCTCAGGGGCAGGAGCGGTGATTTCATTGTCCTGTCATCAACAGAAGAAGTCAGAGGTCATGTTTATATTCTGTGGGGGTTGATACTGTAGCCTGAACATACTTCTGCATAGATGAGGCTTTATGTACCGAAGAACGTGCATATCCGCTCTGCTGGCCCACACTAGATTACGGCCCCCTGGGTGGGTGAACGTTGCCTGTACCAATGAGGACATCAGATTGTGTTTTGATGCCCTCCCTGATGATCTCATACTATCAAAAAATGACATAAGGGACATGAATGGGGGGTTTTAGGAGGAGAATCTCCCCATGCAGGGGGGCATTGATGGGTCTGTCTGTGTGTGTACAGCAGAAGATCAATAGCCATTAAAAGATGAACAGTTGTCCTATCATAGATCAGCTAATTGGGTGAAATCATCTCTAGAAAATGCAATAAAGTCCTGCTGATTTCAACACTGTGGCACTTCGAGATACTCCCTTTACAGCATGTCACCTGCTACAGTATTACTAGGCCTTGTTCATTTCAACACTCTCCCTGAAGAATCGAATTCCCAATGTGCTGAGAAGATACTGAACTCCCATCATTGACACTTACAAGCCACAACTTGTGTACTCATTCTTTTTTCATTATTCAATTTCTTCACTTTCGCTCACCCCTGTCTCCCCTATCTTTCTCTGCCTTCTGCCTGGCAGTTTATCAGTTTTTCACTCTTCTAGTCCGTCAACCTCCTTCTCTGAGAAACAGAGCCCCCCGTGCCCTGACACTTAACAAGGACATTGAAGGGAAGAGAGCAAGGCCTCTTTAACTTGATTTAAAATCAAGAAGCAGAACAGATGCAAAGGTCTTAGTGGTTGAATGTTTATTACCGCACCAATGTGTGTATGGATCTGCATATACTGTAGTTACATGGAAAGTATATTATTGAGTTCCCTACAAATGTTTCTGTCCCTCATTCCTTTACTAAATGTGCTCATCCATCTGTGAACACCTACACACACATGCACACACATACATTTCTATGGAATTTGTTGCTGACCCAATCAATCTGTCATTATGTATGGCTTTTCTCTAATTCCTGCTTTTATTCCTGTAAATTACATAATATCTTTACCATAAAAGGCTTTTAAAAAGGCAATGCCTATTTGACAGTAATGCTGTCGCAGGGTGTGGTACTGGACTCTGTGAATTTCTTTAAAAAAACGATGACATTGGATGAGCAAGCAAAAGGGAGGAATGCGCTCTGATCTCTTCCTCAACAACAGCAGAAACCGAGCAACTATTACGATGTTTGCTCTGGTTGGCAAAGGGGATTCAATGAGCTACACTGATTCGAAGGAAATCGGGTGCAAACCTGACGCAAAGCAAATCAAGTGGAAAATTCACAGAGGCCAAGGAACAGGGCGAATGATGCCAGCAAATAGGTTGAGGTCAAGTCACTCTCAATTAAATCAGAGTGGCAAGTAGATTTTCTTCCATACATCGCTATACAAACAATCATTATATCTGTATTAAAACTGAGTGAAATGAGAGTGCAATGTCAGTGAGAAATGTATGTCTCCTATACAGTATGCTGGTAACATGAAGATGCAGAACACCAAAGGTCTGAGTACACTTCCCTGTGGTACACCATCAATTATGTTGCAAATTAGTAGTATATAAACGTAAGAAAAGGTTGCCTTGGTGTTAAGCTTTTCTAGAGTAATATTCCTCTTGACCTTCATTTGTTTATTCATCTGGTTTCAAACAAAAATCCCCTTCTTGGATAAACTAAACTGTTTCATCGAGGAAAAATATATTTTAACTGCACAGGTGTGATACCAATTGCTGAACTCAGCTGCCATATCAAACTGTTTATTGCTAAAACAATTACCACGTCCTTCAGGCAGCCGATATACATTTGTCTTCTCCATTCTTACCAATGCTGTGACTGTTTTTCATTATAATTTCAGCACATCCCACTCATGTGCATTTTTGTTTAAATGCCAATTCTTCTTGGTGTAAGTCATTGCTCACGACAGCTCAAATGATTTCTGTCCTCCAGGGAGATTAGTTATTGCTCTCGTTTATTTTCTTATGCATGAGGGGCACGGAATTGTTCAATCCATAAAATTAGGCTGGGGAATAGGTTGTGTTTATATCACAACATTTTAAGGTTCAGTTCACCTGATGGAAGCTGCGTTATGAACTAGGGTTTTGCAATGTCAGTTTCTCAGATTTCTGCCACAATCCCAATGCAATGGAGGCAGATGGACATGTGTTTGCAGTGCTCTAATTGAAAGACAAATCCACAAAAACAAACAAAAGGGAAATGACAAACTGTATTCCAAATAGAAACAGCTGACAGAAAGGTCTATAAATGCGTCTTCTTGTCTAAGCTCCTACTGTGTGTCATGCTACCACCCAGCCAGCCAGTTAATAGCACCAGGAAGAGCCGACAGGCCCCCAGAATGTAATCTTCTCCGGAAAGCCTCCAACCACTTCCACTCCACTGGAAGAATGCATGCATTGGGAGGGCAGACACTCTTGACACTGACTCATCTCATGTGTGCAAAGGGGGTGGGAAAGTGTGGCGGGGGTGGGTTTGTGGTTAGTAGGGCAAATTTAGTGGAGATCACACCCTGAACTGACTGATTGAGAGAGACAGAGCAACACTCGGCTTGATGAATGGAGACCGGGTTGATTTCATGCCATGTGAAAAGCTCCTTTAGAGCAGAAAAAAAAAATCACATTCCAGTCTAGATGGATACACTTTGATGCTGTAAGGAGATTAAATGAAAGCGGGGGCACGGCATGTATAAATATAGTGTACATACAGTAAATTATTTGTGTGCCATTTATCACCGCTTGTTATGTCATCTTTCCTTGTAACATGTATTTTGATGCGTGGGAGTTCTTTTTATGCCATAATTTATACCAATATCCTGTCCACTTCCTGCCTCCCCAACCCACAGAAAAACAGTAATTATATTATTGTTTCCTATCTATAGGGCATATTTATAGTACAGAAAATCTTATCTTTTTTTTATACCCTGCATGTGCTGTTTTAATTCATTATGCTTTCCATCACTCATAAAAGCAAAATCAATCAAATATTAATCTGAAAAAAGCCTAAAAATACTAAGCTTAATAATTAATTAAGTACTATACCAGGGTCAAGAGATATCTTTCTGGTATCAAATGTGATTTATGTCTGAAGCCATTTAAAGCAGGTCGAGTGTTAAACTGGAATAACAATCTTTAGGAAGTTGTATGGTTGATAACATCCAATGGCTTCACTCCTATCTCTCCACAACTCTAAAATACAATTTGTAAAGAGAACTTTTGACACAGCAAGAGTAAGAGCAAATGCAACCTGGCAACGTTGTAAGGCAAGTTAATTACAACAAGTTTCGCAGGGCAGTGTTTGTACAAGGACATGATCCAATACTGGATTTTGCAATTTCCCATGAGAAGAACTCCTGCCTCCAGCTCCCTCTCTCTTTATTTCTACACCAACTCATAATCAATCTTATTCTAACTCAAAATATCACATCTGTTGTTCCTGTTTGGAATACATGACACATTTAATTAAGGCACTGCATGGGTTATTTTGATACAATTATCTAGCTGTGAATAAGATGTGGGTGTTTACCTGCCACAATAGATGCAAGACCTCCAATCTAAAGCGTTCAACTTCTTAGATGCAGTTGGTCTTTTAGAAATATATGAAGTAAAGGGAATCCAAAAAGGAGTAACTGGAAGAAAACATAGTATTGGTCCAGTTTTGGCTTAGATTACAATACATAACCTATTGCTGATTTGGAAAAGTGACTATTGTGTAGGTTCAGTTCCCGATGCAACATGCTGTAGCAGCTGATGTGTGAGTCATAGTGACCAAAACTAAGTAAATGTTTCCAGTTAGTTGGGATTGACTTAGTCAGCTAACCTACCTATCCACTCCTCTCATCATACATCCTTCCCCTGATTTTTTTTCTCACTATCAGAAGATCACATTAAATACAAAACCAAATCCCTCTTTGGATTGTAAACGAAAATACAGCTCTTGCTTTTGTTTAAATCTATGTGTTTTACAGAGTGTATGAGACTCACGTGGTAAGCAGCCAGCGAGACTGCTTGGCCAGGCCCAGACAGGCCAGCAGGCAGATGATCAGGTCCAGGATGAGGATCAGCAGGTAGGTGAGCCACCTGCAGGGACAGACAGAGAGACAATCACAGTGCTGCTGGGAAATTTCTTTTTTGGCAAAGTGGGTTGAGCTTTGATAAAAGGAAATGCTGGTTACATTCAAGCCAGGCGTTATTGATGTAGTTATTGCAATGATGTTATAATTCTACCTTAATTGACTGTTTGTAAAACGTATTTTACAATTGCAACTAGGCAACTGTAACTATGCACAGCACATACAGTATGTAAAGTTATGGATTTCTTAGCATGTTGAAGGTGGTTGTCTTATACTGTACATCGACTATATTAAGTTAAAATAGAATAACAATAGTCTCATGTATGGATTATAGAGTGTTTTTTCCTGCTCTTGAAGTTGTAAACATTAGCATGCCATGCTAACTAGCCCACTACATAAAGTACAGTAAAAAGTAACCTAACGTAGCAACTTTGACATGGTTCTTTATCTTGTTTGTGTGAGTTTATACTCCAGTAAGATCATCCAAAACAGGCTTCCCAAGACGACTTCATCAAAACTTAAGAATTTACACAGGGTTATATTAAAATGAAATAACCGTAACATTTTTATTTTTCATTAATAATACTGTGCTATGGTACTAAGGTTGAAAAGCTAAGAGGCAATACAAGAAAAAAGCTGCTTTCTTTAGCCTAGAGAAATATAAGCATAACATTATGAACCACTAAGGATTCTGACTTTTTGTCTTAGACATGTAACTTTTGCACAATATCAATGTATGTTAGTGCCTTTATATTGTGGATATGTAAGACCCTCTTTGACATGGCTTTCCTTTTATTACTCCAACTCATGGAGCTTATTTGATCTTTTGTTAGCTTAATTAGATAGTTAACTTGCTAACTAGCTACTAGTGATATTTAGTGATAAAACATTCTTTTATCCAAGTTTGTCTGAAATTCAGGGACCAACAATTTACTTCGAATTTTAAAGAGCTTTCAGCATTACCATTTTTAACTGCATATTTCCCATGCCGTAGCAAAAATCTTGACCGATCTTAACCAAAGGAGGAAAACAAAAAATACCAAATAATAACAAATGAGAATGTATTACTAAAGTAAATACAAAAAAGACCCATCAGAAAAACTCTCGAGGGAGTTAAAACCCAAAATGTTATAGTGTAACACTTATTTTCACCTCAACAGGCACATGCTGTCATCTGAGGTGTGTGTTGATGCTTGAGGGTATACTCCTGTCCAGTATTGCCCTCCTCAGTGAACCCATCTGTTACGTGAGCAGTGGTCAGTCTGAGACCGGACGCACAGAAAGCCTGTCCAGGTGGTTAATAATGAATGGACTCAATTCCATATGATTGAATGTTTCATGCTGTGAAACAAATGGGGGGAGGGGCCGCTACATCACCTTTGAACTCGGATGTATCAATACATCCAATTCAAGTTGCTTTGATTTCTTCTCACATTATCTCCATCATTGTGTATCTTTTTTTAATCATAACTCCTGCACTTACATTCTCACTTTGTACATTCCTCTTTTCTCTTAAATTATTGATTTGATTTCCCTCCCATTTGTGTTCTCCATCCCTATGCTGCATCCTCATATCTTTCTTTTTCCCCCTTCTCTTTCCTTCCACTCTCTTGAACCCCCCTCCCCGTCGTCTCTCTCCCTTTCAGCCCCTCTTCCCTCCCTCGCCCTTCTTTCCCCCTCGCCACCGACTCCTTGATTTTTCTTCCTCGTTTCATCTTTTCCCCTCTTGGCACTGTACAGCACGAGAAGCTGGGACATCAACATGCACACGGAGGCTCTTGGGTGACACTGCCACCGTGTTTGTCTGTGTCATCTTAATCCAATTAAAGTCAAACTGAGTGCTGCACAGAGGCACGCTGCTACAGGGGGTTACATTCATGTATAATAGAGAAGTACGTCGGCAAGAAATTGTATCGGAAAGCAAGAAGCAGCTCTGAATGTGCTAGATTCAGTTGAAAGGTTAAATATGATAAAGGAAATAGCATTTTATCGAACGTTCCTGACAGAGAGGTCAAAGGTCACTGTGATCCCTTGATTTTATGGGGAGGCATTTGCCAGCTGACCCCATGCACACACTCACACAGAGACCCCATTAAGAAGCCCATAACACCACATCCTATTCTCCTTTTTTTGTTTAATACCATTACAGATAATAGTATAGTATAATTAAAGGGGACCTATCATGCAAAATGCACTTTTGTACGTCTTTTATACATGAATATGTGTCCCCGGTGTTCCAGGGAACTCACCAAGTGTCAGAAAACACAACCCTCTCTATTTTCCTCCATACCCAAATCTCTAAAAAAGGGGCTGCAACGGATCTGATAAAAACTGATCCAGATTTGAACGCTGTCCTGACGTCAGTACAGTGGTGCTACGGCTATTGGGCCAACTCCACCAATCAGGAGGAGACAGCCACGGCCATTGCCGTTCGAAAGCGCTGGAGACGCTGTAGTACATATGCCAGGCCAGTAGATGGTGCTGTTCTCACAGAATCTGCCCTTGCAAAAACAGAGCTAAAAGATTTCAAATTGAGCAAAATGAGGCATGGCTAAAATGCATGATCTGTTTGGTATTTTGAAAAAAAAAAAGTATAAATATGCCTTATATAGGTATGGTCCTACACTATATTATTCAAATATAGCATGCAAGGTCCACTTTAAGGAAATTAGCAAAAGTAACTCATATATCCAGTTAAAAGGTGAGTCTTTTACTTATAAACAAAATATAAATTACTGCTTTGTGTGAAAGGTTGTCAATTCCACAGTTTAAGTTCTGTGACAGCAAATTCACAGTAACCCTTGGTGTCAAATCTAGGGATATCAACTCCAAGAGTAAATATAAAATGTGTTGAAAAGGGTGTTATAACATTTAAAAAACGTAAATGACAGCACTCTCCTTAAAGTACCCGAGGTTGCAAGGTGTCAAGGTGGAAAACATTGAGTTATTTTCAGAAAACTGAGGGATTATTTAAGATTCTTAAAGTAGACAAAATGTTCCAGGATGAACACACTGAAGATGGACAGCCAACTCTGACACAGCAACACTGTGAAGAGTCAAATCACACACACACACACACACAAATACACACACGCTCAACCACAGCTATTTGTCTGGGCATGAGGCAGTGATAATGAGTCCATTAACAGTTTACACAGTGGCTGGCTGTCTGCCGTCGGTTTGCTTACTCTATCAGTGCACAGCAATGTGGCGTATTGAATTATTGGCAGAGAAGAAGAGTCACTTTGCAGATCAATACAAACACCAGCTTGTGTGTTACCGCAGACTCCACAGAAATACTATCAAGGCTTCACAAGGACTGAAACATTGGCACTGCGCCATTTTTTAGGTGATATATATTTCAAACACCTCACAGAGCCGTGTGCTCAGTGGACAGCTCAATTCACATATACAGTAAATGGATGATGCACGCATGCAAACACCATATTTCATCCCATCCTTTAAATATCATGTGATATATTCAGGTCATAGAGGTATGAGAAAACATGAATTATCTATTTGACTGCATGTTCAAGTTTCCCAGTGATTGCAGCCATTATCGAGACATGATATCATAAGCTTAAATGTATTTTGCATCTCCGAGAATCCGTTATATGCATATTTAACGGTAATTTGTAGCATTTATATATGATCATAAAAATGTGATAGGTCTTTCCTGGTTGATTAGCATCTTCCCACGTGTTTAGACAAGATGTAAATAACTATATCTATATATAACAGTTCTCTACTGATTTCTATGAAAGAGGTTTGGGTCACGTGGAAATTCTTATAATTCTGTTAATAAAATCAGACTTCGGCAGAAAAAAGTCAGACTAATCACTTTATGTTATTCTCTACTTTAAACTAAGAACTTTTTTCGTATACATTTGTATCATGTGGCATTCATTCTCCATCCATAACTCCATAGATCTGCATTTAGAAATCCATGAGAACATTTGAGACATTCACACAATTTTGGATGCGATTTATCCAAAAGAAAAAATGTATAGAAAAGATATATCCCAAATGTTTTTCTCATTTCTCTAACTGTTTTTCCTACAGATGTGCACTTCAGTAGCATCCCAGGCATTGTTCATTGTTCACTGTTCCACCCTGCACTTTAGGACACTGACATGTTCTCTGTTCCTCACCTGTAGTACTCCACTCTTGCTGTTTGATCAGCGATGGATGCAAGGTCCACTTTAGCCTCCTCCCAGTCAGGCAGGCCCAGCAGCTGTTTGATCACGTTGTCCACCATCTGCTGCATGAACTGCAGGGTCTGCACGTAGTCACCCCGCGTGGCGAAGATCTCGTCCAGCCTGGCGAGGTGCTGGTGCAGGCCGCTCTTCATGTTGCCCATCGTGCCAGTCACCTGGAGGGCAGGAGAGGAGAGGAGGCGTGAGGTGAATAAGTACAACAGCACTGTGGCCGGGGTTAGAATACCAAGCATGAAAGCTAATGCACTGACCCATTCCTGAGGTATAATGTATTGATAAGTGTTCGAAAAATATCACTCTTCACCGGCTTAAGCTTCAATAATCAGGATACATGTATTTATTAATCCTTGCAAGAATGGAAGTAGTCATCACACACAGAGCATTTGGGACAACTAGTTCCTCGAACAGTGTCCTTCAGATGCTTTATATACAAGACAGGATGTTATTCAGTCACAAGATACATGCATACCAGTTCAAAGCAGTATTCTATGCTTAGTTCAGATTAGTTAAGGCCAACGTAAGCAATAAACATGACAGTCATATGTCTATCTCCATAGAGGCTGAATCATCATGTTAATCGTTGTCACATAGCTATCATATGCCTAAAACAGTCCTGACGCTCTTCTAGGTAATCATACATCCTGTTACGTACACAGCTACGTAGGACCTTTGTTATCACGTGCTACTCTGATATTGGAAGAGTACATTCAGTATTTTCCCAACAATAAGTAATTGATGATTGAGTTTCCTTCTGGTAACAGCAAATAATTTGTTTTGTGAAAACGGTCCGCAGAAAAACCTGACAGTTTGAGGGGATAGAAATGTTTTATAACCTCCACCTTTCTACTAAAATAATAATGTGTTGACCGACTTTTCTTAGAGCCGAGCACAGCAAGGAATCCTCTCAAACAGCATGTCAACTTTTCCACCTGACAAAGTTTCCCCGGGAAAAAAAAAGTGACCTAAGGTGAGATAAACCCAAACATAAGGCTGGTATGTGCTGCAGAGTAAAAAATAGGTGGGTGGGCGGGGCAGTGTGGGAGAGCTAAAATACTGAGTGTGGGTGTCGGTGAAGAGCTCCTCTTTGAGCAAACAGCTGGACAACAGCCAAAACTAGAGAGCCCGGAGGTGAGATAGAAGAGAGATTTTTATTTTACGACTGCTGTTGTCTTTCAGACCTTTCTCTAAACTGATAACTCAATAATGTTTATCTGTAAACACCAGGTAATCACAGATAATTTAATCCTTTTCCCAAAGGGGGAGTTTTATCAGATTCTTACCTAGCCGGCCAACTAAACCAAGACCACATTATCTTTGCGGTGTGAACATCTCCTGTAAATGCCCTTTCCATTTCTTCAGGTTTAATTTCTCTGTACTTAGCTTGAAGGGAAACTTTGTTTACTGGGAGATGGCATTCACAGAGACATCCTGCTATTTGATCATTAAAAAGGGTAATAAATGCTTCCATTCAGCTTAGGGTACTTGGCATTCACTGAAGAGAACACTCATATTGTTGCCGTGTTTGACAGGCACAGGATTTGCTGGAGCTGAGGCGAGGGCATGTTGGGTGGAAGTAATTAGTCGGTCTGCATTCAACGGTCGACCAGCACTAGATGGCTGCAAATAAAAGAGTCTACAGCTAGTGTGGGGCTACTCTTATAGTCAGAGTTGTGGTTCTAGCCAAACGCTAATATAAGCATGCTAACACGCTCACAGTGAGAATGCTTATATTGTAGGAAATAGTAACGAGGTGGACCACCTTCGTTTGACTAATAGCATGCTAACAATGTTAATAAGCACTAAACACAACATTTAGTCATGAACTATTGGACAATTTTGACGGTTTTCTAGATTAAATGTTACAGGATTACCAAAGTTATTTTAATGTATCATCTTGGAACACTGAACATCTGTAGCAAACATATTTCAGAATCTTTTAAAAAAAAGTCAACCTCCTGGTGATGCTTAAGGAAGTCAATAGATCATTAAAGTCATTAGGCTTCATCCTCTGGAGACCATGAATATGTGCAGTAGTGGGTTTAATGCATCGTTGTGTAGACTAATCGATCTGGGTTTTTTAGCATCATGCAGGTAAAAAGAAGTAGCAGTGTATCTTTTGAGATGGACTTGTAGCAAACAAAGGTTGACATATTTGGTTGTTTTTGAAAGACAGATTTGTTTGAAGAAGAATGTTCTATGTTTACTCTGTTAAATAACAGAAATGAAGGTAAGTAGAGAAGAAAATAATCAGCTATCCTTGGAAAATCGACAAGCCTGGGTTGAGTTGAATCAGATTGAGGCTCATTTGTAAACAGCCTATCATAGACTCTGGTGTCTCACCTACTGTAGGTCCTGCATACATTAGCTAACACTTAACTGTATTTATTCGAGACATTCTTGACGGGATTTGATCATTGTTATTTTGTAGGGGAAAAAACTACCAAGAAATATCAGCTATTTGAGTACATTTTTGTCAGGAGTACTCAATGATGACCAAAATGCAATAATTGTGAATTCCCTAATGTGCACCAAATTAAATGGAAATCCATTCTGTTGTTAATGAAGGTCTTCAGTCAGCGACAAAGTGGTGAACCAAGGTTCAGACTGACATTCCCATATAACGCCATGCTAGCACAGCTACAAATATCCATGAATCCATCCATCTATCAATCTGTTAATCCATTAGCTATACCCGCTGTTCCCTAAGGGTTTTGGAGGAGTCAACCTGTGAACCAACAGTCCTCTCCATGGGACATTGTATCTGTGCTCTGTAGTTTGTTATCTGATCTCTGATTGAGACCACTTCCTCCTCAGACTTAGCAGAAGAAATCGCAGTTGAGAAATGAAGTCAAGTATCTGATTCTTGCCTCTTGTGAGAGAATCTTATCTCAACCGCCTGGGGAGACAGTCAATCCAGCTAATCTCTCCTTCCTCTTGGTCTGATCCTCACCGTGTAAATGATCCGCACCGATCAAGAAGATATAATTCCCAGTCCCAGTCTTTATCTCAATCTGATGTTTCGAGGGCATTCTCTTCCTCACATCTTTCAAAACAAACAATTTGCAGCGGATTGTGTTTGGCTGCATCGCGGTTGTTCGGTGGGATATTCATTTCTACACGCCGGAGGGTACAAATAAATAAAAATTTTAAAAAAGAAGAAATCACGATAAATAACCAGACGGTGACGAATGGAGAGTGGCATTGGGCTGAAAAGTGGCTGTCAAATATCAAATGTAGATTCTAGCTTGAGGAAAGGAATATAAATATAGATCAACGAGCATTATGTTGGTTGTGGTTGACCATAGTGTATTCCGAATGAAGACCCTGGGCTTAAGGAGGAGGGTCATTTCTCACATCATTCTCCTTGCCTCTATTATCAAAGGATCACGTCTTATTTCTTATTACAAAATAGATGCCTGAAATGCATCTACCTTTCACACATTCATCATATGCCATTTCAAATATCTACTTACTTGCACGGACAAGAACAATAGTTCCACAATCAATCATTCCTAATAATAATCTCTACAGAATATTAACCCCACTTCCTTCACTAAAATTGGATATCTATCTGTAAGCCTATTGTTGTTGGTACATGGCCTCAGAGAGAGCAGTGCTTCAGAGATAACATCGCTTTCTTTCAGACACATACCTCCCCGAGTGTCCATCTCTGAGTTGAAACAGAAAATTGCTTGCCAAGTCTGAGCGATCATCTCATAATCACTTTCTCTATATTCCTTACTCGTCCCGTAATCGCTTGATAAATGAGGACCAATAAGGGTATTTGTTAAAGTAGAACAAAGGATAAGATAAACGATTAAACCGTTTTTTCTCGCTCTAACTGGTCGTCTCTGCTCGATAGTGGAGAGACCTTTTTTCAATTAAAATTGAATGTGGGAGCTAGAGCGTGAAATGGAACATGCTTCTGAAGTGCCTCGGTAGCTCGGTCCCTGCAAAGATAGAGACCATCTTCACTGCTCTGAAACAAAGCTCAGCACACTCTTTAAAAATATATTCTTTCCTACCTCCTTTTCTCCCCTCACATACGTGGTGACCACAGAGCCTCAAAGTGGTCGGCCTGAATTGGTTTGTATATGAAACATTGAGCGGGCTTCAAATGAAGACCTTTGAGAAACCGATGGCCCACAGAGCAAAGATTGTTAACCAAAAGGAAGGAAGTGGGATCGTCACGCTATGAATGGTTTGCTGTAACAATGGTTTGCTGGTGTGCTGGTGTTTGACACACATTCATTGAGTCGTTGGATCTACTGTCTTGTGGTCAAGAGGGAGCGAAAGTTCACACAGTGTTGGAAGTGGTTTAGCCTCAGAGATAACCTCAGCGCCAGTACTTTCCCTTCAACTTGACGTGAGAGTGAAGAAAAAGTGCCCAATTAGCCAACTGGGTACCACCTGCCAGGCAGTACACATATTAAAACACACATCCAGATGTCAAAGAGGTTTCTCCTTGCACTCACGGATGGCAGCTTTTAATGAGAACTTTCTTAAACAACTGAGAACAAATGGGGTCCTCTACTGATGATTTAACAGCCTGATCTCTTTATAACAGCTGAAGTTACTGTTGTGGGGATGACAAGAGGAGTTGAGAAGGGCTCCTGGAGGCAAAAGCCTGGTAACGAACAATCAGCTAGTATTGTTGTGGTGATATCAAGAGGAGAAATGTGACGCTGAGCTAAACACTGAATAGAAAACAATGCTGGAAGTAATACAGCTTGACTCCAGTTAACCTCTTGCAGTGACAAGAAATGTGTTTTTGTCTGCACTGCACTGATCTGTCTGTCTGTTGCTCTTACTCATTCCTCTAAAATATACACAGATACTTGCACTTCTTTGAGGTGTATTTTATGTCTGAAAAACACTTTTTTTCTGGACAAAACCAAGGATCAGACTGCAAACAGGCATACACACAGAAACAACATGAGGCTCAGTTGTTAGCGCTTTTGTTTTACAGCCAGACAAACACTCCGCCTGTGTTCAGATCTCCTGCTCACAGCATAAGGTTAAATATCAGGATTGCAATGAAATAACAATAAGTTGATGGTAGTGAATCATGATAATCACCAATATCCTCTCATAAGTGACTTGAACATCTGTCTAGCTTGTTATCATGGTAAAATAGGGCCTAATTTAAATAAAATAACGGATTAACTTTAAGAGTTTAAAGCACATTTTGATTCTTATCAAAACAATATCATGAATTCCAATAACTTTGGGATATTTCACATTGTCCCATGTCCAATGGAAACAATAATAATTAAACTTTGATTATCTTTCTCCTTCACATTATGAATACCTCATCATATAGAAACAAATCGTATTATAAGAGCGTGTAGAAATATGCACATTTGTAATTATTTACTGGGCCACCTTCCAAACCGTGCTTGAGCTCTGGCCAAATGATCCGTGGCTGACCCAGACACCGACCCACTCCGCTTGGTGACTGCGGGCTGCCAAAACTCTCTCAACACCCATCTCCAAACAATAGAGTTATTATTAGAGTGGCCGGACTTCAAATATCACATCATTCCCATTACAGCATCCCAATTGGCCCGTTTCCAGATTTAACAGCCCTATTGATGTTTTTTTTGCCTCTCAGTTTGAGCGTTACGTCTCCAAATTGCACCTCTCTCTGTATACAAGTGCTTTGTTTGAATTGATATTCTAACTAAGAGAGCCAGTGACTGTTCATAAACAAATCATATGCATATATTTCAGACCGTAACCAATCAAGGCCTAAACAGCTGCTGAGAAAAAAACATTGAGTGATAATGAGCCTAACTTCCTTCTTTTCCTCTCTTATAAACTGAGCCTTTAGAAGCAAACTCACTTCTAAACTCTCTCGGAGTTGGGCTTTAAGGGCATTTGTGTTGGCCGAAGGGCAGTGAGGCCTTCATTGTCAATGATTTCAATTCAGATTTCAATCTCCGAATCTGCCAATGAGACAGGCCATCCTTGCTCGTTGTTCTTGCCCATCAAACGGCTTTGTCTCCTGGGCTCATGGTTGATTAGGTGGGGGGAGACTGGGAACTGTGTGTGGCACACTGGGCTCTTTATACTACCCTAGAACTAGACTCCTTAACAGTCTATTGCTGCGTGCAATGAACTCACTCATCCACACACACACACACTAAGGCACAGGCGAGCACAATCACACGCATAACATAAAGGCCACCATGTCCAATTGTGTGTGCTTGCACGAGTTCACACATCCCAGAGGGACTCACTGACAAGCTTTTCAGACGAGCTATATGTAAATGATTTCTTTCTGCTAATATGACTTTGAGAAATGAACCTGGCTAAGTGCTTTACAAGAATAACAGGAGACAATGTGTGAACAATTCATCTAATCTGGTCATGACAAAGAGATGGATCTATCCCTCTGTGTTAAGGTAATACACGCTTTACATGCTGTTGTATCGATTAAATGGAGTAAATCAAAGACATGTAAATGCTAGCTTGTTAATGAGAAGTAATCCCATCTGACAATCTACAGCAACTCTACTGATCTTCTCCCAACATAGGTAATTACAGTCTCCCATGTTTTCAGTTTAAATTATGTATAAAGTGCATAAATCAGAGCCAGACAGCTAAGTACTTCCCTCCGTTAAAGAGTCCTAACATAGTGCTGTAGGCTCTATATCCTCTGAGCAAAGTGTTTCATACTGAGGCCATGTTGAGTGGCTCACATACCAACACATTAATCTCCATTAACGCAGATGGAGACCTAATCCCCACTCTTTGACAACTAGTCACGTTAGGTCTCCGCCCACGCTGATACAGACCCCGGACCAACACGGGACACACTGCTGAGGCGACAACACAAAACTGGTCCTTATAGACACTACATCAAAAAAGCATAGTCTGTTTATCATCGTTTCAAGTCAAGTTTCAAATTAATCTTTACAAGTCTTAAGTAATTGTATTCAAGTGTCATGGTTATCTTTACAAATCTCAAGTAAGAGTCTCAAGTGAATCTTTACAAGTGCCAACTCAATTGGTAGAAGTCTCAAGTTGATATCTACAAGTGTGAGGTAAAGTCCGAAGGCCATTTGTAGAAGTTTCACGAAAAAAAGTCAATCAGGTTCATCTTAACACGTCTTAACAAGAAGAAGCCCTAAATTAATCTGTGCAACTCAAAAAAAATTCAGTCCGAAGTCTTAAGTCTTGTCAAAGCTAATCTCATGTGCAAGTTCATCATGTACCTGTTCACTATTTTAGTCACACAACATTTAAATATCCTGCTCTTATAGCACTGTTTAGAGTCCAAGTTGACTCTCAAAGATAACATCTCAAATCTCAAGTGTACAGTTCAGATGATAACCAAATACGGTTTATTGTGAAGCCAAATTGCCAAATACTTTCATCAATAGTGTTGGCAAGTAATGTACTTTAATATCAATTGCTACAACCTTTGTTTGATAAACATAGGTGAGGAAAAATTCAGATGGAGAAAAATATCAAACAGTTTTGACTGTTGACTGAAAGAAGAAAAATGCCTTGTCATTGGTGTATAATTTTGAAACAGCGAGCTACATTTGGGTGTGTGATGGGAAGTGAGTCAGATACAAATAGAAAAAGGACCTAAAGGGAGCACAAGCAAAGACACAGGGCGATGCTTTGTTCCTGCTGAGGCCACAGCAGCTGGGAGAAGGTGGAGCAGAGTGTGTGTGAGCTGTCTGTGGAGCAAAGTGTTTTTGTCAGGCAGTCAATTTGTGTGTAGCGGTAAAAGGCCATAAAAAGACTATAAAAACATTTAAATGCATACTAAATGGAGTCCTCTGGGCTTTCCTCCTGTGTGTGTGTAAATACATCACAACCAGCATTTCTGAAGCCTTCACAGGGAGCTGTTTATTTCCAGCTAAATGGGCCTCTCATGTATAAACTGTATGTCTTGTGAAACTGTACTGAATGTTTCCAGTTTGTTTTTACAAACTCAAATCAGGATGCTGTTTTTCTTCACACACGCAGGTATGTTTATGTATAGGAGACATTCATCATGTGACCCTAATGTTTTACTTACCAGACTGTCCACACCGCCCAGCGTGTGATTGGCATTGTACAGGGAGTAAGTCAACTGGTACACGCCGTCATTGGTCTCACTGTTGCCATAGAAACCCACACCAACGGCGATGCTACAGAGAGAAGAAGTATGGAGGGAGAGGTAAGCCTTTTGATAAATGAATGACAGTAGCACTACATCAGTGCTGCTTGGTTTGTAAATCACAGGTGTCACAGGTGATATCTTTTTCAGGCACTGACATTTATCAGCTTGAAAGCCATTTATTAGAACATTTGCTGAATAAGAAAATGAACGCACGCTAAAAATAAGGATTTCTTCCTGTTCTGAAACAATGTGCCATCCTGTGTTACAGATGCACTGCCTACACAGAGAGTGGCACAATGGAATACAGCACCTACACCAGGCTTTATGAATATGTCATGCCTTCTTTTTTGCAAGCAATTGGGTATTATCATAAAGCCATGTCATACATTTCTCTATCAACCCTGACTTTTGCATAAAATTGAAAAAAAAGCAAAGAGAAAAAAAATGCAAAAGTAATGAGGCACATTGGGACAATCCCTGAAAGGAGACGGAAATATTGTCTATCTATGCAATAGTTAATAGTCAAGGTGAAAACAGTTATCCAAACAGAATACACGACAGTGAATTGGGATGTGTGTGTGCGTGTGCGTGTGCGTGTGTGTGTGTGTGTGTGTGTGTGTGTGTGTGTGTGTGTGTGTGTGTGTGTGTGTGTGTGTGTGTGTGTGTGTGTGGTCTACAGGAGGCAAAACAAATATACTGTATCAGTAAGGCACTGGAGCTGCATAACACTGTGATGCTGTGTTCATTTATGTAAACAACTCTCTTTGAACCAGAAATGATACAATACAGGGTTTTGGAATGTGTGTGCATCATTTGGAAACCGCTTTTGCATACTCAGTCAACCAAGCATTTCATTTGTTCAGCTGGAGCATCAGCACAAACAAAATAACCACCAACTCTTAAGTAGTTCCTCTGAGCTTCAGTTGCCTCTGAAGTGCTGTGGCATTGTTCCTCTGCTATATAATAGGATTTGGACGAAGCTAGAAAATCAGACATAGATGCATAATGTCTCACAACAAACTCTGAAAACCCTGTGCAGAGATTTCTTGCAAAGACAATTATGTTGCAGTAGAGATGGGCTAATTCACCTGCAATACTAACCACCTGCGCAAACCTAAGACAACATATTAACCTTTTATGGAAGCTTCAGGGAACTTGTGTTACTAAATGACACGGCAAAGGCCATAAAGTTACAGTAATGAGTCGCACATCAAACTAAATTGAACATATGATGAGAGGGAGTTCAGATCTGACTCAGGCTGACATATTTCTCTGAGGGGAACTCTCAATACACAAGTTTATTAAGTACACCTAGAGCTACCTCCAGTGACATCCCATTCGACAGCACTGAAGTTGATTATTTTTTTATGAAGCATTTCATGTTCACAAGTGTTGAATCAGCTTTAAGGGATGTTTAAAGTGGAGTTGTACTTCATAGTTATCCCTAACTATCCAAAGTCAGTGTACAGTAGATAGTGGTAAGCTTGTCCAGTTTTAAGAAACAGACTGTTGTTCCAGCACCAAAAACTTCAAATAGATTTTCAGATGTGACAGTACATAATAGCATTATAATTTAACCCCTGTGCCTTCCTAAACAAGGGTCTGCGTTCATGTTTGTCTGCCCACTAATGTATGGTTTTCCTTTAATTCATAGCCTGTCTTGCTTAATTTGGTAGCTGTACTTTTGGAGCTGTGAAACGACACTATATTATATTTAAAATGTGTTTTCTTGGAATACAATGTAGCTATACCTTTTGCACTGACACCTACTTTTTCACTCAGAACCCATTACCTGATAATCAATGCCAGTTAATATAAAGTAGGAAGGAGTGCTTAACAAGGATCCATTTCACTGCTGATAAGTGAGCAGACACACTAAATGGCTATTTGACTTGATGATTTATTATAGATCAATATTGTATGACCTAATTAATTCTACACGGCTTGAGGGTTGCCTCTTCTCAAAATATAAAACATCAATATAGATTTCTCTGATCTCATAATCACCAGACCCACTTAAAGCTACCTCACAGTTTATTTTAACCATGTATTAGTAGGCCTACCTTTTAGCAATTACAACCACGCATCGCTAGCTCTAAGCTAAATATCTCAAGTGTTTAAATCCATTATAAGTAAATTAATCACTTTTTACTATTTCACCAGTTTTTAACTATTTCAGCTAAATATCCTCACTCTTACCTTACAGTTTCAGCTGTTTATCAGTTTTTTTCTCATTTAACTCTCAGAAGTTTATTATTTCTCTTAGCTAACTATTTTAGCTCTGTATTCATTACTTTGAGCTAATTATCTAAGCAGTTATTCCATGATTTTTAAGCTAAATATCTCAGCTTTTTACTATTTCTCCTATCTTACTATGTCAGCTTAAAGGGGACCTATCATGCAAAATGCACTTTTGTACGTCTTTTATACATGAATATGTGTCCCCGCTGTTCCAGGGAACTCACCAAGTGTCAGAAAACACAACCCTCTCTATTTTCCAAATCTCTAAAAAAGGGGTTGCAACGGATCTGATAAAAACTGATCCAGATTTGAACACTGTCCTGACGTCAGGACGGTGGCGCTACGGCTATTGGGCCAACTCCACCAATCAGGAGGAGACAGCCACGGCCATTGCCGTTCGAAAGCGCTGGAGACGCTGTAGTACATATGCCAGGCCTGTAAGTGGCGCTGTAGTCTGCCACAAAAGCAGCGAAGAAGACTTCCCGCCCATAGTTACCATGGTTACCCTTCTGTTTATTCTCCGCTGTGGCTTTTTTTCTCCCTCCCCGAGGCAAGCGTTTGCTCCCGCTGCAATGCAATCCCTCCCCGTCGAGGCAAGCACTGTAATTCTCTCCGGTTAGTCCACCAGCAGATGACAAACACCCACCTCTCCGCCTCTTCCAAGGAACGAGGGGACCGTGCGGCAGAGTTTCAGTTTCAGTTTCTTTCGCCGGTCAAGATGTCCGTTAAAGTTTAAATCTTCCGGACAAAATTAGAAAAGTGCCGGTCAAAGGTCTTCTTTGTTATTTATTGAGCTTTAAAACAAATGAATAACGACTCTATATAATAAAACACGGAGGACAGAGATCTCTTTTTCTCCCCCTCTTCTGACAGCCCAGCAGCTGATCAGAGCACGTCTCCCCTCTCCTGCAGGGGGGCGTGGTCAGCAGAATCAGACCCGTAGACAGCAAACAGCACATAGAGCGAAATGAGGCATGGCTAAAATGCATGATCTGTTTGGTATTTTGAAAACAGAAATGTATAAATATACCTTATATAGGTATGGCCCTACAATATATCATTTAAATATAGCATGATAGGTCCACTTTAATATCATTGTTTTCCTAGCATACTATTAAAGCAGTTTATCTATTTTTTTAGCTAACTATTTCAGCTGTTTATTAAATACGCTACTCTTAGCTAGCTATTTTAGCTCTTTATTCATTACTTTTAGCTAAGTATCTAAGCAGTTATTCCATTAAGCTAAATAACTCTAATAAGCTTTTTACTATTTCTCATAGCTTACAATGTTAACTTTTTATTTATATTTTTCCTAGCTTAGTATTTAAACAGTTTAGCATTTCTGTTAGCTAACTATTAAGGCTGTTTATTAATAGCGGAACTCTTAGCTAACTATTTTAGCTCTTAACCGTTAATCTTTTAGCCAAGTTTCTAAGCTTTTATCCACTTCTTACCTTGTTATGTGTTACTTTTAGGGCTGTCAAGTTAACGCGTTAATAACGCGCTAACGCAAAAAAAAATGAACGCCATAATTATTTTAACGCGATTAACGCATGTGTATTTTTTGTCCTCGGCCGCCCCGTAGTTTCAGAGCGCATCGAGTTTAAAATACCATCTACAAGCTGATGCTGACAGCCCCGCTCTTGCCGCCCGCTTGTGGCAGACCACACTTCCACGCTCACCGGCAAGCCCGGACTGGCCATCGGGAGGACCGGGAGGGTGTGTGTATGTGTGGCGCGAGCGAGGCACACCTTACGTGTTGTTGTTGTTGTTAGCATCTGGTGCTAGCTAGCTGCGCTAACGGATATAAGGAGCTGTTTCAATGAAAACAGAGGAGCGACATTTCGCCGACAACTGCGCCGAGCACTTGACTTTATGCAGGTAGCCAGACAGTGGGACATTGTACGAAAAGTCAGCACACTCAGCACGGATAGTGCGCGCAACATGATTGCAGCGTCCAGGCAGCTCCCGTTCGAGCATATATGCCTTGAGCTGCACATAGCTCCAACGATCCATCACAGTGTCTCCACATACACTCATATGTTGATAAGAGTATTAAAAACTTGAAAAATATCCCTCTCAGGTACATTTAGAACAGATAAAAAATGTGCGATTAATTTGCGATTAATCGCGATTAACTATGGACAATCATGCGATTAATCGCGATTAAATATTTTAATCGACTGACAGCCCTAGTTACTTTTAACTTTTTTTTTTAAGCATTCATCGATTAAGCTATTACAACTGTTACAGCTTCTCTGCTAACCAGTATTCATGTAACACATGTTGTTCAGATGTTAATTATTTGTATTTTAAATTTCTACGACACGATCTTTCCACGTATCTTCTCTGTTAAAATAGAGGTATTCCCTGTACCCGTGGTTGCTATAAACCCCCACTGTCCCATCACAAATTGTGCTCCAGATAAAGGCCAGGGCCAGGTCAGGTCAGTACCAAAGGGATAATGAACTGGAGTCAGCCTAATTGAGACTCCAGAGCAGTCTTCTTAACCTTGTGGTTTCCCCCGACTCCTCCCTGTTGCTCCAGTTAATCGGAGCTGGACTATAAATCTATGCTCATCCATGCTTCCTGCAACGTTTGTCTGGATGGAATACCTGAAATCTGGCAGAGCTGTGCAGCAGTGTGGTGGCCGATGCTGAGCGCAGGTGGAGCAGAACTACAGGGGCTATTTTCTTACTTAGTACAACAAGGACAGAGCCTCATTAAAGGACCCCCTGCAGGTAAACCACCCGCTTTGCAGTTTTAACAATAACCCCAGGGAGCGGCATGACGCAAGCATGGGTGAGATACATTTAGGACAGAATAGACAAAGCAGTTTGGAATGAGACACATGTGAAAGATACAGACAGACCGAAGGACACAGACTGACAATGAAACAAGTAGACATTGTGTACTGAATATACATGCGGTCAGAGACAGTTGAAAAAACAAAATGACAGAAACGCAGAAAGTATGACAATGGGATAAACAGAGCAAGACAGAAAAAAGCATAAAACATGTAAGAGTGGTTCACCTTGCTTGGAGCACCAACTTTTAATAATAATAATCTACTGATGATGACGCATGTAACAGCCCATTTCCTATGTTGGATGCTTTCAGGAGTTTCTCTCCTTTCATCTGTGTGAGAAAGTGTAATGTATTGTGTAAAAGTAGCCGGGAGAAATGTGGACTTGGTAGAACCGAGGAAATATTTGAAGAGCAGAATCTAATGAATAAGGGAACACAGGGAGGCGTGCAAAGAGAGAGAATATCCCTTGTTTTCTACCCTTTCCAGTTGCCTTGGTGCCGCTTCTTCAAATATCCACAGTCTGATTCAACAAGAAAGAATATCGGAGTAGGCATGTACTGAGCAAAAGTCAAAACTGTCATGTTGATAAATGACAAAGTGAATAAAAGACATTGTGCGGAATGCAGAAAAAGGAACCAAATATTCAGCCTGCAGCAGAAAAATGCCCCCGGCCACTATTAATAGACCCAGACATGTTTGAATATTTGATATTGTGCCCCAAAATGGCAGCAATGTCTCTCCTGAGATAACAAATAAAGACATTTTATATTTCACTCAGCCCTCCTGATGTCCCATCAAGGATCATCAAAAGAAATCCCCTTAATATTCAGTAGGCGTAGAATATAAAATACAAAAAGTCACTTTCTAAATTTTTCATGCACACATTTCCATTTTCAAGGCTAGAAAAATTCCAAAAGAGTGGATTAATGACTAAAATGAAGTTACTAAAAATAAATGAACCCGAAAAAAAGTAAATGAGGGCTTTAAAACTCTACTGCTGCTATGCTTTTATTGCCAAAATTGTAGGCAAGCTGTTAAATATCAATGTGTGCCAATTAATTTCTGAATGGGATCCAATGGAGGAAACGTATATGATATATCATGTAAACAGACGTCTTCCTTTCTTCCCCTCTCCCTTTTCTTGTCTTCTCCATTCTCATTTCCGTTTGGCAACAGACACCTATTCCAATTAAAAAATGCAAATAAATATTTCAAGTGTGTTAGAAAGGAGAACAACTTCTGATGATAATTTGCATAATCTGTGAAGAGAGGGCTGTAAAGACGGTGTGCTGTGTCTCACTCAACTGACTATGTAAATAGAACACTTTCATTAAAAGGATTTTTTATTTATTTGCTTATTTTGCACAAGACTGTAGGGTGTAGAGTCTTAAATGATTGGCAAAACATAAAGTCCCTTGCACATCTGAATACTGACAACCTGTAAGATTATCAATGACCCCAGACTCTTGAATTATAACGCTATGGTTACATTCCAGGAGCCCTAAAACTGTTAAACAGTCAAGATAAAACAGATGCTCAGTTTACCTTGTATACATTTATAAAGACATATGGACATTCTCGTCTTGCCATAGTCCGCCTAAGTGGTTTGGATATTGTTGGCATGTTATTGCTAAGCCATGCAATTAAATCTCGTGTAATAACCCATTTTGCTTTTCCTCATTATATTATGTATTTCTATATTCATCTGTGAATTAATTATTTGTGGGTTTTTGGTGTTTAAAACATGCTTGCTTCTAATTTCCTCTGATTGTGGACATTTGTACACATTAAATGCATTTGTAAACCTACAAGTAAGAGGACAAATATGAGGTTAAATTCTGTGGTGAGAAGACCTTCTAGACAAAAACATATTCCTAAATGTTTATGCTTCCATCTATTGCAAATTGCCTTGAACATCCTTCTTTAGGAATCAGTCCACAAGTGATATTATAATATACAAAATAATAATGCTATAAACGTTAAAGTTACAGTCCACATGTCCTCAGCATGAGCAGCTTGATGACCTACAGTAGTGTATACATGAGTACAATTGAGTGACATCTGCTCTTCTCCAGTGTTCATTTAGATGGACATCACAGCGTATCAGCTGTCATTGTCAAACTTAATTAGAGTGGAGGACATTAAGCAGGGACAGAAACAAGAGGGGAGGTCGAACAGGGAGAGGAAAATGGGAGAAAAAAAGGTAGAAGACTTAAGAAGGGAAATGAGGAGTAAGTGAAGGTGAAAGGAGGATCTGGTGTCATGAGATAAAAAATGAAGCTGGTACCAAGTCTAATTGAAAACCCACTGGACATCACTCTTTAACTTCAGTAGACACAATCAAAGTTGGGAATCACATGAAAGAGAGTTGATTTCCCACAGGGTTAACTTCATTCATCTCATAATGTTCCTACAACGTATCTGGCAGGGCCACGTAAACTCTTTTGATCTACGCAAAAATATATGAAATACCACACATGACATATTTTCTACTCTAGTACAACCTTACAATGAATTTGCCTCCTTCTTCACTGACAACATTCAGATAATCAGACAAGCAGTCAGTGCCTCTGTATCAGGTACAGCAAATGTTTTGGCCCTGTGTCCACCTAAACTCAATTCAAACACCATGACACAATTCCATCAGATTAATGATAAAAACCTAGAGGACATTATACAACATCTGAAATCCTCCTCCTGCTGCCTTGATATTATTCCAACAGGATTTTTCAAAAATGTTTTTCATTGCATGGCCTCAGATCTACTTCATATAGTAAACAAGTCTCTTCACTAAGGTGTTTTTCCACAGGCCCTAAAAACGGCAGTCATAAAACCGCTCTTAAAAAAAGAATAATCTAGATGCTTCAGTAATGAACAATTACAGGCCCATATCAAACCTCCCATTTCTAGGTAAAATCATTGAAAAAGTAGTTTTTCAACAGTTGAGTAATTTCTTGCATTTAAATAACTGTTTGGATGTGTTCCAGTCAGGCTTTCGTCCAAACCACAGCACTGAGACTGCTCTTGTAAAGGTCTTCAATGACATCCACTTAAACACAGACAGTGGCAGAACTTCAGTGTTAGTATTATTAGATCTCAGTGCTGCGTTTGACACTGTTGACCACAACATATTACTAGACCGACTGAAAAACCGGGTGGGACTTTCATCAACAGTTATAAATTGGTTTGAATCCTACTTCAAGGACAGAAACAACTTTGTTTCTATAGGTACATACACATCTGAGTTGACAAATATGACATGTGGGGTTCCTCAAGGCTCCATCTTGGGGCCTCTTCTCTTTAACATCTACATGCTACCACTGGCTCAGATAATGAAAAACAACAAAATAAGTTGCCATAGCTATGCGGATGACACCCAAATTTACATAACCATTTCACCAGGAGACTATGCTCCAATTCAAACACTGAGTAAGTGCATTGAACAAATCAATGACTGGATGTGTCAGAACGTTCTCCAATTAAACAAAGATAAAACTGAGGTAATGGTTTTTGGAGCCAAGGCAGAACGTATAAAAGTTAGCGCTGAGCTTCAGTCTGCAATGTTCAAAACAACAGATAAAGCCAGAAATCTAGGTGTAGTCATAGACTCTGACCTGAGTTTCAACAGTCACATTAAAACAGTTACTAAATCAGCCTACTATCACCTAAAGAACATATCTAGTATTAAAAGACTAATGTCACAGCAGGATTTGGAAAAACGTGTCCATGCTTGCATCTTCAGTAGACTGGACTACTGTAATGGTGTCTTTACAGGTCTCACTAAAAAATCTATTAGAAAGCTGCAGCTAATTCAGAACGCCGCTGCTCGAGTCCTCACTAACACTAAGAAAGTGGATCACATCACTCCAGTTCTGAAGTCTTTACACTGGCTTCCTGTGTGTCAAAGAATTGATTTCAAAATACTGCTGCAGGTTTATAAAGCATTGAATGGTTTATGCCCAAAATACATTTCTGACCTCCTGCTAAATTATGAACCATCCAGAACTCTCAGAGTCAGAACTAAGCATGGTAAAGCAGCGTTCAGTTATTATGCTCCAAATATCTGGAACAAACTCCCAGAAACCTGCCGGTCCGCTGCAACTCTTACTACTTTTAAGTCCAGGCTGAAGACTTTTCTTTTTGCCGCTGCTTTTAATTGATATATTCATATCCTAAACTGCACTGTAACTTTTATTATCTTTGCTTTTTATCTTTGCTTTTAAATTAGTGTTTTTAAATGTCATTTTACACAATGAGTGTTTCTAGATATCATTGTATAATATGTTTCTTAATGCTCTTAATGTCTTTCATTTTTGTAAAGCACTTTGTATTGCCTTGTGTTGAAAGGTGCTATATAAATAAACTTGCCTTGCCTTGCCTTGCAAAGGTCCCTGCATGAAGCCAGAGATGAGCAAACAGATAGATATAATTGTCTTTCGAGTGGGGAGAACTCTTGCAGATTGGTCTCAAATCTAATCCACTACCCGGCCAATCAACTCATGAAGGGGCTTCCGAAAGCAAACAACATATTGAGTCAATATGTCGAGTCAGAGTTAAAAAAACTACTTGAAATGTACTGTATGTAAACTCACTGTCTGCCATTAAACAACAGTTCTCCTTTGCTTCTTTCTGTATTTATTACTTATCTATTTATTATTTTGCAACAAACTTCTTTAATGCGAGGAAGGCTGCCACATTTGAGTCAATCATTACTATACATTTAAAGAATTACACATGCATAATAAAATATCACATTATAAAGACTGCATGGGAAATGAAGCAGTTTGCATCTGTTGAATAAAAGTGTTGTTTGGTGTGCTTTAGTGCTGTTTTACGAAGGTAATTTGACATACAGAATGTTCATTAGTAACCAGCATTTACTTATAAATTGAGGGGGTACAAAAGTTCACATTTCCTCTATAAAAACCTCTGATAAGTATTTATTATATTATCTTCTGTGAGAAAGACCTATTCCCCTTCAGGTGGTACAGAACACGAGCTTTAGCTGAGCTTTCAGGATTTACATTTAAACAATTAACCCTCTCTGAGAAAAAGAAAGACGTGCGATAATGCTCGAGGCTTAATTCAATAATACCGGCTGGTTGCTGAACATGACTGTCACATGGCTGAGGGAGGTTTCCACTCCTCATGAAACAAATTCAATTAGCTGCTCCGAGGAACTTTCTATCTGGTGCTGACTGTCTTGCATCAGTCATTTGTTTCACACAATCTTTCCCTTAAAGTTTGTAACAGTTCATGTTTCCTATCCAAGTAAAAACAATGAACTTCTCCATTGTGTGTACACCAGCTAAAGGCTATGATAGTGATGTTATTCATTTTTAGATTGCAGCTTAACATAATGTCAAGAAAGATTTCAGTTCACAATTGAGTCGATGATATCAGGCGGCCTCCAGCCAAAACAAATCACATCTTACTGCAGCGCTCCTCTGTTAAATCTGAGGGGAAACACTGGGTCAGATATCTTAAAATAAGCAAAACATCTCCTCAAAAATAGTCTTATTTGAGAGGTTTATTGAACACATTTAAATGACTTATTCTGTGTCGTGGCGGTGACATCAGATCTTTGCTAATGGGACTAATGAAAATTCTACCTTAATGCATCATTAGTAACCTGTGACTGGTTTTCCATGATCTGTTATGCATTATCCAGCCAGCCATGTGAACAGGAGATTTTTAAAAGGCAAAACAAATAGGCTACGCTTGATTAATTTTACAGTACCGAGTTCAGGCAATCTATCTAATGATAAACTGGAGGGAAAGGTTATTTAAAGAAGTAAAAAGAGAATCTGAGCTGTACTTAGCTCCTAAAACTGTTTATAATATTGCTTTCAAGATTTAAGAGGTATGGGGGTAGGGTATAGTGACTTAGGAAAGAGTATATCATTCCTCAAATATTTGATAATATTCTGATGTAGATTTGTCTTATTTCTACTTGGCTCTTATATGTATTACTGTTAGCGTGCACAACAAACGGTACTATAGGTTTCTCTAGATTTTATTGAATTTGTCATGTCTTTTTTTCTCTGTATTTTGCAAACTCAGTTGATGCATCTTTTCCAAAGGTTTAAAGCATCAAGGTGAAGAGCTACATCTGGCAGTTGGCTGCGCAATTACATTATTGTCAGCAGAATATTCATAATACACCCACATCATCGGGAACGCTTCGCCCACAACGGCGGTGCATCAACAGTCAGAATGCTAACTGGTTGTTTAATGCCATTGTAAACTAAATCCTGGTGAATAACAACATTATTCTGACAATATCCCCCAAAACCAGAGGCCATAGCTTGCTATAGAGAGCTGTTTTGAAAAACACATGTCGGACTGAGGTTGAAAGAAAACTCTGCTTGTACTAGTATCAAAAACATCCACTGCTTCGAGCATTTTATGTCTGGTTTTCAAAGCACAAATCTTACAATTGCGTGGAAAGGGTAGGGGTTATCAGAAATATTTCAAACACATCAACATCAAAGTCTCACTGAGGTAAAGTAAGGAATAGAGACGTCTTCCTAGGCTATTGTGAATCCAAACCATAATGTTCTACAAATATAAGCATAGGGTATTACAAAAAAGAGGTTGTCTGAAAGGCACATGAATACAGAGACAAACAGTATGGGAAAATATACAGAGCGCCTACACACTACCAACTATACTAGGTCATATCATGTGGGGATACAGAAACAGACTGAGAGTGTTTGCAGTGAAAACATCACCCCATTCCAGCAGGAATACTGAGCGACCAATAAAGAAAATGGGAAAACATGGACAGACTGTGTTTGTGTTTGTACGTGTGTGTGCGCACTGTAATCAGCAGTTAGTCATGATGTCATTGTGCCTCTCACCATGTGATGAGGCCGGCGGTGACAGCGGACCAGGTGACGCAGCAGGAGTTGGGCTTCTTGCTCTCCTCCTCTTCGTCTTTGTGGCAGCAGCACAAACAGCTCAGGTAGATGGCGAGACACAGCAGGTTGAGGCCGAGCCCCGCAGCCGCCACGCAGGCCAGGAATATGAGAGACTGCAGAGAGGAGGAGAGAGAAAACAGGGAATGAGTGAAGGGAAATATAAGGTCACTTGTTTCTTCTAAACGTCTGAGTCCACTTAAGTTTGTTGTAACTTGTGCTGAACAGGAGATTCACTTAAGCTATTTTGTTCATAAATATATATGTTGCACGTTTAATTACAAGTAAACTCAATGTTCTTATATAAACCTTATTATAAGTACATTTGATTATATTCGATTTAATTTTCAAGCAACTAACTAAAAGTCCTAAAAGTTGAGTGCAGGGAAATGTCTATAATATATAGGGGTAATAAATATGATTAAAAAGGCCCTATTTTTGGGTTTTCCCTTAGTGTGTTATATAGGTTTTTGTGCATGTAAATGGACGACAACGGCTTCAACACCAAAGTTCCCTTCAGAAGGAGTTTCTCTCCCACACAACCCCCCTCCCCCCCTGTCTATAAAGCCTCGATTGAAATCCTTTGATTACCTCCATGAGATAATGAGATCACTACATAACACTTGCGCTTCTATTGGCTAAGGCCCTAGCCACACGGTGACTAAAAGGGGTCATATCCGCTACAGTTCTCTATCTTATAGACGGTTCAGCCACACGAGGCCGACAGGGAAACGCGGATAACGATAACGATAACGATAACGATAACGGGTCCCAAGGTGGGTAGATCTACGGACGCAACGCTCTGGGGGGCCAAACGGCTCCATGATTACGCCCTATATGATCATTTCCTGATAACAAAAATACTGACGGGCTGTCAGGAGAGGGGGAAGAAAAATATATTATTTTTATATTGTTATATAGAGTCGTTATTCATTTGTTTTAAAGCTCAATAAATAACAAAGAAGACCTTTGACCGGCACTTTTCAAATTTTGTCCGGAAGATTTCAACTTTAACGTACATGTTGACCGGCGAAAAAGAAGTTCTAACGGAAACTCTGCCGCACGGTTCCCTCGTCCCTTGGAAGAGGCTGAGAGGTGGGTGTTTTTCATCTGCTGGTGGACTACCGGGGAGATTTACAGCAGGAGCACACGCTTGCCTCGGGGAGGGAGAAAAAGAGCCAGAGCCCTGCCTCTCCCCACCTCTGCTGCTAAATCCACGCGGAGAATAAACAGAAGGGCAACCATGGCAACCATGCTCGGGAAGTCTTCTTCGCTGCTTTTGGTGTATTTTGTGGCGGAAGTACAGCGCTACTTACAGGCCCGGCATATGTACTACAGCGTCTCCAGCGGGTCGAGCGGTCTCGTGTGGAAGGACACGTTTCTGGTGTCTATTGCGTGTGGATGGAAGACTTTTTTGATATCGAATTCGGTTCGTTTTCGTTTCCGTGTGGCTAGGGCCTAAAGCTCTAACACATTGTCATAGGCTAAGGGGTGGGACAACTCTGTGGTTGACCAATCGCAAGAGAGCTGACCAGTTAACCAATCAGAGCAGACTGGGCTCTGGTTTCAGACAGAGGGTGAAAAGAGGTGCTGCAGCACAGGCAGTATGAGAACAATTAAGACCTTTTTGAACATTAAAGCTATAAACATGTCACAGTAGAGACACTAAATACAAATATGAACCTCAAAATTAGCATAATAGGGCCCCTTAAAGTAATGTGTGACTTTAATCCTGTTCTCCCACAATCAGATAAGCCAACTAACAGATAGAAACAGCAACTAATGTCCTTTAAGGTGAAATGACTGATTTTGTCAATGGAGGCTTTTTGCGAGAGCAACAAAAACAAAAAGTGGTTAAAATGTTCTAAATACAACATACACTGATTTTTAGTTTAGCAGCCTCTGTCCACATCAGAGCATTGCTTACCTCCAGTCTGTTTGTCTAAACTGATACAAAACACTGACTATAAATATGTGTATCTTATTCAACCCTACTTCAAAGGATCTGAACTATTGCTTTGAGTAAAAAGCTGTAAAAATAGTAACATGCAGTCATACTAAAAGAACAGTAAAAGTATCGTCAGCAAAATGAATTGACATATCAAAGGGAATTAAAGTTTCACAAAAATGCTCTTACTCTTAAAAACGTTTAACTTTGAAAGTCAAAACGACTAGAAAATCAGCTAAATCCCGCCCTCTGTTAAATATCCCAGTAACATTATGTCATGATTCCACAACGTTCTGACTTCAAACAAACATTTTCAAACAAACGTCCACATTAGCTCTGATTAGTATGGTAAAAAGACACCAAAGAAAACGTATAAATATGTCTTCATCTGCCCCAGAAACAAAACCAACTGCATTCTGGGAGCTTGTTATCCTCTCTGTCTCCAGCTGGAGAGCAGACACCTCCTCATACATCTCTGCATCTACTTCTGTGCCTCTCATCCTTCCTTGAGCCCCCGTACCACCTTCTGCATGAGATGAGTGTCGTGACGAAAATAGCAACAAGCCTGTCCTAACAGCCTCAAATGAATTCTGCATCCATCTGTCAGACGGTGGGTTTATTCAAGCTCAGTCCCTCTTCAAACCCCCCCCCCTCCCCGCCCCTTTTACTCTTCCTTTAGTTTGTCTGAAATCTTTTGGTGCCGAGCCATCTGCTTTCATGCTGTGATACTGTGTGTCCTGCAAGTCAAGTAGTGGGATTCAAATCCAAAAATGGAAGGGTTTATGTCAACGACTGCTATAAAAGAGGCAAGTAAGAGGAAAACTGAATAATCCTTCCCAAGCCTCAAAACAGCTGCTTACGCCATCTGACAAAGTCCCTCTGATTGATATTTATAGATATCAAGATAATGTGTGTTCTTTTGCTCCCTTTCCCTTTAAACAATCTTTCTCTCCCTGGCTCCATCTGTTGGGGTGCAGTGCCTCATCTTGTCCCATTTCACGGCTACATGCCTTTTTAAGTAGATGGAAAAAAAGAGGAAAATGCAGAAGCAGATTCAAAGGAAGGATTTGGCTCCAGTCATTGACCTTTCAACTTTCTCATATTCTCCAGTGCGCCATAAAACAGGTGCGGAGATTCGTGGAAATGTAGCGCCGCGGTTTAAGAGAGGGGATTGTAAAATGTGTTAATGGGTGCGCTCAGACAGATGGATGGCAGTGTGCACCAAGGTGAGACAAAGAGATGCTCCTCATCCGGTCCTGTGGGCGGGGTGGGGGCTAAGAGTGATGGGAGTTGGTGTAAACTGGGTGTAATTGAGGTGAACACGATAAATGAGATGGAGAATGTGGGGCTCAGGTGGATCATTTGAACGTGGAAGGAGGGGGAGAGACAGACTAAGATTGTTTCCACAGAGGAGACAAAGGGGGAAACTCCTGCTGTACGCACACACACAGGGCCACCCAGACGCTCTAATCGGCATGGTAACGTGCAGGTTAGTTGGTTCCCTTGCGTAAGCGAGAGAGGACGAGTGAAAGGGCGAATTATCTCAGCCTGATTGAAATAAGCAGCATGTGACGGGCCTGTCTTGTGATTCCCTCTGCAACCAGGGCAATGTAGAGAAAAGAGGGAATGAATGAATTGGGAGAGGAAAACTATTGAAAGGAAAACACTTTATTAAGCTTTAAATTATCTTTTACTTAGGGGATTACATTTCAGGTTTCACATTTGTATTTTCTGCCTCTACTGTGACATGACTCCATGCTTTAATGTTCGAAAAGCTCTTTATTTTTCTCATACTGCCTGTGCTGCAGCACCTCTCTTCACCCTCTGTCTGAAACCAGAGCCCAGTCTGCTCTGATTGGTTAGCTGGCCGGCTCTGTTGTGATTGGTCAAACGCTAAGAGATGTCCAGCCCCTCAGCCTATCACAGACAATTTGTTGGATAACTATAGCCAATAGAAGCGCAAGTGTTACGTAGTGATGTCACTATGTCACAGAAGTGTTACCGAAGTAAGCAAAGGACTACAATCGGGGCATTTTAGGCAGGGGGGGGATTGTGGGGCGAGGGAACTTTGAGACTTTGCAGACCATTTGCATGGATAAAAAACGATATAACACACTACAGGAAGGGGAAAACCACAAAAGGCATAATAGGGCCCCTTTAAAGACGTTAGACCCACGGTGTTTTAAACATGCACTGGGCTTTGGAAGGAGCTCATAAATGTATTATTTTCAGGGGAAATATTTATTCCAAGGTAGCTTTTAAAGCAAGAACAACACTCCTTTTTTTCTGTCCATCACTCTTTCTCTCTCTATCTCTACTGTCCTTTCTTCTCAGTAGTAGGGCGCAACAATAATGGCTTCTGAATTATGTAGCACATCCATTCAGAGGAAGGATGCACACAGAAACTGTACCTGCACACACACTGAAAAAGCCCATCCTTGAAACCATCTCTTCCCAAGTGCTCAAACCTTCCATTAAGTTTAAAAACACCATTTATCTTTTACTGACTGGAGTGTGCACACATTCGCTCCTTGGTTAAGAATCAAATTGGAAGCTCCGACCACTTAACTGCTACCTAAATTAGGTCTGAGTAGTTCCCCCTTGTAAAAGCAGACTCGATATGTTAACACCCTTCTCCTTACTTACTCATTCCTAACTCAAGAGGCCCACTCGGCTGTCTTCTCCGTTTTGTTTCCTCTCAATTGTCCCAACAGACAGGGGGTGGGGCGAGCACGAGGCCTGAGGCGATCACACAAGGAGAGAAAGGAAGGGAGATCTAGCTGAGCGGAAAGACAATCCCTGAGATGAGGATGTGGAGAAAGTAGATAAATGAGAAAAAAATTGTAATAGGAATAGAGTGATGGATGAAAATGTAAGGAAATGAAAGCAGTGAGACAGCAGGATGTGGATGAGGAAGACTGAAGACACAAGAAGGAGATAAAGAGTGACAAAGTGTGTCGGCCCATGACGGGAAGACAAAGATTCCTCATCCACATGGCTACCTCAGACTTCTTACCCCTCAGTGCACGGCCCAGTTTCCTATTACAAATCCATTGTAGATGGCTTTCCCCTGAGGTTGTATTGTTGCATACCACTTCTTCCCCTAAAATAGTGGGCCAACCTATGAATATCATTGTTGGATGTACAAAAATAAACGCACAAGCGCATGGTAAGAAAATTGACCATTTGCTCTGCCCAAAAGCATGACTAATGGACTACAAGGGATGACACATTGGTTAACCCAGCAAAGTTAAACAAGGGGAATTATTTTAGCCATCTGTGAGTCACAAAGCTGCCAAAACATGAAGTACAATGTAATCCAGTTATGAGTACAGGAAATTACCATTTATATCCCTGATTGATCAATCTATTGTTATATAACTGTCAGTTAAACCCCTGTCAAATGAATAAATGACTGACTGGGAAAATAAAAGTGCTCAATATCCATATATACAGTACATTTTACCCAGAGAATACGACTTCTTGATGGCCTCACTGATACACAGGATGCTTTATTGGAGCATTATGGCTGAAACAGAAAACCGAGGAAGTGCTGTACGGTGAAACAGATGCAAACTCACAACTGTCTAAGTGGTACATAGTCTGTGCCTTATGCCGGGGACCCATTAAAAATCAATTTTTAAAACACAAGTAGTGGCCATAATTAATATATAGCGACGGAATGCACTTCCATCTGTTGCAGTGCATCTGCTAAGCAGGACTAAGCCATGTGACAGAGGAATTCTACTAGCTCGGAGTAGTGCTAAATGCATGCTAAGCGATATGAAGTGTCTTCCCCAAGCAAGGCTGCTGCACAGCAGGTGGCAGGCAGCTGTGCGGAGGTGGAAGAGGTCTCCAGGCGCATTGTGCAACCATGTGCAATATATGTGTGTGTAAGGGTATGTGGCTTGGATGGACAGTGACATTCCTTTAACATGATAGGGGTTAAACGGGTGTCAGGTCAGTTAGAGAAAGAAGAAGACATGGACAAAGAGATAAATTCCACCTTGAAAGTGGAAGCATAGTGAGCAGGACGGCTCTTTTCTTGCTGTGAGAAATCCATAGTCATCATTTTGGTGTTTTTTACTTCACTTGTAATTCCCTCTCTTTTTCCTATTCCAATGATTTCTAAGTCCAATGATTTAGTATGGCGCTTCCATGAAGTCGGGAGACTAGCAAAAGACTCCAAAGCTCCAAAATCGTACAATCCCGTAATGCAAGCTGAAGCCGAGACAACTCTCAGTTATTTCCTTAGGCTTAACAAAGTTCCCCCGCACATTATAAAGATGTTTTCAGTGCTTCTCATGATAAGTAAACACTCTTGATGGAGGGCTCCTGTGAAGAGCCAAAACACAGATTCCTTTTGGAAACTTATTGTGGAGCAACTGTCCTCCTTTAAGACAAATCAACACATAGCAGAGAATCATAAGAACATTTTATAAAAGGGATTTATACCTCCATGGAGAGCTGAATGTAGGCTTACTTGAGAAATAAGATTCCCTATGGGGAAATGTACCCCACCCCTCCACAGATCACTCTGACTCACTGTCCCCCTCCATGCTGCTGCCCGTCTCACTCTAACACTCGGGAAAAACGCCCAAGGGCCCGGGGCTCTTTCCGGCAGAGTGCACTCGGCAGGGGCCATCCCATGTTCACAGCTGGGACACCATTAAGTCCCAGCAAAGCGACCCATGGGTTATGAATGAGAGGAGGAAAGGGGAGGAAGAAGAGGGGGAAGAAGGGGCTTTGTTGCTAAAGTATCCTTTACATTTGATACGCTTCACTGATTTGTTGCACTGGACCTTTTCCATAACGGACTGAGGGTCTCAGGAGCCTGGTGAGGTGTGGTGCTCTGCTCATCAAAAGATGTTATTTTGTTCTGCTTCGTCAAGAGAAATGTTTGGCTCGTAGAGAGATGCAGTGATGATGTCATTTAGTTTTATGTCAAAACCCCATTGACAAAAAGCCAATGGGGTTTTTCCATTGGATTTTGGAATATTCCAGGAACTCTGAGGCAAACAAAAGTTCATGAAACATACACATTTGGCTCGGTAGGATCATCTCCAAATATTTCCACCTTTATAGCTTTTGAAGCGCAAATACAATCACCAGAATAGCTAACATTGGGCTATAAACAAATAACATCACTGTTGCATGGGTTCCTATCATCACCGTTGGTCTTATAGCGGACTCTTGATGGCATGAGGACGTTTAGTGGTCTCATTTAGACATTCTTCTGAAATATAGAAGCTTCTCACATTTAAGGATGTGGTTTTTACTGATGTTTTTTAGGTCATAGAAAGAAACGCTAAAAGGTGTTAAGCTTGTTTTAACCTAAGACCATATTTCAGGCATCTAACCAAATCCCATTGAAAAAACATGGGAAAGGGAAGTGCTAAAATGCTGACTAATTTCTGGATTTGAGAATTCCTGCACCACTCTATTCCTGTTGTTCTGTAAAACCTCCATGAATCTTTTTCGGGTTATCTTCCTTTCACCTTCTGTGAACCCCAAAGCCCAAAGCTTTCCCTTGGGGGAGTCAAAGGTCTTGTTTTTGATGCTACTCCCCCCACAACAAAGGAAACCCAACCCCCTAGCTTCCAATGGGAGAGCAGATTTTCATTGTTGTTTCTGCTGGAGGGGAATGTGGCAGCGAGAATCCACTTGCCCCATGCACGATCGGATCTTCAATACCAAAGTTCAATCGTGACACAAGGAAAAACGCAGAGAAACAATCATAAACCCCATGGAATCATATATGAGCATTCAGTTCTGTCATATCGTGTTTAAATGATCAGCATGAGGGATGCCTTATTAGCACAGACCTGGGGCATACCATCCAGCCAATCGGGTGATGCTAATCACTGGCTTCAAGCACTATGGAGACAGATTGGGGTTAATGACCTTCTGGAAGTGCATCTTTCTGTATGAATGCATGATAGATAGAAACAAGGACTTAGTAGGGAAACAAATACATCATGACTACTACAGAAGCTGAATCATTGTTTAAACATTGAGTGATTTACACAAACAGGGAGAGGCTGAGGTGGGACAAAGAGCGTGGAAATCAAGAGCGACAGATTTGAGATGGATTTTCATGGAGACGATTGAGGAGTTGTTACATTTCCAATGAAATCAGGGCAGATGTGATAGCCGAACACATCATTGATTTTCAGCCCTTGTTATGCGTAATTTTCCATTTTCTATCACACAAGCCAAACACAGCTAACACAACGGCCTATGAACCCAGCTGTAAAGAATACGCTGTAATCAGTAAAAGGGTGAATGCATTGTGGAAAGATGGGCTGCTGCAAAGACAATTAAATATTTGAGAACACAACATTACAATTATTGACAATTGACACCGTAACCACATCACTATAATTCAAAGTAAATGTGGTTCTTGAAGCTAATTCTCTAAGTGGGAAATATATATATTATACTCCTAAATTCACATGAATTCTTTGTTTTCCACACATGAGCAGCTCTGACACAATGGCACATCCACTCAGATAGGTATGTCAAGGTCTAACATCAATAAACAAAAGGGGAAGGTGAAGGAAATGCTGATGAAGTCAAAAAAAGGAAAAGAAAGAAACAGAAAAGGTCTGGAGGAGGAGACTGTATGCATGCACTCGGGTGGAACATTGTTCCCAGGGAATCTCAGTAAGAGAAGCCAATGACGCAGAAAGATCGAGTGTGTTAAGAGTGCGTGTTTGCTCCCGTAAGTGAAAGGCAAAGTCTGTGGCTGGCCTTGTTCATTTCTCCAATAACATTCTAGGTCGCGGTAATAGCTAGATAAAAGCTTTCAATAGAAACTTTTCCGGTCTGGACATTAAAGTGATTAGTGGTGAGATGAGAAATGCTTTTTAGTCAAGGACGGTGCTGCTATTACGCAAAGTGTGCCTGGTCCCCTCTGCAGAAGGATGGTAAATGTTTTCTGATCATATGTATTTATGAACAGGGAGTGTGACATTTTGCAAGATGTCAATGTTAGTTAAGTCAATGAAACATATTTCCTTTTACGCATTAAATGCTGCAATCACTGAGCATGCTCTCAGTTCTATAAAGTGACCTGAAGTTGGAACTACCTCAAGGATGAAACATTATAGATGTCTGCTGTAAATACACAAGCTTTCCTGCAGTTATTGTTCATGTTCAGGACAATATGACACTCAAGTGGGTTCTTGAGAGTACACATACCATAGAAATAGAATGAAGCAGAATATCTCCATTCAAATTGACATAACAGGGCTGTCAGAGAGGCAGCCAGTAACTGCTGTAAAATGATAACTTCCGCCAAAAAGGACTAAAACGAGAGATATGTTGATGATCAATCTCTGTTGCCATACTGTTAGAGAGGAATTAACGATTGATACCTTATCTGTGTGTTTTAAATGACGCTGGAGCAGAGTATGGTTAAGCTACCTTAGCTTAGCATGAAGACTGAAAACAGCTAGTCCCACCTTGTCTAAAGATAAGAAAATGTACCTAATATACATGTTAAATCGAATGTGTTTAATCTGGACAAGAAATGGAGTCGAAATGAACAAGGGTCTTAGCACGAGTCAGTGACTTCCTGTTGTCTTTGCAATACGTATATGTGCTAAGCTAAGCCGGTGCCTTCTGGCTTCATATTTAACAGACAGTTAACAGAGCAGTATATAACATCAACAGGGCCAAGGATTGTTCCAAGTAGTTCATCAGGTTGTATTAAAAAGCAACGGCCTAATTGTGTTGGATATAATTAGCCCTAATAATAGCAAGGCCCAGAGACCAGAATACTGATACAACATAAACATACTATACCACAAAGCAAACCGAAGCATGGCAATAAGTGTAATGCAAATGTTTCCCCCTCTTTTACTTTGGCCTTATTACTAAGTTCTGGAATGAAGTTGCTCCATCACAGTGTTCACAATGAACTCACAGATAAACTGCTGTGACCCTGGCTCTGGAGGAGCAGCAGTCCACATGATGAACACAGAAAACATTTGGCAAAAAGGTGTCTGGGTCACAAAGCAGGAAATGGGAGGGGAAGTCAGATGGACAAGGACCTGCTGACCTACACATGATGTCTGACTCCAAACACACAAAGACATGCACACACACATGGGCTCACACACACATAATAGAAAAAACTAGGCCCCCGTCCTATTTTTGGGGGAGCTTTTCCAGTTGTCAGTTTTAGCATTCGTTCCATCTTCCAGGCCTGGGGACAAAGACATCAGGAGCAGAGAGAAATACATTTAACACATTAGACAGTCCTGACTGAGGAGTGCTGTGTGACCGCTGAGGAGAGGATGTGCATCAGCAAAGCAATCATCAACAATGCTGGGATGTCACTATCGCACAGAGGGGTCAGTGAGTGAAGGCATCGGTATACTTTAAAAAAAGTAATCATTATGTGTTACTGAGGGCAACTTCATGAATTCCCTGGAAGAGACTGTCCAAAATGGTTCAGATTGTCCTGAGCAAGAGAAGTATGACCTACACTAGTTCATTTTAGCATTCAAAACCCTTAACTCTATAGTTTTATGCAGCTCTGAGTGAGAATTTCCAAAATACGCGACTGTAAGACAAGGATAGAATAGCTTGCTTATTGTCAGAAGACAGAAATTAGAGAGACCTCTATAGTCAGGTGATTCTGACATTCCATTACAGACAATACCAGTGTCCAACAGAGGGTGAGAAACTTACTACAAGCACACAGACAGACAAAGAACAGGGAAAGATCGCGACCCCTTGCATTCCATCACATTGGATGGCGCAAAGCCAAGAGAGGAATTCTCCAGGATTGCCCACACTACAACTAGCCAATTACAACTCCCGATAAAAGGAATACGAGCCTGGGTAAAAGGCACAGCAATACTCTCCACCGACGAGGCCAATTCAATATCGATCCAGCAATTCCTTTCTAAAAGAGTGGACTCAACATTATATGGCTCGATTATGAAGTTCAATTTTTGTTCCATTAGATGGAATTCCACTATTTGTTGCAAAGCTGATAATCATCCAGGCGCAGAAGAAAAATTGAAAAAATGTTCATTAAGACCACAGTGTGATGCTGTGCAGTGTTATGGAACAAGATGATCAATTACATTCCCTTCAACACAGACTATTTTAATGTTTAATTAAAGGTAGGGTAGGTAAGTTTGAGAAACCGGCTCGAGATCGCTAGAATTTGAAAATACACAACCGGAGAAAATCTGCCACTTCCTTACAGAGCCCCTCCTCCAACACACACGAACGCGCACATGACCAATGAGGGCACGAGATAAGTTTGTGCACAGATGGAAGGCTGACAGGCAGGTAGGCCATCCAGTTATTTTAGCCTGGCCGGCTAAAATGATTGGTCGTGCTTTTTACAGTACTGCGGCTTCCACAGATCACATTTTTTTATGGATTTTTTGTCAAAGCACTTAAGATATTCATTGCTATCGGGATGTTAAGAGCATTCCATGGAATATAACAAAAAGTGTATCTCGAGCCGGTTTCTCAAACTTACCTACCCTACCTTTAAAAGTGAAACAACTGAACAACTGAACTACTTTGCATGTACAACCAGGAGTGATGTATCACCTTCTTCCCCATATGCAGCATATCATCACTGCTGATAATGCAGTAAACCAAGGAGGTGGTGGTCAGAATTAAGTTTGATAGTCAGGGCAGGAAATGTAATGCCCTTCAAAATTGCGTCATTAGCTTTTGTGCTCGGCAGAAAAAAAATCTTCAATACGAGAATATTAAGGATTTTACCCATATCTGTGAAAAAATAGACAACCGAGAGCAGAGGAGAAGCTGTGTCAGAGAGAAAAACAGAGATATACAATTCATAGAAGAGAAGTTAATGGTTGCGATGACGGGGTTTCCCACCCATGACTCAAGTGTCTGCCTGTGGTTGACTATCTTTTCAGAAGGAAGTGATGATCTCCAGCTGAGATTCCCCACCCTCCACTCCCACACCCTGTGGCTCTGACTCCACTGCCACAGTGCTACTGAGAATGGAAACTGGCAGTATAAAAAGACAAAAATCTTCATCATTTAGGCTCTCTTCGCCTTTTAACTGATACTAGGTAGAGAAAAACCCAATTTAGTTGTGCTGCCACGGGATATTTTGTTGAGCAGAAATGCATCACAGCCACTTTTTAAGCAAATGTATTGTTGAATAAGATGCTATTGGGCCACAGACACATCTGTTTCCTCTCCAAGCCAACCTAAGCTCCACCTTGTTGGCAATATGTTTGTACAATAGATGATAAGGGAAGTGAAAGCGTGATTGCAGAGTACAATACAGACATCTCAAGGAATGAATAGCCTAAATTTAGCCCAATTTAATCCTTTGTTAGACGTTTTTCATTTGACTCACAACACTTACTTATTTCCATTGTCTATCACTGCACTTCAAGAATACCTCCTCCCTCCACATGAATATGAGGCCCCTCTCTGATGGACAACTCACACCCTAAAAGTCCACTAACCTCACCCTGATCAACCCAGTGCTTTAACGCTGCAGTAATGAACTACTATGTCATCTCTTCTGAGCATGATGTCCACATGCACTGACAGGAGCTACGCTGAACCCTGAAAGATTAAACAGTGAAATCATAAATCATTCATTGTTCTTGACATGTCACAAGCAGGTCATTAGTCATCCAACAGTTGATCCCAGGCCACTTCAAAACTGTGTGAACCTGTCCTGTCACCGCCTCTGGAGTTAGACAGGAACCACTTAATGGGTGTAAAACATCCATACAACATACACACAGACATACTCTCAGACAGTAAGACACACACACAAGCACACATTTCCCTGATCATATCTCTCTCCAACAGACACAAAGGCTTATTTGTCCAACTTAAAAATAAATAAAAAATGTAACATGCCCAATTGAGGGCTGTATTTACAAGTTCTGAATGTTCTGTTTCTACTGGAAACATATCTGTAATATTCCTTGAAACATATACATATGAGATAACATTTAGCAAAGACATTTTTTTTTTTTTTGAAATACAAAACAAATTGGAACACCTAAAATAGATGGTACTTGGTCCACTGATCTTTGGGTCCAAATATATGGTGGACTCTTCTTCTACTTAAGTTTCCCGGAAGACACTTTTTAGACATTATATGCATCTTTTGTCATCAATCGTGCAAAAATGTAACATGGAGGCAGTAGAAATCTTATTGATAACACCCTCGAACTGATGATAGCACAAGTGCCAAGACTATGAGCTATATTTTGGAGGATTATCAAAGAAAGATTGATAAATATGTTGCAATATTGTTGGAAAAACATCACAATTGAGCCCTATATTGTGCAAAACGGGTCCGGTTTTTCAGTTTTGGCATTGATAACCGGGCTCCTGTCCCATCCCCTTGTACTGACCTGCTGGTAGTTCTCCTCTTCGGGCTGGAAGCTGTTGTCAATGGGCTGAAACCTCAGGTTGATATGAGGGAAATTGTGAAGCCAGTAAGTCCACCAGGGCGCAATGTAATCCACCCGGGCCGAAGACATCCCTGCCCAGATACAAAAAAAAGTTCGACGACAGCCTAAATTAGCCTCCCGTTACTGAAGCGGGCCCCGGAGATCTTAATCCCGTCTCATATCAAACAAAGACGGAGATAAAAGCATGCTCGACTGTGGAGACACTCTCTCAGCCACACATGAGAAAAACCGTAGAAGAAGTCCAGTCAGACACCAGTGTTGCTGCAAAGTGAAATCCGGCAGAGGTGTTTGCATGAAAGAAGAAATAATCACACAGCGCCCATGTCTCCGACTCCGTGTCAGTGAGGACCCTCCGCTCCTATCCGGCCGACAGATACTACACACTCAGAGGGGACGCGCAGAGTAAGGACACGAGGAGAGACGGGAGCGCGCAAGGAAGCCCCTGATGTTTACAAAAATGTTTTCCAGCAGGAACTAATATTGTTAAAAAAAAGAATGTGTATTCAATGTGTAGTGATATAAATGTAATATCGACAGCTTTAAATTGTTTAATCATTGTTTCAGCCGTCTCTCTGCGGAATGAACTACCGCACTGCCACCTAGTGGTTAACGCAAGCCATTACAAATATCTTTCATTTACAGCAGGTGTGCAGGTCATGTCCTCATGGTGGACGTCAGAATCAACCATGAGCAACCTTAGCTTCGCCATTTATTTGAAAAGGAAAAAGGTGTTGAGTCAGTTTATAGATCTGTAGATACCCCAATGAATATACTTGTGAAATCTGTAGAAACTGCAGTAGTGATTTTCTGCTAAATTAAATCCCAGTAACAATCCGATGTAAAGCATCTATTCACAGGTCTACATGCTAAGTTTGTAATGGTGCTGTAGTACAACATGAAACTGTTTAGCTAGTTGCATTGTACTTTATTAACAATGTAAAAGGATTCTCCCACTGTTTTTCAGATGCATTTGTCAAATAAAGCATTGCAGTAGTGTTCAGCAGTGAAGGGCCAACTAGCTTGTCTTTTACAAATGCTCCAGATCATTTGAAGGACAGCTAATTTACATCTTCGAAGGCATTTACTTGGAAAAACAATATAGGCGATATTAAATTATTTGAGGGAACATATACTACTTAAATACTCTTCCACCTGAGTTATAGCAAGACTGTATACAACTAAACATACAATTGGAATTTGATTATAAAATGTAATTGAGGGCAATTGAGCACGTTCAATAAATAAGTGAGGCATATTCAAGGTTAATGTCTCATCATTTGGGATAGTTTTTACAGAGCTTTGACACGGACAGTGGTTCCCCTCACTTTGCCTCTTACTACTGATTATAGCTCAAATCTGACATCTTGTGGAAAGAGGTACAAATACATGACCATGCTGTTTTAGCAAACAGGCTAGACCAGGACAATTCAGTTGAAAAAGAAAACCCCAAAGAGAAATAACTGTTTTCCATTTTTTATTACAATTATCTGATCACGGATTTACTTCAGTTCCTTGACAGCCAGACCTGTGAAGAGGAAAGGAACATTGGTTAGAAAGTCACCAGCAAAAATCACACCTGCAAACAATGACACTAATTTCATGTACCTAACATTAAACATTTTTCACTTCTGAATACAAGTGGTCACTTTTGGTTTGAGGTAACTCACTAATTAACACATGTTTGGAATTGCATTTAAATAACCTCTTAATTATTCAACTATGATCACTTATAAGCAGCCACCTAAAAACACTAGTGAAGACTGAAAACATCCGGGTCTGTCATTCTGATTTATAGAAGAGAAAAAAATAGCCAACCCCACATGCAGCTGAATTATTTGTAATTATCTAATATCAATAAGATGCAATGACAACTATATTAAAGTCAACTTTGAGTCACTGCAAACATCACAAGGAGAGATATATGTCCGGTTGCTCAGTGCACACAAATGAAGGTTCTCCTTATACTCCCTGTCCATCCTTCTTTAGTCATGTTAAAATGGAGAAAATTGTTATGTCTATTTTTTGTTTAGCCTTTGTTGCAATGATGGGAGTATTATACATTATGTTTTTTTCAGTTTAAGTTCTGATGTTGCTCCTGCCCGTTTCAGCCTTTAGAACAGTTGTCATCAACCATACATCTACCCTATGTGGACTCTTCCCATTTAAAATGCTACAAACCAAAGCCGTTTTAATCTATTTAAACTTATGTTTAGTTACTGTCCATAACACAGGTTGTGCTCCTGAGGCCCAAGAAATGCATTGAAATCACTTCAAGCACCGTAAAACAGTTGCAATGTGTTTCTGTGAATGCTCAGAGAATTGCCTGGTTTACATCATTTGAGTTTTACATTATTCTACAGTAAATTGCTACAACTAGAGCCATCCTCTGCTGTCAGATATGCACCACACCATCCCGGTAAAAGTGAATCCTTGAAAACATGCTAGTAGAATAAGAAACTTAGGCCAACAAATCCTAACATCATTCAAGTGGTGCACAACAGGGTTCCATCAGGAAAGAGGGAAACTTCTTTAAAAAACCGAAAATGTAAGACTATGTGCAAGGTCAAATGAAATGTCTTGTTAGATACTGACCTGGGGGCAGAGACTGCTTCAGCTTCTCAGCCTTCTCTTTGTCTGTGATGACAAGGGTGTACAGGTACCTGCTGCAGCGCACCTTGAACTTAACATTGTCCTTGTTCTTCTTGATCTTTACGGCTGAAGAAAGAGAAAGAAGCCAGTTTAGATGCAGCTCTAGACAACTACTTGGATTAAAAACCATTCAAACATCAGTGACACATGTGAGCATCTCTTCACTTTCAAACCAAGACTGTAGTGATGCTTTACAGATCTAAAACTTTTATGCTAGGAAGTTTATAGGACACACCTGTATGTACTTTTGCCTGTAGACACATTTTCAATTTGACTAATCTTAACACTCAATGTAACCCTAGTAATTACTGAGTAAAGTGGGAGAGTCCATTAGTCTGTACTGAAATAGATTATTAAGTGTTTAAGTATTTATTTTAACAACAAAGATTCTATGTACTTGTTTAAGTTTCTTGCAGAAGCCAAACATGAAGTTAAGACATACATTGCACAACTAAAATCAACCATATAGGAACTTAAGACTTACACTTGGCATCCTTCCTCCTGGCTGTGAGCAGGAAATCTTTGATTTCTTCGATCTTGCGAGGCTATGCAGAAAAACAGAAGGCACTAATATTATTATTGAGGCACAGTATCAAGACAGAGATTGACAATGGACAACACAGTGATGTTAGGGGACCGGTGGAACTGATGTTTCTGGTCACAATCGAAACCCAGCACTAGGTCCATCATTATTCTTGCAAGACTTAAAAAGCATCACGAGCACATCAGCCTGAGATGATAGCATGCCTTGCTGATGACAACCATAGGTCAAAAGCTACATTAGCTAGCAACGCCAGTCTCGGGTGGCTAACGTAAGATTAGTAAACTAGAAATCAGATGTTATTAGCCACAGCTAACATAGTTCAAAAGTAGATATGAAATTATTAACTCTAGCACATCACAATTTGGGTAAATACATGCGACTATGGGCTCGTGAACATGCAACCGACAGCAGCCGGGTGGCCCAGTGAGCAGCAGTATGCTAATGCTAATCACCAATGCTAGCCACCGTATCTGACGCTCTAAATATCACAACAAACACAGTTCAGGTAACACCATTCCAACACACACAAGCTACATCATTATTAGCTATTCACACCGAGCTATTAAAGTATTTAAAAGAGAAGTTCTTACCATGCTGCCGTGTCAGCGGACTGAACGCTGCGGGAAAGCAGAAAAAGATGGAGTCAGTTTATCGGTTATAACAACGGGAATAGACGTCTCGGAAATAAAATGATTATATTGTCATGGGCCAACTGAATTGATACATTGTATTTTAGCAGTAGCGGGGATATAACTATTGGTGGAGATGAGGATGGATGATGATAGTATTTGTCATTTTTGTATGTGTCAATGTGGAACTCACTTAAGTCGTTCAGAGAGGGGATGAAGAGGGACGGAACTTCCGGTTAGGAAAGCTTTTATACGCTGCTACGGCAAGCAAAGAGGGCCAGTGGTAAGAAATAAAAGCGATTTACCCATTGTCGTTTACAAAATCATATAACCCAAAAAGATCAATATCATTATAATAATTTGATAATACTACATTCATGTACGTAAGTAGAAAACACAGAAGCCCTAACAAACTTGGTTTGAATAGTATTTAAATAATTATTACCTGATTCACACAATGGAGAAAAGTTGTCATACTTTTAGGTGATTTGACTGAGACGGAACATTTTTAATTTGTATAATTCATGATACATCTATCAACAGTATGATTTGTTGAGCGTCTCAAAATATATATGATGTGTGATATAATCGTTTGTTTTAATGTGTACAGAAATGTAGTTTACGACTATGCTGAAATGTGAAATGTGAAGATGCCATTTCTTAAGTATATTTCATATTTGTATTTAGATGGACATTATTTTTATTTATTTTTAAATACCTCTATCTTTACTTACTGTTGTACATCTTGATAGGCTTAGAGCAGACAGTTGTTATACAATCATAGAAATACACTGGCATAACAGACACCCAAGATGTGTTAGGCCAGTTTATGAGGGAGGCATTTATTTTAATCAAGCAGATCCCCTTTCATCACCGTATGTGACCTAACTGTGTAAACTGTTACCTGTTTTGAGTACAGTTTGTGAAAACACTATGGGAAACAAATTACATCTTACAAACAATATGTAACTACTTCTGATTAATAAAGGAGCATGTGTACAGTGTATTTTCTTTACACAGTTTGATTGCAGACCTCATAAACTCAGGTTAATCTCAGCCTGGCTGCTGCTTGTCAATCATTTGTTGCCTCTGGGATATCACAGGCAAACTATGAATGTATTCATATGGTTCTTATCTGGACACTGATGATACACGTGAGCCATTTTTTCTTTCCAGCATGTATCATAAAGGATATAATACCTGTAAAGCATGACTATCATGCAGAGGCCATTGCTCATTTTCCTATTGCACTTTTGTTATCCTCCAATCATGCATTGTTCTTTATTAAGCTCTTCACGTGAATAGTCCATTGAATGTTGTTTGTGCCTCTCCCTCAGTGAATACTGACCATTAAACCTCATATGCCCTTTCCGCTTGTAAGCTGCTGAGAAAACAGTTTGACACTGCATGCAGTGATGGATGCCCTATCAATTCCTTTTCCTGCACTGAGGTTTAAAAAATGAATTTAGGAAACCCTTTTGAACCCTATTTTGTATTGTGTATTTGATTTCTGTATTGAAGAGTAGTCATACTAACCCTGCCAAACTGATTACATATATGCTTTAAAATACTGACTTTTCCGTCCCCTGAAGACCTGGTTGAAACATTGCTATACAGTGTAGTTGGTAAAGCATGCGGCCCATACCAAAGCAGAATAAAGTTTGAGTTTTTTTTTGCTTGATACAGTTGAATTAAAAATGTATACAGAGAATAAAAACACATCCAAATCAGCCTCTAAAAAACATAATTTGTCATTTCTTTAGATTGTAAACAATACTCCAAGAGAAAAGGCCCCATCTGCTGGCAATAGCAATAAATGAAAAACAATTATTAAGAAATTATTTATAAATATGTATATGTATATTTATAATGATTCAACATTTTATTGACAGTGCCTGAATACAATAGTTTCCAAGTTTTTTTTTGTTTAATTTGGCAGCTGCTGTCAAGTGCTCTGAATGTGCGAAAACAACAATGCGCATTCTCGAAGTTATGATGACACAAGTGGGGCTAATTACCTGACCACCTGCAACTTGATTGGCCTGTCGAATGTTGTCGTCGTAATTGACAGACGTTTTTATTTTTCCGTCTTTAGAAGAAAGTAACTGCGGTGACCATAAACAACGTGGATAACCTTATGCAGCACATACTTTAAAGTCTAGCTTTTGAAGAAAAACTTGAAATGAAACACCTTGGGGCTCACCAGCCGCGGGATAGGCTATTGTTATAAACAAAACTGCTTGTAAAAGTGTGTCCTCCAGTGACACCATGGCTAACTGCTAGCTTGCTAGCTAGAAGACACTTTGATTCGTTTGGATTATTCGGAGGAAAAGAAGGCTTTCAGGATTACAAGCATCTTCTTGTCAGGATTTCCAAACAGGAAAGCTGACAGACAACGCACATTTGAACGGGGAATTGAGCTGCAAGTGAAGGAAACAGGTATGTGGACTGTGGCCATTAGCATTGTCACCAGTGTGAAATTGAACTTGTGTCCGAAGTGTGCATATGTCAAATTGTGCAATTTTCAGGTTTTGCATTTATGAAAAGAGGTCGTTGGCCCACCATTATTTCCACCTATATCCTCCCTGAGTTGTTTCAGACAAAAGTACAACTTAAGGTTGCAATAATTGGCTTTAAGGATTACATTCATACAACAGGTATCCTATCTATCTATACATCTATAGATCTATCTATCTGATACTCTCTTCTTAACCCTTCTCTTGCGTTAGGTCATACCCCCCCTTCCCATGCTATTTTCGGTCAAAATTGACCTGTGTGTTTTGCACAGTGATATCTCTGGAACCCCTTATCCAATTTTGATGGTTGACATCTCATTTGAACAGTCAAAGCAAGTAGAATCAAGGGATGACAGACAGAATGACACCAGGGGTGAATTTCATATTATTTTTGGCAGTAAGTTCAAAGATGGTGCTTATTTTACATTTCTGTATTATAAAAATGCTTGCCCTGTAGGTGGGCCCACCAAGTTCAGCATTCACTGTGATGAATATAAAATAAGACACTGATACTGTTTTCCTCAATGAACATCGTGTGTGTGTGTGTGTGTGTGTGTGTGTGTGTGTGTGTGTGTGTGTGTGTGTGTGTGTGTGTGTGTGTGTGTGTGTGTGTGTGTGTGTGTGTGTGTGTGTGTGTGTGTGTGTGTGTGTGTGTGTGTGTGTGTGTGTGTGTGTGTGTGTGTGTGTGTGTGTGTGTGTGTGTGTGTGTGTGTGTGTGTGTGTGTGTGTGTGTGTGTGTGTGTGTGTGTGTGTGGAGATACAGAGAGGATGTAAGCCCTCATTTCCTGCAAGAAGACTGTGTTTTGGTTTGATGTATTCTGGCAGGTATTTCTTTCCAACTGTAAATTGTCCTTGACCTAAAAGATTCACTAAGAGACACTTCTGAGACGACACACACTATTACAACCAAACATGCTGACTTATGGGTTCAATTATCTTGTTCAAAGGCAGATAAATCCAAAGGGTGCCTGAATAATCCTGTAAGTGTTTTAATGGTTCACATTGAAGAAATCCCTGTCTATTTTCCCCACAATTGACAAAAATAATACAATATATATATACAGCAGCAAAGCACAGTCAAAAGACCAATCCTGCTATACTCTTAAGTTGTTTAACACATTTTTGTGTTGTCAGTTTCCTTTACATTTCTTTAGCTTAAGTTCATGCTTTGCCTTTTAATTGATTCCACACATTTTTCTTTTATAAGGTTTGGCTCAGAAATGCACTCATTGCACCATTTGAATACAGATTTGCTATGTTCGTACAGGAACCGAGTTCATTAATGAGCTCCAACAGCCCCAGACTGTTTTAGTATTCAAGTTTCAAATACGACAGACTAGCTTTGTCAATAATTTACACCAGGAGCTCCGTGCGAGCCTAGCATATTTGGTAGGTATAGTTTGAGTGACACCTCTGTCCATTTTCCATGGAGATCCACCTTGACATGACATTAATTCATAAAGATAGGAAACACAAGATCAGTCGTTTTGTCAACCTTCTATCTACCTGTCTGCCCATGTCCACAGGCCATCTCCCCCTAGATACTCAATCAGTGCATGTATTTTGGACACGTTTCACTCTGGGTTTTAAAAATGTCAGCAGTCTCTTGTCAATCAAATTAAAATATAGGGTATTGTGTGTTTCAGAATCAGAATACCTTTAGTCGTCCCACAGAAGGGACATTTACATTTGTTACCACAGAAAAGACTCAAAGACAGCTTAATGTTTAACAAAGAAGTATGTATAAAAAAAAAAAAAATGTTTTAAAAAAAAAAAAAGAATTACACAATTTACAAAATAAACAGTCTAACAGTTCTGAAGATGTAGCAGCCATATTGTTATTCACGGCATATATATATTGCACATGGTTGGTATTTAACAACAAGGGGTGTTAGTCTGTTTTGTCGTGTGTGTGAGGGGGTCTACTAGGGGCGGTTTCTGAAGATTTCTGGAGTACAGCCTATCTCCACTTCAGAATGTATGTTTTTAAACTTTTCGTCCTTTCTTGAGGTTTTGTATACTTGTTTGCAGTCTTGAACCACTTTCCCTTTCCATAACGGGGACTATAATGAACTGTTTTTCTCAGCATGGCTTTGTACTCCTTGCTGCAGAGAAGAACATGTTATTGTGTGTACCGACCTTCAGTCACACCGCTGCCTGGCATAGCTGAGGCAATGTGAGGGGAACTCTCATCTTCAAAGAAATAAAGCTGGATTATTGTTCTGTTCCTAAAGCTGATGAAAGATGTCTTCCATCCCTGTTTAAAGAGTGCTATGTGATGAAACTGCAGTGCTTCACTGTTATGGGATTGTATGAAATCTCATCAAGTACGAGTGTTTTGAGAATATTTCCCCATCTAAATATGATTCAAGTGCTTCATCCTTGGTTATGACTTTGACATTGACTTAATGCTTTCGGTATTTGTCCTCTAATTATATTATTCTTCATTTCTTCTCCTTTATTGAACGTGTTTCATTGAATGTTTATCTGTGTGTGGATGTGTCCCAGTAATAGTGCATGGGAGGATCAGCTCACCCACATAGATTACAACAAATGACCATGCTCGGTTTAACTAAAGCTCTTCTGCACCGGGATGATCTTTATTCCATTTGCTCGCACAGCAACAAACATGATCCTCTGTGCCAAGCTGTTTGTGGAAACCAGCATGATTCCTAATATCATTTTTCACAGTTGCAGTCCTTCTTTACCGGCAGTAGAGGGCAGTGAGTAATTGCTCAAAAGGATCTGGAGTGTGCGTGTCATCCTCACTGTGACAATGGGAGACGCTGTGTATCAAGAAATGGACTCCACTAGTCGTCATACATTGCAAAGGGAGTCATTGCAGGACTAAAACAAACACATTTGACTTCATACGAGTATAATTAAAAAGACTCCATATAAATAGAGCCGAAATACACTATATGAATCCCTCTTGTTTATTATATTGTTACACACACAGGTAATACATACATTGTAGAGTGCCAAAGCAACAGGGCTGCCACATTGTTGGCATCCAAGCTGTTCTGGGTTCAATGCCTTGCTCAAAGGCACACCTGTTATTCCACACTTCGTAACACTGTGACTCCTGTGGACTTGAACTGGCCCCACAAATTCCCAAGTCTAGTCCTTGTGCCCTTAAAATCGGTCTTATACCCCCAAATGTTCTATAACATGCGATATGTGGACATAAACAGCCCAGGTCACTAGTATGCATCCAAGCTTAGTTTCAGTTGAAAGACTTTTATCCAATGAGTATTTTAATATATGGACTTTTTCTCTGCCTTGCTTCATAATTTATAAATACTGATTACTATTTCCCCTCCAAAAGTTAAACGATTCAATAAGCCTACCTATGGCAACTTTTATTTAGTTAATTTACTCGGCAGTGTTTTTTTTTTGATTTCATTCTACACTGAAAACTAATTTAAAGTCCTATTTATTTTTGGACACACATGTTAAAAAGGTACCCTGAAACTATCCAGTTTTCGTGTTAAGTTAGTAATAAGAGTATGTGCCCTTAGGGATACTTGCACTTTTACAATGTGCTGGCTTATTAAAAAGCAAAGTGGAGTTGAAGGAAAAAAAGGACTTTGGCTTAGAGATCTTCTTTTGACTCTAACGCACACTTATAGCGTGGCTAATGGTATTTCAGGAGCTCCACCACATTGTAATGATACACATCACTTCTGCCTCCTGTATGGGGGACAGAAGAAGCTCTGCCGGCTCCTAAGTAATGCATCGGCAGGTATCACTTTTTAATCACTACTTGACCTATAGATGAAAAGAAAGAGAATATTACCTGAAATGGTTTATTAAAGCATCATTATTGGATTTCCTTTGGCCATGCATTTAGTAGAAGTTATTAAATGCATGTCTAGCATGAATGCACTATAAAATAGAGCAAAGGTGGTAGGGTTCTTTGTGTGTAAAGTTGCCTGCAGGATTCACTGCAGGCAATGTGATAATGTGGGATGAAATACAAAGGCTTAAAAGTTAATGCAAACATTACAACAAATGGCTGTGTCATTGAAGTTATGTTCAAGTGCGCCTGTCATTAGCAATGCAGGAGGAGAGTACTTCAAAATCCTCTCCCGCACTGCTTCACTAATCTCCCTGATTATTGATCAGATTGATTTGTCAAGTATTGATCCGTTTCACAGCAGCCTTATCAGAGGCAAACTTAAAGTACATCTGCAGACGAGGGGAGATTATTAGAGAGTCTGAGGGTTTACCCTGACAGAATCTCAATGTGAAGATGCTTGGACTTCAGAATATCCACAAACTGTTGAGAAAGTTTGCTGTAAAGTTCTCAATTATGCTCAAAGAGAAATGTTGCTGCCAATCAGAAGTGTTTAGTTAGAAGAACAGAGAGAAGGAGGAAGAAAAGGAAAAGATGTTCCACCTATTCCATCCAAGCCATGCATTCAGCCATCCCACCTGTTACCCCTCAGGCCGTTTCCATCGTGCCCATTGTGCAGGGCCTAAGGGCTGAGAAACTGCGCCTTCAATTATGCGGAGAGACTTTGTGCTGCTGGATGAATGTTACATTGAAGGTGGACAGAACAGTAGACGTTAAAAAATGAACCCACAGCATCTTTTAAAGTATTCTGACATAAGGTTTGGAAATAATTAGAAAAATATGAATATGTGTTGAATGTAGCCCTTATCAGCGGCCTAGGGTTGGATCAGCGTTACAATTTGCTGTCTATTCGAAATGTGTATTTTGATACGACCACAACTGTCATGGTTTTAATAGTGTTATTAATGCACAACATGATGATAATGTGATCATTATTATTATTATTACAACAAATGTAGGTGCAAAGTGTGTGGGTAGCGATTCAAACTTGAGTTGTTGTGACTTACAGGTTAAATGCGATTTGGCCGGTCATGGGAACAAAGTTGTGACAGGTGTAGATAGTTTGAACGAAAAAAAGGGGGTATTCAAAATACATTATTTCAGGGTTTGGGGTTAACGAGGCGAATAGCAGCTTGATACTTTTTTTTAGCTGAAGACAAGAATTTGACAAGCAAGTGTTTTCTATTTAATGAAGAATAGAACACAGAATGAAAGAATAGTTGTACACAGAGAATAAATAAAATATTAGAAGAATATAGGAGTACCTTTTATCCTCTCTCATTCTTCTTTATAGATGGCTATACATTTCCAAGCATTTCTCAAACTTAAGTCGAATCACTTTATGATACATTTAAAGGTAGGGTAGGTAAGTTTGAGAAACCGGCTCGAGATACACTTTTTGTTATATTCCATGGAATGCTCTTAACATCCCGATAGCAATGAATATTTTAAGTGCTTTGACAAAAAATCCATAAAAAAATGTCATCTGTGGAAGCCGTAGTACTGTAAAAAGTACGACCAATCATTTTAGCTGGCCCGGCTAAAATAACTGGATGGCCTACCTGCCTGTCAGCCTTCCATCGGGGCACAAACTTATCTCGTGCCCTCATTGGTCATGTGCGCGTTCGTGTGTGTTGGAGGAGGGGCTCTGTAAGGAAGTGGCAGATTTTCTCCGGTTGTGTATTTTCAAATTCTAGCGATCTCGAGCCGGTTTCTCAAACTTACCTACCCCACCTTTAATTAAACTTTTATACTATATCAAATGAAGTGTATTTAACACGGATAAAGAAAGACTCTATGATTGTCTCTGGATTCAACCATTTCTAAATGATTAAAGAATAGTAACAGTTTTAAAAGTCATCCCAGCAAATGTACAACTCTTGCATTTATTATTATCATATGTCTGGCTCCAGCACAGAGGAAGAGGATATGAACTTTGAAAGGCTGGGCAGGTCTGCTAATTTTTTTTATTATTTGCTTAGAATCTTGTAGTTTCTCTCATATATGGGCAAATTACTCCATGCATGGAAAGGGCTGTACTGGCCTTGTAAGTAATTTCCAATGACTACATGTCCACTGTATCTATGCAGTTCTGTTCTCACTGTACAGCAGTGACTAGTACATCATAACAAGGTCCTCTCTGACTGTCCTCTGGACTGTGCCTGAGACCTGCCCGCAGCCATTTGGTGTCTGTACAGCCATCCATTTCCACTATCTCCCCTTCAGCACACACACACACACACACACACACACACACACACACACACACACACACACACACACACACACACACACACACACACACACACACACACACACACACACACACCTGCAGTGCCAGGATGTCTATCGTCCCTCATGCCCTCAGTCAGATTGCCCTTGCCTGCTCTCCTCTGCCCCCACAGTGTCAGTGTTGGCTGACAGCAGGCTTGCATTAGCCAGCTAACACTTCCTGGCCTCTGTTTGCTCAGCCTGGGCAGAGCTGTTGGCTGTATGTGCTGATACCCACCTCTTAGCATCAGGGCAGCTTACAAATGCAGTCATTAAGATGACAAATTTAATTGGTTTTGTGAATCTGTGTTTCTGCCAAAGTCCTGCTCGGTTACACATGTGTGGAGTTAAGCTTGATTTATAGTTGAACGTTAAGGGGATACTCTGTAAACTCGGACCCTATGCACATAACTGTCTTTTTTGGAACAAGAACCTCTTCAAGCAAACCTGCCTATTGCCGCAGTCTTCTATGCTTCTTTTATGTAGCTCTGAAATACAGTATTATATAGTCTTAACATGTAGAAAACATGTGTTTCAAGTGGCTGTGAAGCCATCACTGGGTGACATTCTGTGGTAACATAAAAGGAAACCATATGCTATAAATATCTATGATGGCACTTCAATTGCGAAAAGCCTTATTTCATCTTTAGTCTGGAAGCATCACTGTCATTCAAAGTAGTTTTTCTAAGATGTTCCTCCATTAGCAACATTTTCCCTTTTAGGGAAACATTAGCCTAATATCAATGTGTGTTTCACCAAGCCTTAGTATTTCAACTTTTTTAAAGGAGTACTCCATCCATTTATTATTGAAAGTTTTTCCGAAAGCATTTGATTAACATTAACTACAATAACCTGCTTAATTAACCTACATTTTATAATGTAAATAAGTAAACATTATTAATTATTATTTCATGGTTAACAATAAAACAACAAACTAATTGCTTAAAGGTGGGGTAGGTAATTTGAGAAACCAGCTCGAGTGCGCTAGAATTTGAAAATACACAGCCGGAAAAAATCTGCCACTTCCTTACAGAGCCCCTCCTCCAACACACACGAACGCGCACATGACCAATGAGGGCACGAGATAAGTCTGTGCACAGATGGAAGGCTGACAGGCAGGTAGGCCATCCAGTTATTTTAGCCGGGCCGGCTAAAATGATTGGTCGTGCTTTTTACAGTACTACGGCTTCCACAGATGACATTTTGTTATGGATTTTTTGTCAAAGCACTTAAGATATTCATTGCTATCGGGATGTTAAGAGCATTCCATGGAATATAACAAAAAGTGTATCTCGAGCCGGTTTCTCAAACTTACCTACCCCACCTTTAATATCCATTTGCCATTTATTTATGGTTGTTATAAAGTGCAAACAATTACCCCTTAACCTTCCTATTGTCTTCGTTTTCCAACCCTTACTTTGGTGTTCGCGGTCAAATTTGACCGGTTCTGTTTTAACTGCTATTACATTAACAAAAAACACATTAATCATCACCAAATTTAATTTAACACCCTTTCAAACTGTACATATTGTATCAGACTACTGGTATACATGAAAAACTGCAGTAAATATGCAAAGAACAGACACTGAACATGTATTGCGTGTGCCAGGTGTGATCCATGTGGGGGGATGGTCACATAAGGGGGGGGAACACATCTAGTGTGTGTGGGTGTTTGTATGTGTGTTTTATCTGATCCGGATGGTTACTAATTCCTTTTCTTTATGGTGGTCATTTTTGTCCGGGAACACCATGGGTGTTACAAAGTTGACTAAATCATCAAAAATTCAATGAAAGTGGTGATCAGCCATTTTATATGTTCAAATGTCTACTGTGAAGCATATCATAAAGCCTTAATGCAATCGAATGTAAAACAAAAAAGTTATGATTGATGAAAGTAGTAAATCGGTCAGATTTGACCCAAAGACAACAGGAGGGTTAAGAGCAATCATGTTGAGGGACGGTAGCCTTTCTGACATGGTTGCTATGACAACATTATATGATTGACCCCTACACATAGTGGTTTTGTTGTGAGTTGAACAGAACTCCAAACTCCTCCCTCTCGATTGTTTGTCTGTTTGTTCCCCCACCCCAATACTTGAAACTAGTGTGGCCGTAACAATGATTCCATTAGGTTTATCAGTACATTTCATAATGTCTATATCTCACTTGCTGTTCTCATTACCATTGGATCATTACTTCCTCTAATACCATGTACCTTCCAGCTGCTCTTTGTCAGCTGTAATTAGGTGATGATCTGTAGCAAAAGATATTAAGACGAATTCTAAGGGCAATTGGCGGTATCATAGAATGAGATAAGTCCTTCTTCCAGTGCCCTGATTAAGCTATGAAATGGCTGCGGGGCACTTTGGGAAGATGGGGCCGAGAATCTATTTTGAAATGCCCAGAACAGTTCAGCGGCACTTGCTTTTTGTGCATGGAGAATATTGCTACTGCCGTCTATTGCTTTATGGAGGTATATTGAAATATGTGTCTTTCCACCTACTCCCCTCACGTCATTGAATATTTATCCAATCTCTCCTCCACCATCCCGTTAGTTGGATGAGATATTTAAATGATCTTCAAAACGAAATGGCACTATTTCTCCATTCTTTAACTTCACATTTACTGACTGCCAATGGAGGCATGTAAATACATTTCATTCATGGGGGAAGGCCATGGAGATCTTTTAGCGGTCTTGTTTAAAAATAAGAAATGTTTCGCCACACAAACATTTTGACATCCTTTTGAACACATTTTCAGCTTTTGTAATCACAGATAGACTTACTACCAGGTTTTATGTAAGCTTGTATAGAAAGTGTATTAACTTGGCAGGAAAGGCCATATAGTATCTTTAAATGGTGATGGTTGCATTTATTTCCCATTTCTGACCCAGTCTTGACCCCAAGCATTGAACTATTAAATAAGGATAGGTCGCAAACACTCCTGTACACCCACACGTGTTAATAGTGCACATTGGGTATGATGGAAAGCATTTAACTTACTTTTCTAGAAGAAAAAGGGGGAACATTTTGTGTGTGCATGCAGGATATCTTATCTCACTTGAAAATGGGATAAAGACTGCAAATGTTTTTTAAAGCAAAAATAGCCAAGATGCCTTTCACTCATATCATTTCTGTTAATGTGTTCTTTATGCATCTGATCTCTGAAAGCCTCATTGCATATGCATTTGAAGAAATCGAGAAGTTTGTTCTGAAGGTACCCAAAAGCTTTTTCTCTGAATCTAGTTGGCAGCATGCAGTCGGGGTTTCCTGTTCTATTGCGCCGACAGAATCCCGTTCATGATTCGTACATTTTTTTGTTCAGTAGCATGGCATCACATCAGAATACATTCTCTTGTGTTTAGTTTTTCAACTGCTGGATTTCACAAATATGAATTACACAGCACCAGATCACAGGAAGAAAGTAGCTTTTTGGAGTATGCTGTGCATATTTACAAAATTCAGGGACCTCCCCTAAAGTGCAAGACAGCGATAACTTTAACTTATCATGGAGAGGATGAGTAATAATTTATGAGAATAGTAACTCTGGTCGGAGATATCAAAGAGATAATATTATAGGAAATATTATGGGTCTCTGCGGGGTGATTAAGTATTTTTACCAACATGAGGGGATTCAGAAGAAAGTTGCCTAAAAAAGGTGCATATACAAATATGATACATTACCTTCAATACAAATATTACAATTCGAGTCATGTAAACAATTGTATTGCATGTAAAGAGTCACTTTACTCTGACACTTACTTCTGTCTAGAAATTGACCTTTATACCAGAGAGTTGACAAGTTACATTTGAGGGGAAAAGGGTATTTGAGGGAGCTTTCCAATCATTTCCATGGCAACTGTTTCTGCAGAGAGAACTAAACTGGCCTTATCAAAGATGCACATGAAAAATAAATCTGCTCTGTGCCTTCATATACATATAAGTAGATGTTAATAGTCAGCTGGTAGCCACACAGATGGTCCATGAGTTTACATTATGCTTGTCATGATGCATATCTTTTCCATAACTACTTGCACTCTCTTCCAAGATATTAAAACAGGTTACGGTTAGGTTACTCCATGCACAAATGTTTTATAGATGCTCCTAGAATAAATACTAACTTTTTTGAAGCTCTGTTGAGTTCATTGAGCCTTTCTTAGAGCTAAGCTATGGAGGACCTCAAATACCACAATCATTTTTACTAACAAAATTGTTGGGTTTATTTTCACTAAATGTCTACACAAAGGCAGACAACTATGCAGTCTAGTAAGTTCAGAAAATTACATCACTTTACTGTTAGCAGCTTTTAAAACCAGGAAAAGATGACACGTATGACGATATCCTAAATCTAAGACAATATTTAGTCTCCTGTCACAATATAGATATAATGTTGTTCTATAGCCCAGCCCTATATGGTAACTATAGACTGTCTATTTTCTACTGGCTGTCTTATATGTACATGTGTTCATGTCATTTTGCCATAGAGAGATAATAAGGAGGTATGTGAATGTAGACCCACCCAAGTGTCATCTAGGCTTGATAAATCTCATATTTATTTTATTTCCAAACTCGCCAAATATTTCAGTCTCTAGATCCGTCCTTGCGAGTGACTGAGTCAACGACAAGCATATTAAACATGAATGCACACAACAAGGCCACCGTTACTTACAACTCCAGTTCCACATTATTATGCAGACCAGTAAAGGAACTGAGCTGTGCTCCTGGAGGATGATGCTGGAAGATGCATCACATTTGTGTTTGCTATTCACCCACACCTTTCCTCTTTGTAAACCTCACTATACAGAGGCCCAGTGACAAGTGCATGGCTCCCACATGAATTATGGATCATCCCATGGGACAAACACAGGGCCAAAAAGCTGTTAGGGCCTGCGCCCCTTTTATATGTGACATCCCTCACTCCATACCAATTCACTTCCAGTCAAAACTGACAATGGCTTGTCCTTCATAACCCAAAGCTAAGGTCGCAGTTCATGGTATGTTAGCATTGGGGCAAACAATGGTGTATACAATTGGGAGGCTCTATGATGACTTTTGATGTGCAGTCTCAGTTCGATACGATAATACTTTAATGGTCAGATCAAGTCTGAAATTTGACTTGCATCACAGCAGCTCCATGTGGACATCAACATCGACAAATATCAAGACACAATACATGAAAAACAAACTACAAATATTTAACATATCACTGAGAGAAATAGCTCAAAGACCCTTTAGCGTGCATTTGATCTGGGATTTAGCTCTGTGTTTACTGTGAGGATTGACTGGTGCACAAAGGAGTGCTTCAGTGTGACTCCATTGGACCCTGTATCTCCGATTAGATGGTAGCAGTTCATATTCGCTGTGAAGAACATGGTTTGGGTCAGAGATGATGTTGAACAGCATCATAAGGTTGTTACGATATGGGTCATAAAGTCTCTGACAGGGTTGACTAACAATCTTTGAGCAGATTTTTAACAGGTGGAGCAGTTTTAATTTTAAAGCTGTTGACAAACACTCTACTGTAGAATGGACAAAATCAGATGTAAAGAACAACAGAATAATTTCTCTGCTCACCCCAAAAGACCTAAGTCTTCAAGTTCAAAGAGCACTACACTTCAACATGTAGTCCTTTTTTGAGAGACAAGCTGTAAAAAGGTTGTTTAACAGCGAGAGGAAGTCTCATTTGACTGACTTGTCAAATGTTTTGTGTTAATTGGTGTATTTTTATTATCCTTACATACATCTGTCTGTGCTTCTTAAAATTGCTAATCATCAATCTCAGCTTCTCTGCTGTGCTAATATTGCACTGCTACTGTATCCATGTGTCTAAGGAGCACTTTAGATCCCCTTGTTTTTGCCTTTGGCTGACGCCTAAGCAGTCTCATTTATTTTCAGAGAATGTAATAAAGGATACCATTGAACCGTTTAAATGTTTTTAGCATTCTCATGACACTGTGGCTTCTGGCTCTTTCCCAAACCATTACGCTATCATTATAATGGTTGTGAAGAATTGGTAAATACTCAGAGAAAAATGTGACTCTTTTCAGCTGCCCCCTCGAAAGATTCCAAGCGTCTGCAAGCTGCACTTTTAGATACACAAGTTTTCCACTAACGAGAGTTGACACCTAAACTAGTGGCATTTTCATGCTTTTGCGCTTACTCCATTATATCCAAAACGACATGAGTGAATGAGCATAGTATTTGTTTATAAGGGAAGGAAATGAGAGATTAGGGAAGCAGGACGAGGCAGAGGAAGCCTGTGAGCCGTAGCAGTGGGATTAATTCCCTTATTAGTTACTATCTGCACTGATGCTACACCATGAAAGTCTAATACCATCTTTTTATGGATTTGACTCAATTTAGATTATCTTCCCCGTACATTCAGCCAAGGGATCGCAATGTCCCCTTCTGTTCCTCCTTTCTTCCTTTTTCTTTTTATTCCAGTGCCTTTTTGTTGATTTGTCAGAGATGAACCAGTAAATACATTGGAGATTGGCAATGGCAGATGCTTTTAAGAATGAGCCAGCTTCACCCCAAACAGAAACACAAACCAACAGAAAAACAATAACAGTCTGTGCTTGTTTCATTAAGGCAACGTGAAAGTTTCTCTAAAAGTAAAAGAGAACGGGTTTTGAGGTGGATATAGTGATTTTCAAGGTGATTAAAAAGCCATTAGTGATACGGCTCTCGCAGGTAATTCACAAGATAGTCATTCAAAACCCAGTTAGAAACCAGGAAGGGCTCCGACTGAAGAATTGACTGTTATTAGATAGAGTTATTATATCAAATTGCCCAAGTGAGACGGCTCCCCCACAATCTTCTGTCTATGAGCTAATTCGCTGTCATTTAGAAAGATGGGCTTTCATTTCATCCGGCATTTTCTCATCAAAAAGGCAAATCCTGAGCAAAGCCCCAACTTATTTGCTAGGGCATCCAGAGACAGATTGAATAAAAGTTATGTTTTATGAAGTCAGATGTTGCCTTTCAACATCCAGGACTTTAAAATGAAACAGAACAAACATGGCCTTGGCAAAAGATACATTATCTCTTCCATGAAAACTTTATACATTGTCTTCTTTTTGATGAAACGGAGGTAAAAAAATTAACTTTTTTGTCACACAGCAAGAACTATAATCGAACTCTGGGAAGCCATCATTTGGGTGTCATTCAGAGTGGCTTTATTGAGTTGTGCGCAGACTATGCCTTTCTAATGTATATTTGTACTCTACATTGACCACAAACTTCGATTTGAAATTATAATCACAATGTAAATCTATTTCTTTTCACGGCTTATTGGCTTCCATCTTACATTGCAAGCTCCATTATTTTTTGAAGATTGCTTCTTGTTATTTGATGATAGGAGTTCACCAGACAATCTGAGCACCAAATTCAACAGAGGGATGGGAAGTTGTTTTACAAAAAGCAGGTAAAGCACATCATTCATCTGTAGTCAATTTGTAATATATTGTCCACCTTTCCCTTTTCTACCAGAATCAACATTTTCATTCCATCTTTCCCTTGCGCTTAGGCTGAGCAAATATCCATTTCTCATTTGTGTCTTTATTGTGAAACTCGTTATTTTTGTCTGACCTGCTATTTTACAATAGTTGATGTAGTACTTTACCTGAAATGAACCAGAGGGGGATTTTCATCAAGTATATGTTTAACTAACTATTGATACAAATTAAAGTACACTTGGCGTCCAAGAAGTCTAGACTCTAAACTATGGGGCTAATTGGAAACAACGTTTTAGATCAGTCATGCTGTCCGAAATCTTGCTGTCTTGGCCTACAGTAATTGGTTGAATTGCAAATCTTTGATATCTCTGTCAAACCTCCAAGGGAAAACTGTGTGTTTCTGTACTTTGTCTTTCCCAGACGGATGGGAGGGTAGAGCTGTTAAAATTCATAAGATGTGCTTTTTGTAAAGCATTTCCAGACATCCATCTCTGTAGATTTCAGGGGATTGAAGGTTTTCTTTGCCAAGCCTTAACTCGGCTGCCATCTTTTAAGTTAGTCTCATCCTTGTTTCGTGGCCAGGAATGCACTCCAGGCATGGATGACTCCTGAACCTGGACACAGAAGTAGAACATGTCTTTATAAGAGTGCCAAGACTGCTAAACCGTCCTTATGTCAGAAAAGTCAGGTCATACAGTACATGGAGCTGCAGGTCATGTGAAGGCTCATTAGGACTTTTTGCCGTAAACATCCACTATATGCAATATACCAAGAGTCTAATCGACTTATTTCATTGCTCACTTTGCATGTGTTGCAACTTTCATTGGCTCAAATGAAGCTCTTTGTTAAAACATGAAATGTATTCCATTTCCTGGTAGGGCTGCTCGATTATGGCAAAAATCATAATCTCGATTATTTGGGTCAATAATTGATATCACGATTATTAAAAACGATTATCCATTTACTTTGAAAACATCAATTTATTGGAGAAAAACAATTTGAACAGTATGTTTTTAACAGTTGATTACCCTAAACTCTAAGTATAATTCAACTGAAAAACCAATAATAAAAAAAAAATCGTTTTATTTCGATTACGTTGTTTTCGTAATCGTTGCAAGCCATAATCGTAATTGCGATTAAAATACGATTAATTGAGCAGCCCTATTTCCTGGGCCTGCATGTTTTATAGCCATTGATTCCTATTCTTCTATCTCTTGAAATGCATGTATGACCTACTTAAGACTTCAATTACTTTTCATTTTAATACTAGTGACACATTCTGGTCACATTACATATTTACCCTTTCCAAAGTAAGAATTTCTTTTTTGTAGGTCTCTTTGGTGCCTTGGGACAATTGTACACATATGAAATTGTAATGTTAAACATAAAGCAGTTACAGATAACTGCCTTATTGTTAAAATGTAATACATTATAACTGTCTTAAGGGCTCTGTGAAATGTAACCCCTCTGCTTTGCACACAGTGCTCTTGTTTGAGTTAGGGGTTGGTCTGAGACGGGGTTTCATGGAAATGGGAAAGACAGAAGTGGAAGATGAGTCTTATGTGAAAAGCGCCCTGAAAAATGACTCAGAGATAGGACCCGAGTTATTCCCCTCAGACTTCAGGCCTTTTATTAATGTCCCAGTCCAGGTTTTCTCTAAGGGACGAATGGCAGACGGGGAGCTCCCACTTTCATCTCCCGGTTAATGAGAAAAGGCCAGATAACATTGAGCCCCTCTAGACTGGAGCAGAGATATGGAGGCCCAGTTCTCGTTGTAATCTCTCAACATAAAGCTTCATGCTTCACTGCTCTGGGATCCAGGACCACTTCAATAAGTCAATATACACATTTAAAGATCATGTACAAGACATGTATTTACCCTTGTGCGTGTCTGTATATCAGATCCTGCATTAAAAACGAGTCCCTTCTGTGAATGTTCATGCAACCCTCCTGGTTTATATATCCTAAGGTTTGCCTTCAAAATAATGTTATCCTCAAGGTTCATCAGAAGTACCTGTGGTTAGGGAGTAAGAATGATTATCTGAAACAATCAAGCAAATTGATATAGTCAATCAATTATCTATTGTTTTGTTTAACATTAACCTTATTTCTACATGCATATCCATCATCAAACGTTAGACATACAAAGTTGGCATCTACCTTGTAAAGGTAATTTGCAGTGTATTCAATTTACCTCGGAAGTTGGAGTTTGGATTGACGTCACACTTTAGTAGACTGCTATCCAGTAACACGTCGGAAATCCATTATCTTTGTTAGGCATTGTTAGCATGACCAGTTTAAGACAACCATGATGTCAACACATTCAAACAACATAGGCACATGTCCCTGATGGAAGTAGATAGAATTTGGGTTTTTACAAGTACAAATGGAATGAAACGTGATTAAGCGCATAAAAGATGGATATGCGGAAAATGTCGTCATTTCAATCTGTGGCAGCTGGATGTGTAAATGTCATATTTGCCAACAACTGGCATCAATATATATTTATTGATGTACAGCACTTTCGTCAACTCAGTTGTTTTTAAATGTGTTGTAGAAATATGGTTGGATTGGATGTTGTTGCGTTTACAGATTGTTCTGCTGGCTCAATTGAAAGCTGCAGGTTTCAATAAAAGAAGAACCCATCTTCTTCTGTATTTTTGGCCTACTTTTATTTGTTAAGAGTGTCATCAAAGTAATTGCTGATCTTGGACCAAGAGATCAAACGTCCATCAAAGTTGACAGACTTCCTGTTTTAACTGAGTTGTACTGAATTATGCACACAGTTTTTCTGTGCAATGACAGATGATCACATAATGCTGGTGTGCTCACTTTTTGTTTTAACTCCAAATAGTGGGTTACATACTTTGGCTGAACTGTTGGCATTTTTACAACCTGTCACATTGTCTGACCGCTCATAATTCTTGCCCCCTTTTTTCTGTCGCAATGAATCCCATATTTTCCTGAGTGCAACATGTAAGTGTAGTGGGGGGGAAATAATTCAAATTGAAGGATGTGCCTGACAAGAAAGCAATTTATCTTCCCTTTTGTTTACTAGAGATCACAGATTTATTGTGGAATGATAAATTCAAGAGAACACCCTTCTCTCTTTTTCATTATTTCAGTGATTGCTTCTCTGTGTTGCCAGTGATTTATTAAGAGCCCTTTGGAAACTTGGTATAACATTCTACAATAAGCTCTTTGTTTGAAATTCCCCAAACAAAATCATGAATGTCAAAACCATTAGGAAACAAGCTGTGGAAAAGAAATGTTTCTCATTTCTAGCAGGTCTCAACATTTAAATATTACCAAGTCTCTTTCCCAGGCAGCAAGAAAAGCATGTGGCATTATCATTTAATGGCAGACATCAATATCAATTATTAGTTTTCTGACTCTAGTCTTCCCATCCTTCCACTGCCCTTCCTAAACTGCCCCATTTCCAATCTTCACTACCATTAACACTTTCTCTGTAATTGCATTAGGAACGACAAAGGAGGAAATAGTTGTGCAAAACGTATGTTCTAGAATGAAAGTAATTTCTCCGCATCTGCAGGTAATTGAATTTTAAATGTTTCTCTGAAAATACATTTGCGTAGGAATAAAAAAAGAGGCAAAACAGACAGCTTTATTATTGCACCAACCATCAAGTTACACATTCAGTATATCCACATCTTTATGACACAGGCTAAGGCTTCATCACAGATTGCTCACAAAGACAGAATACACACAAGTGCAGTTGCATTCACAATAATGCAACCCTTAATAATAACACTGTTCTGGCTCTGCATGTTTGCCCTTGAAACGACTCTCAGCTCATTTACCATTTTGTCCTGTAAGGGAACATTCTACAAGAGAGATCACATAGTGAGATTATTTCATGGCAGCAGCCTTCCTGCTGAAGCAGAGCTGGTAAACATATGTATTGCTTGAAAGAGGAGTTATGAGGGTCAGAGTCGGGGCAATGAGAGTTCAGATACACACGTTCTTGTGATTTGATTTTAAGGTCCTTACACACCAAGCCGATTTTCGGCGTCGATAGATGTCGGGCCGTCGATGAGCGTTGTGTCGCCCTACTCAGATTGGTGTGTCTTGGTGTGTACTACACAGTCGTGTCTTTTCGGCCGTGCCGACACCTTCCGCCGCCGATTCGACATGTTGAATCGGGAGACTGTCGGCTAAAGGCCGTCGGCCAAAGAAATCACTCTGATTGGCTGTTCAGTTTAGCGAATCAGTGCATGAGAAGCGAAACGGAAGTGAGGGACCCAAACAAACTATTAAGAAGGCAAATCTGAGATTTAATTTAACTCCAGCTCTCGACACAGGTTCGGGAAAGCCCCATGAGCTTCTCGTTGTAGAGTGAAAATGGAACGCACACGCTATTTGTTGTTTGTTTATATCACGCAGTCTGTTCTTCTTCTCTCGGCTATCACGCAGTCTGTCTTTCGGTTGTTGCCTCTTTTGAATGACGAATACACACTACCACCGCCTGCTGGTAAGGAGAGTTATTGCCACTCACGCATGCGCAGTTCGTACGTGCTACTTGGCCGTCGGCTGAAGTCTTTGCGGTGTGTTCCAGTGCGAAACATGGCCAAGACGCAGGAGACGTTAGGCGACGTTCCGTCGGGACGTGTTCTTTGGTGTCAGTTTGGTGTGTAAGGACCTTTAGACTTTTGGGTATTGTAGACCAAAAGTTGATTGGTGTTGTGTTCAAATGTGGAAAAACTGTATAAAAGAGGAATAAATAAGGAGCTTTGTTGTTCAATAATTGATCCTAACTGCTTTATTCAGTGTAGCTGGCACCTATTTATTGGTCAGCCTAAAGGTATACATTAAATTGAGGTTGATGAGGAATACAATGCCATATGCTTCAACAGCAGAGCCTTATGTAGTTGTATACTTAATCAGCCTAATTTATCAGTGTTTTTAGATTTTTATTTTTGTTCAGTAGTCTATTTCAGCGCTATGTCTTTGTTGAAGTACTCAATTTGCATATGATCCTTTGTTGTTGCCCCATTAGGGTAAATATTTGTTATATTACTACTTATAGTGTACTTTTCTAAGCTTTTTGATCTTCGTATCCCTTGCTGGTTCTTTACGATTATAATTAGGTATTTTGTTTCTATGGCAGTCAATAAAACATGCGTGTCCTTAAAGAACACTGTATGCGTTGATTATGAGGCTGTTAAGCAAACTGTTGCAGGCAGTCACTATTCAGATTTACTGAATAGTTAAGTGAATCCTTTTAATGAGCTATCACATTGGACACCTGTTAGAAATCCAAAACATAAACTTTGTTTATTGATTTTCGTACACAAATCAAACGGATGACAGAGCGGTTGTGATTGACAGTGTCACATTATAGTTGTGCAGCAAAACAACCTTTTTAACAGACATTTTCTAGTCTGCATCCAGCCATCTTTAATCTTGAATGGTAATGAGGCAATCTGAAAAACATTAGTATCAATTTAATGCAATCGCAGACGGAACACATTCAGAAATCAAATCCATCTATGATCTTTTCTTGTAAAATGTCCAGTGTAATGAATAACATCAGTGTTGACATAAGTTTACTATCCAGTGGGAAATGTTCCTCACTAAGTTGGGAGCATTTTTATGAAACTCAATTTGAATGCTTTTAGATACTAAATCAAAGTGACAGAGGAAAAATAATGCAACATTTACCAACATGCACTCCAGGAAAAGTAGTGGGGTCATGTCACCAAATGCTACAGGGGTCTGTGACACTACATAGCTGTATATACCTTTATCATCTTGACGAAAAACGATCATCAGAAATGATTGTGCAGCATCATGCTTACTCCATCTTTATTCCTTACCTGTCCCTCTCGGTCTTCAGATTCAAGAGGGCTTGGCTGACATTACAGAGCAGAGAGGGGCAGCGACTAGCAGCTAATGATGTCTCCCTCTGGGCAGCTGCCCGGTCCCAAGGGGAACCCCCAGGCTCTGGTCTGGTGCCATTCCTACTTTACTATATTCTGTCAGTAGGTGGCTGTGCATTTCACACTTGCAGGGCCTTCAGTAGTGTCCTACCTAGGGATGGGTACCGAGCCCCGGTATTAAACGGGCCCCGGGGCTGAATTATTAAAGACCGTGGTACCGTTAAGCTCCGACGTTATCGGTCTTTTTATCGGTACTGGAGACATGTAAAAAATATGTCATGTGTATTATTGCTACACAAACATTATATTGCAGTTTTAGTGTCGCCAACTCCGTTTCTAAGATGCAAAAAGACTGCAAAATGCAGTAGTATTTTCGATCTCTCCAAACCAGACGAGAGATCTCTCTCCCCCGCCTGCTTGCGAGGGGGCGGGGCAGTTTACACACACGCAGCTGCTCCATGCAGCAACACACACACACGGAGGAGATGGCGGAGAGAACTAAGCACTAAAAGGTGTGGTTAAACTTTACCCGTCTCGATGTGGACAATGCTCGTTACCTAAAGTGCAATAAGAGTTTAGCATGTAAGGGCGGTAACACGAGCAATTTGTCTAAACATTTATCAAAAGTGCACCACATTCAGACGGAGAAATGCACCGGGTTCGACTGTCTTTCTAGTAGCTCTGTAGCCCCATCCACGAGTAACGTTTCCACGTCAGGTGTTACAGTATGTATGCTAGCAGCAACACACGGAGTTAACTCAATTATACAAACATGGGCTAATGATTAGAGGTACATTTATTTTGTTAAAGTTTCAGCCATTCTGTTTACAGTTCTGTCATCACATTATTTAATACCATTTGTTAAAACATTGTTGTTTCTTTTGATGTGAAATATTATGTATTTAATTTAAATAAAAAGCAATGTTAGTTTTGTTCACAATTTGTTTATTTTCATTTTTCATTTATTCGTTTATTTGAATAGGGACAATGCACATTAATGAACACTTTAGACAAATAATGCTTCAAGTGTAAATATGCCGGATTTTAGCTTTGAGCTAATTTCCATCCGTAGTCCCTGACATACAACATATAGTTAGTTTACCTCATTTTTTTCTCCAAAAGAACCGATAAAAGTACCGTTAAAAGACCGGACCGATAAGCGGTATCGATAAAAGTAGTAGTACCGTTAAAACCTTAACGATACCCATCCCTAGTCCTACCTGAATAAATCCACCTCTTGATACCATCATTATGACGTCATGCTATAGAAACTATTGATATTGTACAGAAACGCAGTATAACAGGATGTTGTATCACATACAGAACTTCACTGTCTAATCTCCCGACCTGATATTTTAATTTTAATTTTGTATTCAATCAATATATTTTTGGAAAGGGAAACTGTGCGCAAACAGCAGTAGATATATATTCATTTATAAAAATTAAAAAAGGGGGAAAAAGGGCACTTTCTCTGGAGGAAGAAAAAGGGCAGGGGCTCAAGCCCACTTTGATGTCTGTGTGCACGTGCCTGCTGTTGACCTCCTGCCAGTTGGCCCTTCTCTTCATTTGATATCTCTGACTTTTAAAAGTAATTAAGTGTAAACGTGATAGAAAATCTATATTGGCCACACTGATCCGTTGTGTCTGTCTCTCAGTTCCTCTATGTATTATTTGGTATCCTATTGGGCATAAACCTTTATTAAAGACTCTACTCCAGACAGTTTTCTGTCAAATGTTGTCAGCTCCATTGATGGTTTGATAGGAAATCTGAAGATGAGATTAGTCCTAAATGATACCCAACGCAAACCAAACCCTGAAGTTCTTGTCAAAAGTGTGTATGTGCCCAATTAGTTGACTCGTCACTTAATTAGTTAACAAGTCAATTGCTAAATGGCTGTAGCACCGGAAATACTATTCTGTAAAACATGTTGTTTAAACTTATTCATTCAAATGTTTCCTTATTTCTGTATTTTTTTTACATTTCTAGTAGACAACCAGTCTAAGTTTAAACTTCAAGGAAAGTAGTCATTCGGAACATCCCTAGTAAAAAAACTCATAGTTCTCAAACATCTTGCAGACAAAAGCCTAAAAGATCATCTCATTCTTTCCTTTGATTTCTTATATCAAGCAAAGCTGTCCACAAAATGACACCAAGTAAGTTGTAAGTCATGTGCTGCACTTTCTACCAAGGATTAATTAAAATAAAGCTTCTAGGTATGCCAAAGAAAAGTAAGCATGAGACCAGTATTTCATCACGAGGGAGGCTTTCTTATCGTCAGTGAACTGGCCCTCGAGAAGCACGCTTTGGCTTTACCTGGGGCCACAGATATCTCAAAGCTTCAATTGGATTTGAGACGGTGAACTATTGGAGTCGAAATGGCTGAAATGGTGCGTCTACGAAGCACTGTGGGTTGTATTTCTCAGAAGGCACTAGCCTAGCCCGCAGGGGAAGACTGAGTGTGCTGCCGGCATGCTGAAGAGATCAGAGAGAGGCGATCCTCCTCTGCTGCTCCATTGTAGTCCAGGTAGCATAGATCAAACGGAGCAATCCCCACAGAGCTCCCCAGAAACTGCTTACTAGGAGGCAATCTGTGGCGGCCCCCAAAAGAGAGGCATGGCATATGGCCTTTTGAAGATAGTGGTTTGAGATTAGAGCATATCCCGAATCAGAGAGCATTGAGAGGGGTTAAACTGTGAGTATGTTCCAAAGAGACAGAATGAATGATAAGGGGAAAGGCAACATTTTTTAATGCAACTATTTCAAAGTACACAGCAGAAAATGTGTATAGGCTTGTTCAGATATTGATTTGCACTATCATCAAGGGCTTGAAGCAGAAATATTTTCAAGAAGTGACTGGAATTGAATTAAGATGAGGCTAAAACGTGTAACATCAGGCGTCCCTCCCATAGCTTTCTATGAAATTAGATCCATTTCTTGACAGGGGTATGACTTGTTTTCCACTTTGTGTGGACACAAATTTCCCATCAAGACTAATTTCCTGCTCTGTTGTAGTGTCTGCTCCACCATATTCAATTGGAGATAATACAAGACAATCTAATATGTTGGATAATGGCATAATTTATGACATACTGTACTAGAGTGTTTGTTCTCTTTCTGTTCCTCTTCCTCTCTCTTTTCATCGAGTGCTGTTTCTGACAGCTGTTCCCCGCAGCAGCCTGGAGAGTTGGCCGCTGCTGCAATCCCATTTTGTCTTCCAAACATCTAAGTAATATAAAAACTGCGTCATTCTACGCCAAGGGGGGTGATATAAAAAGGCACCTCACTTGACCGAGACTTATTACCACTCTATTTGTGAAGCGATGTCATGGCGATATTTTGTCTGATAAGATGGCAATTTCAATAAGAGGCTTCACTGGCTTTTTGCCCCCTGTGGGCTTTGGCTTGAGTAGGAAGGATATATTTCACAGGGGAGAGCTTGATGAAATGAGGGGCGAGCATTTGCAAAAGTGAGATAAAACTGTCTGCTTTTTTTCTTCAGACATTTTGCCGGGGAGTCATAAGAAGTTTGCTCTCCGTTGATTAGGAGAGGAAGGCACAGCCATGTGAAAGTGGGTTGGTGTCCCATCCATTTTCCACTCTGATAAAGATGGTACAGAGGAAGCCATCGGTGGTGTGTGGTGTGTGGTGGCAGGAGGGGAGGGGAGGGGGGGGGGGTCGATTTGGGGATGTGCCAAGCCCAAAATTAAGATGACAGCAATGACAAGGCTCGATGCTGAACAGATCTATCCCACTGATGCAAGCCGCAAGCTTAACAACCCATGTAGGCTCCGTCTATCTCCGATGTGCGCGTGTCTCAGTTTGTGCATGCGTGTGTGTGTTTGATGTAGCGTGCAATATGTGCGCTTGTTGACAAGATCATGGAGACTCAGTGTCAAACTAGACAGCTGATTGCAGGCTGTAGTAAACACCTGGCATCTCGCTTGTCTACGGCTGAGGTGAATCATTGCTCATGTACGTCAAGCAATGTCAAAATGAAGGCAGGAATGAACGAAAACAATGTCTGTGAAGCGAACGGGGGTGGAAATCGCAGCTCGACGGAGATGTTTTATTAGCGGTTTGATGGGTTTCCTTAAGTCCTAAAGTTTCCGTTTTTTATTTGATTCTCCAAAGCAGTGATGCTCAACCTTTTTTGTCAGAAGGACCCCCACCGTCCTGTCAGATGAACCAGTGTCAATCTGTCAACACTGGCATGTCTTTCAAACATTTGTGATTACTTTAAGCTACTATTTCAACTGTATGCGTTGTTTTTATCTCTCTATTCTTACTATTTATGGAGTACCAACAGTTTCAACGTCTTGCTTGCAATGCACTCAACACGTAGTGTTCCGGTGTTAAAGCAGACTTTCTATATGGATTGTTATTTAAATAATATTTTATGATTTTTACAAATGATTCAGCTCCTCCACAATCTTTCTGCTCACACCAAACCATCTGCAAAAGAACGCCCCGTGTTAAAATCACTGCTGTTAAGAATAAGCTCTGAAATATATTATTATAGAAAAGGAGTCCTAATAATTGATGGTCTGTAGTTTTAGAATTCCGAAAGTGATCATAACTTTCTCGTCTGAACCATCATTACAGACATCTCTTTCAATTTAGGTGAAATGTTAAGTAAGTTAATGTAAAGTCATGCTGAAAATTGATAATATTCATAAATGAACCTGAAAGTTTTTTCATTTGAAAAGTAATTTAGTCTCCTTTCCTGAATGATTTGACTGAGAGATTAGAATAAATTGAAAGCAAAGTTTGCACGATGACTTCCTGCTTGCTTCCTTGAAGACTCACGATTTTAAATGTGTCTGTTTTGGGTCTTCCTCACTTATACATGGCCTCTCCTCTACACTAATGGAGATTAATTATGTGAAGATAGCAATAGGAGAAGAGTTATTAAGAAACATTGCCTTTCCCACTTAAATCAGACAACCATTTTTTTTGTGATAAAGAAAAGAGCCCCTTTATTGTGTCGACTGGGAGCAAAGGTTGGTCTCAAATATGCACAAAACAGATTTTGATCTTCTAAGCACAAGCCTTCCCCTGACTGTCTTCAGGAGAACTACGGTCAGTAGTCTCGCACGATGTGGAATATAGAAACTCAGACATTATATAGGAAGCTGATTATTTATAGCCTGACTGTTTTCTGTGCTCTTATTACCTTTTTATAATGCATTAAAACCTTACAGATGTTCTTTAAAGCCAATTCTTTATAAGGGTTTTAGGATCTGGTTATAGCAGGAAGTGATGAGGAGACAATGGTTTTTTCTTCTTTCACCTCTAGAAGTATGGGTTCAGTAATGACTGCAAGTCATTTGGTAAATATTGGTTATTGTTTGTTTTGGCCAGTCGTCTTGAAGTCTTTTGTTCAATATACGAGGTGAATTGATACAAAATTAGTTTCAGACATTTAAGTTCACCATAACGACTTTGATGATCCTAACTTATCATTAAATAACACTTTCAGGTCAAAATTCTATGACTAAATATTTGCAAAACTGATGACGTTCTGAAGCCTAAGCTGAACTGCTAATCATTAGTTGTTAAGTGTTGGCTGCCATTTTAGGCCTGTTGTCATTGTTGCGTTATTCAGCACAGAGTACCAGTGAATATAATGACAGCCTCACAGAGCGACTCACACGGCTGTAGACCAAGTCTAATCCCAAAGCAAAGGGATTTTCCATTGATTTGGAAAGTAAAAGGTCAAGTTTCACAGCAGTCATGTCTCATAGCTCTGATCATGGCAAATATGTTATATTTGTGTAATTTGAATCAGAGAACCAAGCTGACTGGCTGGCATGATTTCACGCGAGGGAGGCGTAGGGTACTGTCATGGGACACTGCAAGTGTGTTGGGTCAAGCAGCAAATCAGGGCTGATTGCTTGCATATCCAGTAGAAGCCACTGAGACACTTTTGAAAGTTAATTACTCCCTCTTACACTACTGTTATTTTAATGATGTGGTTGGGGTTTACTTGGCTTAACGGCAATTATTAGCTAAAGTACAAGTAGTGAAACATTTGGTTTACCATGTCTGCTGGACTCTTGCTTGGAAAATGAAAGAAGAAAGTTATGGATGGTGGTTTCCTGAAACTAAAGGGATTCAAGAGTCCCTTGACAAGTTTAAAACCACTACAATTAAAACATAATGCCTATTTCCAGGGAGCACTCAGTTGGGGTTATCTAATTGCCCTTCTTTAAACTGGTGCAATTGGACAACAAGAGCTTATAATTGGTTCAACCAGTAATCCAATAGTTGCAGTTAAAGAGGTAATTATCAAATGATGCACCTGTATAATTACAAAGAAAAGGAAGTAAAGAGAAAAGAAGTCAAGGGTAGAGAAAACTTTGGATTTAGGTGACGACAAGGTCAGGAAGTGCCTCAGAGGAGTTTAGAGACAATGAAAATAAAACCAATAGATCTTATCGCCCATGCATTGTCTTGTCTTTCATTGTGATAGGCTGAAATCACGTCAGGGATAAACACAGTATGAATCTTTAAGAGGCACTTCTCCTTCTTCCTATTCCGTCTTATTTCGCCTCTTCTCAAAATGACCTCCGGTAATCTTCAGAGGTGAATATCGCCATTTCCCTGAAACCTGAATATGAAAGAAGATTGTGAGGCTTACCAGGGGAGTTGAGGCACAGGTGTTGAATATTACAGTATGTGTATTTCATTAGCATTTGGCAGTTTGAATGATGTGACTGGAAATATAAAAAAACCAGCGTATAGGTCTGCGTGACTTGCTCTGAATAGTAAAGGCTACCTTAGCTGTGAACAGAATGAACCAAAGGAACACAGACATAACACATCCAACAGATTGTGAAACGGATCAATGAATATTTGATCAGCAACAGATAGCGTCCCTTAAAGGATTTTCAGCTGTAATCAGCTATTTCAAAAGATGAGGAAACAGCATTTTGTTTCTGGCTCAAACACATGCACAATGAGTGGATTGTGAGATAGTGTATCATGTATAGTCTGTATGTATAATGAATCTAAAATGTGCAGGCAGAGGCTGTCCTGGGAGTATATGCAGAACACTTTTTCATTGTGCAAATGAGAGGAAGAAACTTGTCTGTGAATGATCGTAGTAGACTATGTTGAAATGCACAAACAGGGCTCAGACCAGCCATATGTATTCATGAAGATGAATATTGATCTGCATTTAGCTCACGCACTGATCATCTTCACTGTATGTTAAGTAGATGTCTTTCAGAAAGGATGATTCTGTTGCAACTCTCCATTTCCTGCAACATTCCTTCTTTGACCTCTTGCCAGGATATTTCCTTTTGAACCTCATGCAAACCACATATTCACATACAAAAAAAGACACAATTTGTTCCTCTTTTAAGGCTGCTCAATTATTCATACAGAAATTATGTTGAATCATGATCACCTGCAATAGGGACGTGTAAAATGTTCGCTCCGCTCATAGAAAACTTCGCTCTACTTTAGAGACATTTGCCCCCCGGCTTTACGAAGGTTTGATTGGCTTTCCACTTTAAATCACCACCAACGATTGATACATCTTTAGTAGTTTCGCTAATTCATACAGTTTTTTTCTGTGTTAATCTGGGGGGAAATTAGAATTTAAATGTCATGTTTCTTTGTGTGGCTACAGGTCTGAGCTTGACATGAATTGACAGTTTTAATGAATTTAAGCAAGTACACCATGGTTTATTCTTTTGATGGTTTTAGGGTCTGCTTTATCACTGAGGAGAGAGGTTAAGGTGTTAAGATATGGTCGGCAGTTGAATAACTAAAGTTACATTAGGCCTGTTTGCCTTAATATTAGATAAAACTGCTTTTATTTTAGAATTATTTCCGACTGAAGTTTTATCGATCTTCTCACAGTTGAAATGTTGTTATGAATATACTGTATGTCTCTCAAATAGGACATTTTACAGAGCTACTGTATGTCAATGGAGATTGTCTGTATAGTTTCACAATGCTCAAAACAGAATTGTCAAAAAGTAGTTCTCAAATCAGTCTTAAACTTAAAGGGGACTTATCATGCAAAATGCACTTTTGTACGTCTTTTATACATGAATATGTGTCCCCGGTGTTCCAGGGAACTCACCAAGTGTCAGAAAACACAACCCTCTCTATTTTCCTCCATACCCAAATCTCTAAAAAAGGGGCTGCAACGGATCTGATCAAAACTGATCCAGATTTGAACACTGTCCTGACGTCAGGACAGTGGCGCTACGGCTATTGGGCCAACTCCACCAATCAGGAGGAGACAGCCACGGCCATTGCCGTTCGAAAGCGCTGGAGACGCTGTAGTACATATGCCAGGCCTGTAGATGGTGCTGTTCTCACTGAATCTGCCCAGAGCTAAAAAATGTCAAATTGAGCAAAATGAGGCATGGCTAAAATGCATGATCTGTTTGGTATTTTGAAAAAAAAAAAGTATAAATATGCCTTATATAGGTATGGTCCTATACTATATTATTCAAATATAGCATGATAGGTCCACTTTAAGAAAGGTATTCTTTCATTCCATTCACTGAACACATACTCATTAAATGGGTAACTGAGTTTTTAATAATATTCTTGGAACATCGTACAACCTTGTCTCTGTGAATTGTTCCCGTTGCTTTAACTGAATGAACTAAAACACTATGGGTGCTCAAAACAAGACAGTAGACACTAATTAAAATGGCAGTTTGACTCTGTATCGGCTTGCTGTCTTCAGGTGGAGCACTGCGGGGATGACCTCTCAGAGTGGAAATGTAATTTCATGGCCTGTTAGACACTGAACTCCAGGAGTAAACAGAGAGGTGTTTGCACTCACGTCTGACGGGGGCACGCTCGGACCGCAGCTGCACCCGGGTGATGGCCGTTGTAGTCCTTCATAGTGAACCCTCTGTGGCTCCATGGCTTTTCACTCCAGCTTGGAGAGTGTAAACACTGACAGAGTGGATTGAACTTCTCCTAACAAGCACCCTTACAATAATTATACTCCTGGGGATGTTTGTGTGTGTATTGGGTGGGTTGGTTGAGAGGTTGTGGGAACTTGGGATTGAGAGAGGAGGAACTTGAGACCCTTGAAGACTACAGTTCTTAAAGCAATTGAAAATGCCTAATGCAACAATTTATGAAGTAACATTCATTTTATTTTCTGTATCCATAAAGGCAACCAGCATTAAAAAAAGATAGAAAGTAAGAATAAAGTTACATTTTCTATTGTAATAAGGACATTCTTCAAAACAACCTTGAAACCTAATAAAAAAAAAAAAGAAAAGAAAAATCTGCTAGGATAGGTGCAGGGTAACAATTCCAGTATTTTTGTCATAAGCACTATAGTGCTATATTTCATTCTTTGTCTCACACCATTTATTATGTATAGGTATACCAGAGATACAGACCAATGCATACTCAATGGATTTAAAGACGGTGGTACCACCTGAAGAACTGCCGGCCTTGTAAAAAATTCAGTGGGGCTGAGAAAGTAGAATGTCAGCAAAGGGATATTCAGAGCCTGTAATGAGTCTCTGAAGACATCAAAAGTGCGAGAAAACACAGCAAACGTATAAAAAACAATTGATTAAGCTTTCATCCCACAGGCTTTCCATCAAAATCGGCAAATTAATCATCTAGTAGGTTGCACAATCCTCATCTCTCAAATGAACGATGTTACCATCCAAAGATAAAGTGATTTAATAATTCACAGCCTTAACCTTTGTTGAACCTTTTACTTATTCTCTCTGGAAAAGCCTACTTTCATGCCATCTCTTCACTCCGACAGAGTTCAAGACAATATCTGTCTGAGCAAAAATACAAGTCAGTCACAATCAAAAAGGGCTGGAAAATAAACTCAGAATGTGGCGCGCTATCGGCAAACTCTGATGGGAAAATCATACAGATATGGATTATTGCATTGATTCCTATTCTCTTTTGTAAATAGAAAATGAGGAAGGAAGATTCAAAATTTAATTTAATAAAAAGATAACTCCAAAAACACATTTCATTCAACTGTACCTCTCTCGCTTCCAAATGAAAAGAGGACACTTGTGTTGCAGTAGGTGTGGTGTTTGACAAATAACGCACAAACCAAAGCACACTTGAAAAAATCAAGAACAAAATGATCCAACACTAGAACAAGGCAGATAGCTTGCTTTTTGTTTTTAGAGAGACTGGAAAAAACAACATTAATGTTGCACAAAAAGGGACATTGAAATAAATTGGTATTACAAGCTACTTAAAAGCAGGGGGTAGTTACAGTTGGCTGCTTTGTATAAGTATTTGTTTCCATATAAATCAACATATCCGTTGTGTGCCCACGCTCTAAAGAAGGACACAGATACTATAATACATTTGACATTGATGCTCCATAATAAGTCCCCTGACACTTCCCCCTTTAGCACCCGTCATAAAACAGCTTCTTCCTGGTACGAAAGCCTCTTAATTCATCACATCAGAGCTGGCATGTTAGCAAGTACACCAAAAAAAACTAAAATTGATAGAAGCTGCATATAGAATTTACAGCATGTCATGCCAAAGCAATATACTGTAAATGCCAACTTTATTAGAAATCAACATTATTGGTATACTTTTTGCGCTGCTCAGTTGCACAGATGATTACATTCCAAATGTCTTAAAACCTTAAGTTCGGACTTTAAACTGAGCTTTTATTAGGGTGACACATGGGCACCACATTCCAGTTATCGATTAGGCAAGTACTTGTCTATCTCTGGCCAGCTAATTCACTACTGTTCCAGCCCACAAATGTTTAAAAGGTTACTTTTATGACGTAAAGATCCATTTTTAATCGAGACAATCCTTGCAGGGTTACTGGTCCCTTACCAGGAATCTCCAAAGCCAACAAAGTGAACGGCGAACATTTACGATAGGACCATGACATGATGTTGAGTTTTTTTCGTCTAGTGCAGGGCATCTATGTATCTAAGTATTTCTATGATTTCCAATGCAGAGAGTAAAAATTGTAAATATACTTTCCTCTGTCCATTGGCTTCAGTTTCAGTGCATAACATATTTTTCTTTAAGTTAAAACCACTCACCAAAAGGTTGTTTTCTTTTTATTTAGCTCCCAAACTAATATCTGCATGACTTTTCTGAATACATATCACTGCACGCTGCAGAAATAATGTTTAGTGTATGCTGAATTCCAAAGCTGTAAAATATTATTTTGCATATAATAACACCGCCAATGACACTCATTTACGTGAACTTAAAAATTCATGAAGGAGAAGACTGTGAAAAAGCACAATATTAAGTACGCCATTATGTCCATTTTTAATGGAAAACAAAACCTGAGATGATTCACTTCTGGCACCAAGAACAGTTTATTCCTGAGTTATTAGTAAGTGTCTGTCTAATGCAAAATAGGCTTCTTTAAGCTGCTCTGATTACAAAGGAAGAGACACTTTGTCCCGCAGATACGATTATGTATTCTGCTTCAGATGTATTCATTATGCAAATGAAGCTCATTTTCTGCTAAAGGTCAAACACGTTATGAGTCTTGGTTATTTGATGTACCACTTTGGAGGCCAGGTTGCTATGTGGAAAAATGCTGAGTAAATGCTCTAATACCATGTGAATAAAGAGGGAGCTATGGGTTTAAAGGAACAGTTCATCATGTGTCTTCCTATACATTCAGAGTCAGTTGCATGAGCATCAAAGATTACATCTTTGTTTAATAACTGACAAATGTATTCTCCCATCTATTTTATTCATTACCAGCACCTTAGAAACGTACGGTGCTTAGTTACTTAAAGGGGACCTATCATGCAAAATGCACTTTTTGATGTCTTTTATACATAAATATGTGTCCCCGGTGTGTCAGGGAACTCACGCAGCGTCAGAAAATAAAACCCTCTCTCTTTTCCTCCGTACCCAAATCTCTAAAAACGGGGCTACAACGGAGCTGATCCAGATTTGCGTCCGATATGACGTAATATCGTAAATGTGGACCCACGGCCCTATCAGAAACGTTGCTATCAGAAACAATGCCCGACTGTTTTCGCCGTAATATGGTCGGTGTTTACATTAGCATCGCTAACACTCAGAGCTAACCTGTACTGGAGAGCGTGTGTGTGAAGAAGCAGGAAATAAAAAGGAACTCACCTTGTGGTATAACCGGCAAGAGAGAAAGCCTTTGAGCTCCATACTGTTTCAGAAATAATCCTTGATAATCCATGATATGGCGTTTCATCACGGCAGTATTTAGTTTAGACGGTATCTGCCGGTAGAATCTCCCGCATGAGCTCAGCCCACTCCTTTTTTTTTTTAATCTTTTTTTTTTTTTTTAAAGCTTTATACCCCAAATCAGGAAACAGGAAGTGAAATAGAGGGATATGAGGCATGGCTAGAATGGGTGATCTGTTTGGTATTTTGAGCAAAATACTTCATAGACATGTTTTTTATATATTTTTATATATCTGAGACCTATGCTATTGCCTAAAAATAGCATGATAGGTGACCTTTAAATATTTATCTTTTTACATCTCGCATTTCCTATAGTTTATCCACTTTGTGCTTGGCAGTTCTTTCTGGACTCTTGTGTGTGTCCACCATTCTCCTTCCCCCGGCTCACCGGTCCATTACCTCTCTCTCTCTCTGGCTGCCTTGCCCTTCATATCACTCCTCTGCAACCATGACCCCATGTGTGGGAATAGGTGGGAGAGATCAGGGAGCTCAAAAGTACTGGCTGCTATTAATTTTGCCCAGGCAACCTTCACAATAATCCAACGAGACAGCCGTTTAATTGCGCTAACCCTGAGCCCACGGCAAGCCTGCCTGTCCCAGCATTCTCCTTTCTCAGTGAATACCAAGGAGCCGTCTCACTTCACCTTCATTAGAGGAAGCAGAAAGGAAGTGTTGAAGGCAGAGAGTGCGTCTGAACAGTTGACTTTTTATTATTCAATGCTCCTTTCTTTCCTTTGCTCATTTTTATTTTTCCTAGAACTGTTATATCCGTCATATGAAAATGAAACGTGTCAGCTAAGGATATCGATGGTCATTGTGATTAAGGTTTATTGTTGAAAAGAATCTCCGGAAATGTTTTCACTTTCGCAGCTTACTGGAGACATATTGGAACAAAGAATAAGTTGTTCTAGACACCAAAGGTAGACCGTGTTAGAGCTGCAGAGGTCATGGAAACTCATGAGGGCTGCGGAGTCAAAATGTCATACATTTAACATTTTGCAGAGAAAATAACCAGCCTTAATTCACTCACAGATTTTAAAGTACATGTTTTACACTCATACACCAAAGTACTCATACTATAAATCTATTCATACTGAACATTTGGACAAAATGTAAAGGTCACACTGCTTTTTAAATTGAAAAAAATAACTGCTATTTCCATTTATTTCAATGGACTTAAGGGGTTAGTGGATTCAAAAAGAAAATTGGAATGTTTGCTCCCCCGCCAATCAAAAATGTACAGTGCGTGGTAAGGGGAGCCAGAGAATGAAAAATAGAGGAAGCTATCAAAGCTTAGCAGTAGGGATGCTCCGATCGCCAATTTTGGGGCCGATCGCCGGAATCAGTATCGGCCGATACCGATCGCCGATCCGATCGAGTGGGTGGTGGCTATGGGGATCTTCCATTTAAAGTGATGTTTAAAACTCAGTTAATGGGGCTCATTCACTGGCACTTCCACCAACAACAACCAACATAATTATTACATTCAAATGAAGTACATTATTCAAGTTTACATTAACTTAATAATAACACGGGAGAAATAACGGGAGCCTCTCTTTTCCTCTCTCCCTCTCTCTCTCTCCTGACAGCCGGTCCCTATCCGTCTCATGCAGCTCACTGATCCAGTAGGGGTGTAACGGTTCACAAACATTTCGGTTCGGTACGTACCTCGGTTTTTAGGTCATGGTTCGGTACGTTTTCAGTACAGCAGAAGAAATAATTTTTATAAATACATTTTTAATTTTTAATTATTATTAAACTGTGAATAATGTATTCACTCAAATAAATACAACATATAATAAAATAAACATTTAATGTGCAGCATTTCGATGAACTGAAGTAATCTGTATTTTAACTTTACTGGACTAGTACTATTTTGCTGCTGCAGCGTAAACATTTCCCCAATTGGTATCAATAAAGTACTTCATATTTTATCTTAATCCTCAAATATTAGCACATTTTACTTAAAAAAAACAAAAAACATATTGATGTAACTCCATACACATATCGATATGTTGTATAAATATTGCAAATCAAAACCTTTATTGACCACTAATTACCAAAAATTGCATTTCTTTCCTGTTATTAATGCATTCAAATCGTGATTCAAATGGCCCGCCACGAACTTCCGGGAACTCAGAGTCTCTCTGAACCACGTGACGATCAAGCATTTTGGACTTCCGCTGTCGCAACTCTTCTATCGATATGGCGCTGGTACTCACCTAAGCAGCGTGCTTGACATTAGGACTTGCTTGCTTGTCATTGCATTTTCATGTTTTTTTTTTAAGAAGAATGCACTTGTCCACATTGCTTGCCGAAAGGGCAGATCTGCTTGCACTAACAATGTCTCCTGCTGTGGAGAACACCCTCTCGCTAGGGACAGAGGTAGCAGATACAGCCAGGTAGCGCTTTGCTAACATGGCAACATAAGGATATTTTGCGTTTGTAATAGCTTTGGCTCGGTCTGAACTTTTTGCGAGTGGTGGAGGCTTAAATGCTAGTGGGAGTTGGGTTTGCACTTCAGTCATTTTTATTTTGGTACCGGTGATATTCACATTCGGGTGATGCCAGCCGCGTAACCAATTTTAGTTGAACAATGCCGACAAACAGCTTTGGTTCGGTCCACCTGTCTTTGTCCGTCATCCTTGTACGTAACTGCGAAAATGTTCCCAAACCGGAGACTTCAATGATGCTGGAGGATTTTCGAGCTCAACTTTATCTGCGTTCGCCATTTCGCCAGTTCCTCAAATTACTGACTTAATTTGAACGCATCCCTGTGACCAGCTCTCATAATATGCCTCTCGTCCAATTAAATGACTTGGTCGCTCTATATATTAGAATATTTTCGGTATGAATACTTATACCGTTACACCCCTATGATCCAGTAATGAGTGATCCGACAGTGAAGAATACACATATTTATAACTAGTTTAGCTTGTTCCAGAGGTAGATCAAATAGCTAAGTGTGTTAGGTCTAACTCTTAGTGTGTGTTTCGCTCCGCTCACCGGTCCGTCACAGCGGGCGGAGCTGCAGGATTTCTGCTTCACACACGTTGCATACCGCTATTTTATTGTCTTTTTCGGACACCATAAAATACTGCCAGACTGGTGAAGCCATTTTGGCGAGCTTGTTTTGCCGCGCACAGAGAAAAGTGTCATGTATTTTACGTCATGTGATCGGCTCTCACGATCGGCCTTTATAGACCGAGCACCGATCGATCGGCAGAGAGTGAATATCGGCCGATATCGATCGGCGGCCGATAGATCGGAGCATCCCTACTTAGCAGTAGCCTATCCCTGCATCATTCACTTTTATTTAAAGGGGACCTATCATGCAAAATGCACTTTTGTACATCTTTTATACATGAATATGTGTCCCCGGTGTTCCAGGGAACTCACCAAGTGTCAGAAAACACAACCCTCTCTATTTTCCTCCATACCCAAATCTCTAAAAAAGGGGCTGCAATGGATCTGATCAAAACTGATCCAGATTTGAACACTGTCCTGACGTCAGGACAGTGGCGCTATGGCTATTGGGCCAACTCCACCAATCAGGAGGAGACAGCCACGGCCATTGCCGTTCGAAAGCGCTGGAGACGCTGTAGTACATATGCCAGGCCTGTAGGTGGTGCTGTTCTCACATAATCAGCCCTTGCAAAAACAGTGCAAATTGAGCGAAATGAGGCATGGCTAAAATGCATGATCTGTTTGGTATTTTGAAAAAAAAAAGTATAAATATGCCTTATATAGGTATGGTCCTACACTATATTATTCAAATATAGCATGATAGGTCCACTTTAAGTCAGAGTCTATTTGAACCCAGGTGTACTGTTGGTACACAACCAAAACACATTTGACTCGGTTTTGAATGTTTAGGTATTAATGGAAATTACATATATTCTCTTGTAGAGTTGTTTCAAATTGAAACTCCCCTATCAATAGAGGCACATCTCATCTTCAGCATTGTAGGTATATACAGGTATATACCGGGTGGATGCATCTGCTTTTACCTTTTCTGCGATTGCTTGGTAAAGAAACCTGAATATCCGAGACAAATAACACGACATACTGTGAGCATGGCTTTGGCTTTTACTTTGTGGATGGAGTAAACCAGACTAGGAGGTGTCATCATGAGAAAATAAAAAAAACTGGGAGGATTTGATTGGTGGTGTCAAAAGAAGTTGTGATTTCATTGCGGAAAAAGGAACGATTCCGAATATAGCCTTTGACATGTTACCCTGTCCACTTTTTCGTATTAAAAAAACCCACATCTAATAGGTCGTCACCCTCATCAGCTGAAACGGGGCATTTAGGAAGTCGTTTGGAATGCTGTCATATCCTCCTGCAAGTTAGAATGACTTGACGAGTGGTCCTCCACCCTGTCAGTTTTCACTCTCGTCCTCTCCGCTACTTTGCTGGCCCCTCTCTATAGCTACTCCTTCACTTCAGGTAATTACAGTGCAGCAGCAGCGTGGTCAGGAGAAGGCGAGGCCCACCACTCCAGGGGAAGGCACATGATCCATTAGCTCGGCACCGGGCTCCACGCCCCATTCCTCATTCACATTTGTCTTTCCCTAAAACCCCTCCGCTGCCCCCCCCCCCCCCCCCCCAATCCCTCTCTGCTTCAGACATCTCGCCTCCTCTCCTGCTCCATCAAAAACACAGAAATGAGCACATGCAGCAAAAGAAATCTTCTTAAAAACTCATTTTAACTTTAGCGCTCCACATCGCTTTTTTGCCTCACATACATGAAAAGCCCAGCAGCCACAAGCTGGTTTGTGCTCTAACTGAATCATTCACTATGGCAGACTTCACCCAAACAGAGCTCAGCTGCGTTCATTTCAATAAAAGCAAATGTGATATATTTTTCAGATGCTGATACTGTTCAAGTCCAAGTAACATAACTTGTCCACCGAGAGATGCCGCCTAATGGCTTCACGCAGTTCTCATGTTCGCGTCTCTTTTCATTTGGTCTGCAATGTCATGATGACAAAAACAGAGACAAACACGGGAAGAATCAACAGCAGAATATGCCCGTCATCGCTGCTCCAAAGACAATCACACAGGAAGCAATGACTCATTCCACTGACAATTTTCTGAAACAATTACACTCAGGATTGTGTGCGCTGCTGCCACTCAACCCTCTGTTACACCGAGTGACTCATCCTGTCTTTTGTCGTGACACGAGTCTCACAGGTGTAATTCTTGGAGCCTCCTTTTTACCAAAGGCTCGTCTACAGACGAAGAGAAGAAAAAGGTTAATTCCTGTAATGACCTTCTCCACAACTAATGGGTAAATCCATTACCAAAGCAAAGACAGGCGCTGGAAACAAAGCCAGTTAGGCTGCAGCTGCGTGTCACGTAGTCCAGTTAACGCCTCTTGTCTTGTTTAATCAGTGCGCACTGATCGATGACCCCTTCCTGCTGGTAAAGGAACACATGTTGCTTCCCCTGCAACTCCTGTCCCTGATTGGCTGACTTGCCATCAGTCTGCAAACTCATTGATACTCATATTTTCTTTATAATATATTTTGTATTGACTTCAGCCTCCAAATATTGACATTAGATTCAACAATTGTTTGCGTACATTCTCTATTCATGTTTATCCGGATTGTCCCATTTCACAATTAATGACAAAGAAAATGTAAATGATAACAATAAGAAAATATGAGTAATTAAGGATTGATCATTTCTTAAAAGATAAATAACTGAAATATAATGTGACCACCCAGTTTTCTTCTGCGAGACATCAATAATTTCAATTTATAATTAGCTTTGTCTTCTCGTTTTTATAATATGTCCATCTGTGTATTTACATGTGGGCACTGTGCGTTAATCACTCTCATAGCCTTTTGACCTGTAACCTGCATTATATTTAATAAATATTTGTCGCTTTTTATCCATCTTGATTTATGAATAGAAAAAATAAGTCTTTCTCTCCATGTACACGCAGCATCTGAACAGGCATTATGTATCCCTTCAACAATTTTTAACACCATGGCAATCCCAGAAAACATGGTAATAATTAGCATTTAGATATCCACTTTTTGTTATTTATTTTCATGTTCATAAATCTACTGAGATGTGTCTGTCTGCTGATTCTGTTGAAAGTGGGAGATGATTATTTTCTCAGTTTCTCGAGTTAATTCAAAGCTAAAAATGGCAACACAATTACACAGACAAAGGACATTTTAGGCAATCAAAAATTAAACATTTATTCTTCAAACAAATCTTATAACATGTTTGTATGGTTGTGTGTGCTGTAACCGTGGCTACAAAGTGTCTCATAAAGTCTTTGGTCCATTCCCCACTACTGTAAAATGAACCCTGTTGTGAAAATGAAAAGTCTGAACCGGCACTTGGTGCTGCAATCTTAAAGACAAATCAACAAGTCCCGCCGGGCCACCTATATACGTGAACCACTCCATGAATTAAGACCAAAGGGAAATGTAAGCAGATTACATTTCCTCCACATGCAGGACAAAGACTACATATTGGGCACAGCAGGAGAAATGGCCCTCTTTTCAACCTGGGTTCCTTCATGGAAATCTCTGGATTGATTTTATTCGGTAAAAGAGCCAATAATTGTTTTTCATGGAGTGACTGATGACCTCATTGCATATATTCGTACAATATATGCATGTGCATGAATATATGTATGCATTTCTAACACATGTGACTATGAGAAATGATAGCCGTGTGCCTTCATCTTTTCTGCTGCTCGCTGTTTCTTGTTTCTCTTGCTAACCTGCACAGGAGAAATCAATTCTGCTGACCCTAATCTAAAAGCATGACATGAGGATTAATAACTTGCCTGATATGGAATATGCACAACTTTCTGTCAGCCAGATGAATAGGCTGCAGTCCAATTGAAATAACACGAGGGGCTCTTTAATCATTGGGTCAAGGAAAATAAAAAAATCTCCTTGTTCCACTCAACTCATGCAAGATGTGAGACGAGAGCTCAGGTTTACAGGTGCTAACAGCATCCAAAGCTAATAAATAACCTTTTTCAAAATGTACAGTTATATCTAATGAGTCATGGTATACTGTCTACCAGAGAGAGACCAGTGTGCTTTACAAGATTCTTTTTAAATACAAAATAAAAAATGTAATGGACACTTTTTGGAAATCCTGACATTTTTCGACTGATGATGAATTGATTATTTAGATAAATAGCGGTCAATCAATCATGAAAATAATCTTTAGCAGCAGCCCTATAAAATGAGGCAGATCAGAGTAGCTTTTGGGGAAAGAAAACAAAATCAAAGATGGTGACCTTCCCCATTAGACATAACAATTGGAACCATGATGGTTAATTTGGAAAAAACAGAACAAGATTCATTTTACTTTGCTCTGTGTACGTGGCTCCCCGTTTTTAGCTGATAGTGTGAAGTTTAAGTGCACACGGACATAGTTTGTAACAGAAAATCATTTTGTTGCTACTCTCCAGTCAGCAGTTCAGCACCGCTTCTCGTGGACAGCTCCGATTGAGCCCCGCCTCAGTTCCTCTGCTCAGCACTGAGGTTGTGAGCTTCAGTTTGTTTCTCTAAAGGCCCTGACACACCAGGCCGTATTCGGCCGTCTTGCGTTGTCTGGCGACAACGCGTTCCTTGTCGCCCAAAGTCAATTTGGTGTGTCCCGAACCCTCGGCCGTGACACGCCTTATTTGGCCTTTCACGGTCGACACCCGGCCGATTCAACATGTTGAATCGGCCAAAATACGGACACAAGGCCAAGAAACCACTCTGATCAGCTGTTCAGCTAGCAAATGAGAAGCGAAACGGAAGTGAGGGACGTAAACAAACGATTAAAAAAGGCACAGGACAGCAGCTAAACCCCAGCAGGTGATACTTAAAAGACATCAAACATAGCCCTTAAATGTCCTCTCTTACCTCCCACACATAGCAGGGACATCTCTGATATCGGCGGGAGCGTCCCCGGCTGTCCTCTGCTGAGAGCTCCATGATTTGTTTGGTCAAGTCCGGTTTTTCATCTCATCATAAATTTAGCAAGAAGTGGCCATTATTACATTGCTGACTCAATAAACTACACACCCGCCAGAACACTGCGATCATCAGATGCAGGTCTATTAACTGTGATTTTATAGTATGTCTGCACTTTATGTGCTCATTTCATCATTCATGTATTTTTATATTCTAAAACATGTTTTCGATGGACGAGAGTGAAAATGGAACGCACATGCTATTTGTTTGTTTATATCAGTCTGTTCTTCTTCTCTGTCTTCCGGTTGTTGCCTCTTTTGAAAGACGAATACACACTACCGCCGCCTGCTGGTAAGGAGAGTTATTGCCACTCACGCATGCGCAGTTCGTACGTGCTCGGCTGAAGTCTTTGCGGTGATTTCCAGTGCGACACACGGCCAAGACGCAGGAGAACTCGTCGATGGAACTGTCGGTGTCGGCGAGTTCTCTGGTGACTGCCTGGTGTGTCAGGGCCTTAACACACAAGCTGTTTTTCCCATGAATATGTTTTTCAGGCCCTGATGTAGATAAGGAAACTAGAGACTTTTACAGCTTGCAACACGCTCCATTCAAAAATAACTAAACAAGAAATGACAATGCCTGCAGCTCAGCTGTCTTAATGCTTAATGCGTTATTTCTTAATTCCTTTCCAGCACTTCCTTAACCTCCGGGGGGCAGGTTGTATAATCACCCAGGAGAAGTGCTGAGGCTTTACGTCACCAAAGAGAGTATCCTAATAAAACGTATAAATGTGCAATCCTTGATGTTAGCACTGTGGGTAAATGATAAACTGCTGTAGCACACGTTGGTTCATCGTAACACAAAGGCCTGGCTTCATAAAAGGGCAGTTGATATGTTGTGTTGGCCATACTGTAGGAAGAGTAATTGTTTGTGCATAATTAGGAAGTAAGGAACTTATTTAAAGATATTGCTCAGAATTTAATTGCAATTGAAGTCTGATTATTTGTGTCTTTAATGAGTTATGATGCAGCTCTTACGTGCTGGCCTTGAGCGTTTTAAAACATCTCATGGATAAAAGACATACAAATAAATGACCTACTATATATGATCTATTTAGGTTTGAATAGTGTGGAACAGTTTATGTAAGATTTTTTTATTTTTGTTATGGCTTGTGGCAATATAGGTTTCAACGTATTATTCTTAAACATACATATCGTTTTTTTGTTATTATTCCCTACATTCCATTACCTATTTGCTGAATTAGTCCCCGATGGGTATGACCTCTTTCTATTTCACAGTGACGTTTAGGATAATTGGGAGCAAGATATTTCTCTCTCTCCGCTGTTCCAGGAAATGTCAGTCAGCATTAGCATACTCATTTATAGAGTGTTACAGCTGTCCCTGGCTGCTACCTGCCGACCCTCGCTCTGCGCACACCCAGCCACCCCTTTCAAAGAGGGTTATCACAACCATTATGAGAAATGACTCTTAAAAAAACCTGGTGTGACACATTATCTCAATATTAAAGGAGTTTGAGAGAATACTAAGTTTGGATTATTAATCAAGGTATGAAAGGGTAAGGAGCTGCCAAGTGAAGCTAAATGCCACTGTCAATCAAGGCATGAGTCACTTTTGACTTCAAAGGACATTTCACCTGAATCGTGTCAGTATTTATGGAAACACCAGTGTCCCTTATAACCCCTTATGTGAGACAGGGATTTTCTTCGGAAACTGGTACATGGTCCATGGAAAACATAATGGGTTCATTAATTCTGAGTTTGTATGAGTGTTTACAAGTGTGTGAGTGTGTGGCAGTTTACCTATCAGTCTGACACCTCTTACCTTGTGTGTGGGCACATGTGCATATTAATGCTTATGCATGCAGACACTTGTGATCACACATTCTAATTTTGCCTGCTAGCCCATTAGGGATGTGAGATGAGGAGCGGTAGCTAGATAAACCACAATGGCCCTGCAAGATATATATATTATTCTCTATAAGACCCCTTTAAATAAAGGGAAGAAAGCTTTGAATTCCCTGCTCACTTTTCATGAATTAATGATGAGGTGTGTTTGAATGAAACCGTGTCCTTTCTCAGTGTCCTTTCTAAAGTTCGCTAAATGGCAGACACGGCGATAGTCCCGTCTACGAGCTAGCTGCTGCTAATCTGATGGTGGAACGTTACTAGGCCAAGCTTGTCCCTGTATCTTCTTTTAACAAAGGCTTCTTCTGCGGGGGCTTCAGATGGCCTAAATGTCCAGTATCAAACCGGGCACCGGGTAAAGCAGTAGGTATAACTTGAAGGGCTTAGATAGCAGCCACAGCTTCTTGCTTTCTGCTCGCTGGAACTTGATTTGTGGCCATCGTTCCTTTATGCTGCGATATAAACAAGCCGAAGAAATGCTACCCTGCAACTTCAGAGAGTAATGTGGTCATCTCGGCAAAACAAAGGTCACTCTCACATTTCTCACCAAGCGGTACATCAGGTCTTGGTATTGTATACTGACTCCTACATTTACTGGATTGTGGGTGTGCATGCACTTCACACATATAATTGAATTGGTCACTGCCATTAAATAGTTAAGCAGCTCCAGGGGCAAATTAGCTGGAAGACGTGTCTCAGTAAAAGGGAATGAGGACATATGGGATATGTTTCTGAGCTGTACAGAAGAAGACTCTTGGGAAAGACTAAACCAAAGGGTAGTGTCAGTCACAGCTCAAGCCCAGGCGTAATAACACAAAGTCAGAGCCACGAGCGGAAGAGAAACGGAGAGCGGAAAGAGAGAAAGGCGACTCACTCAATGAGAGTCTGGGGCAAAGATAAGGGGAGAATTAGCAGTTAATTTGTGGGGAAATTAATCCGTTTTCAGCATGAATCACAGCCCAACTCAACGCATTGTTCAAGGCAGTGAGCGCTCCTATCTCACGTCCCCAGATATTTGCAGGTCACTGCAGAGGAGAGGATTTCAATTTGGTCACTGATGTTGGATCAAGAGAGGAAACACACAAAAGAAGTCTTTGTTCCAGCAAGGGAATTTCTTTGCAACAAAGGGGTTGACTGGGAAATGGCACATATCATCTTGGGAGAATTTCCCTGCTGCCAATGTGCACCGCGCATCTTTTATAAGTTGCTTTTCATGAAGGGAAACTGAAGGCCACACAACAGCAAAACTGAACAAACTGTAATTGGAGCAGCCTCTATTTGATATTGAACATTTAATCGCAGATCATTAATGCGGTGCCATTTAAAAAAGCCTCAGCATCCCCGGAATATAGAGAAGGTGACATTTAAAAAGCCCCCAGTTCTCCACCGACACCAAATATTTCGCCAGTTGCTCAAATTAATTCACTGATGAGTTGCCTTTGGATACGAGCTGCACAACATAACAATACAGAAGGATTTTCTGAAATTGTTTTAGACAAGGCAAGGTTATGTGAAAGCACCGTTGGCTTCAGCTTTCCTTGGCTGAACTAAAGGCTTTCAAATGATACTGCAGTAGCCTGGTTAATATTAGTGTGTGCGTTAGTGTGTGTATGTCCTTGTGGAATGGTTTTCCATCGTGATTGATATTCTTTATTCAGTGGCACATCACTGACCGCAGACCTTTCACCTACATTAACGGTATATTCAACAGCACCTCATACATTGCAAGTACACCATGGCTTCATATGGAATAGAAAAAGTATAGAGACGGCAATCTCTCCTTTGAGACAGGCTGAGCAACTGACTGCTGCTTCTCAATGTCAAAGCTCATGGCTGCTCTTCTTCTGAATCTTGCAGACTAAATCAGGAGGACACCTAGCCTTTGTTTAGCAGCCTTCATGCCGTGGCGCCATAATATAATGGCTTTTATTGTCATTTGTACATAGCTAAAGTGTAGTTATGTTGATGAAAATCTTAGGTCACAGGCTCCTGTGCAACACAATAAACCGATAAAATAGTGCAAGTAAATACAATAAAATAGAATAGAAGTAGTGCCATAAGAGTCTATACAAGTGATACATCATTTGTAAGTTGCAAACAGGTGAATGTTATGGATGTTCTCAGTTCAGGTGTTTAACAGTCTTATGGCCTGTGGGATGAAACTGTCCCTGAGTCTGGTGGTTTTAGTCCGGATGCTGCGGTAACGCCTGCCAGACGGCAGCAGACGGAACAGTTTGTGGCTGGGGTGATGGGGGTCTTTTATAATCCTGAGGGCTTTCTTCCTGAGCCGCTGGGAGTAAAGGTCCTCCATGGATGGCAGCTCCGTCCTGGTGATGTGCTGTGCAGTTTTCACCACCCTCTGGAAAGCCTTACGGTTGAGGGCGGTGCAGCTGCCGTACCAGGCCGTGATGCAGCCAGTTAGGATGCTCTCTATGGTGCACCTGTAGAAGGTCAGGATCCTCTCTATGGTGCACCTGTAGAAGGTCAGGATCCTCTCTATGGTGCACCTGTAGAAGGTCAGGATGCTCTCTATGGTGCACCTGTAGAAGGTCAGGATGCTCTCTATGGTGCACCTGTAGAAGGTCAGGATGCTCTCTATGGTGCACCTGTAGAAGGTCAGGATCCTCTCTATGGTGCACCTGTAGAAGGTCAGGATCCTCTCTATGGTGCACCTGTAGAAGGTCAGGATGCCCTCTATGGTGCACCTGTAGAAGGTCAGGATGCCCTCTATGGTGCACCTGTAGAAGGTCAGGATGCCCTCTATGGTGCACCTGTAGAAGGTCAGGATGCTCTCTATGGTGCACCTGTAGAAGGTCAGGATGCTCTCTATGGTGCACCTGTAGAAGGTCAGGATGCTCTCTATGGTGCACCTGTAGAAGGTCAGGATGCTCTGTATGGTGCACCTGTAGAAGGTCAGGATGCTCTCTATGGTGCACCTGTAGAAGGTCAGGATGCTCTCTATGGTGCACCTGTAGAAGGTCAGGATGCTCTCTATGGTGCACCTGTAGAAGGTCAGGATCCTCTCTATGGTGCACCTGTAGAAGGTCAGGATGCTCTCTATGGTGCACCTGTAGAAGGTCAGGATGCTCTCTATGGTGCACCTGTAGAAGGTCAGGATGCTCTCTATGGTGCACCTGTAGAAGGTCAGGATCCTCTCTATGGTGCACCTGTAGAAGGTCAGGATGCCCTCTATGGTGCACCTGTAGAAGGTCAGGATGCTCTCTATGGTGCACCTGTAGAAGGTCAGGATGCTCTCTATGGTGCACCTGTAGAAGGTCAGGATCCTCTCTATGGTGCACCTGTAGAAGGTCAGGATGCTCTCTATGGTGCACCTGTAGAAGGTCAGGATGCTCTCTATGGTGCACCTGTAGAAGTTGTTCACTTACACATCACTGTATCCTGTATGCCAAGGCAGGTTTGCCATCACTTACTGTACGGAGGCTCAGTCATTGGTACACGTTTATTTATAAAGCTTTGTTGGGTAAACTCCCGTATTATATCTGCTCTCTGATAACACAGAGAATTGCAAGCAGCTATTGTCTGAGATTGCATGATGTAGTATTGCTACATGTGCCAAGAGCAAGGACTGTCTTAGGTAAGACAGCTTTTATGTGCGCAGCTCCACTTGCTTGGAACAATCTTCAGCAATAATTGAAACTGAGCAATCTCATTCCTCTGCATGTTTTTAAAGCTAGGCTAAATGAAATACTCTTTGATACTATGGGTACTTATAAATGTCTATAACTATGTAAATGTATCCTGTAAATATAATGTATGATGTCCTTTATTGTTTTATGTTTCATGTGGAACCTATATGCTGCAGGTTTCCCTTGAAAAAGAGATCTATGATCTCAATGGGACCATCTGGTTAAATAAAGGTTTGAAATGAAATGTTGCAGAGTATCCTGGAGTCCATGTTGAACCTCCTCAGCCTGCGGAGGAAGAAGAGCCGCTGTTTTGGTGATGGTGTTTGTGTGGTGAGTCCATGTCAGGTCCTCAGTGATGTGGACACCGAGAAACCTGAAGCTGCTGACTCTCTCCACCGTAGTCCCATTGATGGCGATGGGGGCGTGTCCCTCTCTCTGCTGCTTCATGTAGTCCACAATCAGCTCCTGCTTCTGTTAAGAGTTCTATACTATTTGTCGCTCCTGTGGCTACTTCATTTCTGTATGCTACACCCTGTTTATCATCCATTTTGCACCAGTGAATGGATTTGAGAGGCAATTATTGTCACTATCTGAAGTATTATAAGGTGGAGACAGTATTAACTTGCAAAGACTATACTCTCTTGTTGCATTGTTTTACCCTTTTTTTTTTTACTTTTCAATGCAAGGTGCCCAGCTGGTCTCTGTCGCACTTGGCGACCAATAAGCCAATACACTTGACCACTTTCCGGTTTTGATAGCGGTAACAAGACCAAAGTTGATGATAATGTAAAAGCTACATGCTTGAACACTAGTGTGCCCTTCCTGTAAGTAATTGTCTTAAGGAATTACTCCAATTATGTTTTGAAAGCTTGAATCCATTTTCCTCCCCGTAAACCATGTTTGATCAGCCTCGTAACGCACACATCCCGCTTCACAGGCACACCACGCTATGTCCCTGACACGCTTTGCCAAAAACAGTTAATTGTGCATTTTGTATGGAATATTTCCAGAAGCGGGTTAATTAACATTTGATGCTCCCTTGATTATTACAGCATCAAATCAGTGTATGTATCACTGACCCCAAATCAACTACAGTGGCAATGTTTATCATGATCAATAAACATGTCAACTAGTGGCTAACTGATGTGTTTTTATTTGCTTCTAGTGTATAATGGAGCTTTATGGCATAGAGGAATTAAATTGATCAGGCTTTAGCTACTAGGCTAATACTTGCTTGTAGTCTTATCATACATCACCGTAGTTGTGTATATGACAATAAACCTTCGAATCTTGAATTTCATTGAATGAAAAGATTTGTTGACAATATGACAAAAACAAACGATGGAGTGAATCCATTATTTTTCATTTTAAGAGAACTTTTGCAGTCATCAATTCTCCTTCTCCATCGATGTAGGATGGATATGTGCAATGCTCCCTTTTTATCTTCGTCCCGCTTTGACAGGGAACAAAAACAAAATGCACAAAAGCTGTAACAAGAAGAGACATAAAAAATAATTCACGGCACCTGCCTCCAAAGGCATTAGCCTCCATCAGCTTGCTGCTGAGTATTAAGTACAATTGATGGCCACACGTGGAAGAAGGGAGAAAAAAACTCAACGACACAGTATACATGCTTACATACATGCAGTGCTCAAAGCCCATTTGCTTGATTTACGGGGCCCTTGCAGAAAACCTTTCGCAAAGGTTTAATTAGCGTGCATTTAACACAGTTTTTCATGTTTAAAAGGTGATGAATTGTATAATTAAAGGGCTCATAATGTAAATCAATGGGGCAGAAAGAGAGAAGGTGATTAAACGGAGCCCTGGCTGGCATCATTATGTTACAACTTTCGTGGGAGACGAGATTAGGGTTGCAAAATTCCGAGAATTTTCAAAGATGGAAACTTTCCATTGGAATTAACGGGAATTTAAGGGAATAAACTGGGAATTTTCTAAATTGAAGGTTGGCTCTTCATAGGGAACTTAAATATAGCTGGGGAAAGTATATTTTTTTGCAGTGTATATATTTAGCACATTTTAACATTATTATATGCTCACCTTTAACCTTTGTGTGCTGTTTGGGTCTGTGGGACCCATTTTCAGTGTTTGCTAAAAGAAAATGTATGGAATTTCATTATTTTAACCTGCTTTATTTGGGGGTGGACCTCACATCCTCTAGGGGGGTCCGGGGGCATGCACCCCCGGGAAGATATTTTTTTAAATGTTGAAGTGAAATGCATCAATCTGGTGCACTTTGAGCACAAAATGAATTCATGGATACAGCTCTCAACACTCATATGAAAGGGAGCTGTGTACTTTTCAATAATCCACAAATCTTTAGAATATGATCACAACTAATAACAAATCATTTAAACTGGTTTATTCTTATCTTATGTTACCTAATTATTTTTATTTATGCATATTTTACTAATCACTCCCCTTTTAAACTGTTTAAACTTTTTTTTTTACTGTCCTATAGTACACATTGGAATGATGTTAGATAGATATAGAGTTATAGTAAGTAGATAGAGTTCGCTATGATTGAGGTTTATGCATAGGGTAGATTCTTTTAATTACATTTCCTTTATTTTTGTGTGTTTTTTTTACATTTTGGATTTGCTTGGCGAGCTACTTATTGAGGGCTTGCGAGCTACGGGTAGCTCGCGATCGACGTGTTGGAGACCCCTGCCCTACAGGCACTGTGCATTCCTCCATCACATGCACAGATGATTTCTAGAAGTAATATTAAACTCAACATTCATGTTTTTGTTCTTCAATGATCGTTCAATAAAATAATTAAAACTTGTTCTGTTCGACTTACAAATAAATCTGTTGAAATGTCATGTTTTTTTATTGCATCATTTTGCATGGATGTTTTTTTATGACAAAACAAAATGTTTATATTTATGCTTGGATATGATACCATTCGATTACATTACCCTCAATTCCCAGTTAGTTCCCATAAATTCCCACAATTCCCATTATTCCCATGGAAAGTTTCCAATATGGAATATTTCCAAAATTCCCCAGCTTAACTCATGGAAATTTACCGGAAACTTACCGGAAGTGTTCCGCCCCTTTGCAACCCTAGACAAGACTAACCACTGTGCCCAAACACTTGTTGACTGTATAATGAAAGAATGTTGACACAAAAATACCTCCTGATAGGAAAACCTAATCACAGAACCAATATGTTAGGTGGAAGCGTTTATTCCAGCAATATAGCATCTTCACATGTGTATCAGAGGGTCAATACAAAAACAGGCTCTAAAACAATTTAGTACAAGTATTCTGACACAGTGCTACTTTGGTCATTCTTCGTCTTGCCTGATGACAACATTTCAGGATTCTGCCATGATGTGAAGAGTCTGCACCGTCCCATGTTTCCATCCCCAAACTGCATCTCCCTTTCAAATCACGCTCGCGTTTTTCTCTATTCTCCCAGGATTTGTGACATTTTAGAGCTATGAAAAGCGGCAAATGCTGATGTGACAGACCTCATTTGCAGTCTCAGTCCCAGTGCTCGACAGACTCAAAGCCCGAGGTGTTCTGCTACTTGAGCATCCAAAGATAAAGCTCTCTTTTTCTTTAGGCCAACCATCCTAGAGTTTCCTGGGATTGCCAGAACTGGCAGAGGCGGCCGGGGGGGGGGGGGGGGGCAGATGTGTGGTAATTGAGTTTGGAATGGGCTGTTTGAGGTGGAGCCGGCGCTATGCAGCTCAGTCATAACTATCCTCCCAATTATCTGTCTCTAAGGAGTTCTCGCCCCAGGGAATGTGCAAGTGAGTGGACTATGGTTGGCTGTTACTGTTGCGTAGAGTTACACATGACACAGGCTCCACTGTCATTGAAAGACTTTGTTTTCACTTAATTGTTGCCTACTGCAGGTACGCTATAGTAGGGAAATATTGTAGTTTATAACAGCATTTTACAAGTGTATATCTTAACGAAAGCTATGCTAGTTGTTTCCCCCAGTTTTAAGTATTTGTGCTAAGCTAACGTCTGCTCGGGGTAGCCTCATACAGAAAGCGTTTTCAAGCAAAAAGGAGTATTTTTAAAATTGTCAAAGCATTCCTATAAGCTGACTGATTCAACTCGTATTGAAACATGCAGCCAAAATGAAGCACAAAAATGCACGAGGAAAAGGACTTGTTCAATAGTGAGTGACTTCCTGTGCCAGGGGAGACACACACAGTGACCCAGGTGACAAATACATGTGCTACTTGTGGAAGTCTATAATTTGATTTCTTTTTTTATAGCCTCTTTCCTTCTTTTTCCCCCTTTTTCACTCTCCGGCTGTACAGACGTGTCCTGGCATGTTCTTAAAAGTGTGAGATTTTGATTGGCACCTGCCATAAAATAATGATGGATGCAGTATATCACCCATTCCTCTCTGTGTTCTGATGTCCAAGGCCGTAGGTGTGAAGCGTGGGTGGCTTAACACAGCAGGTGGGGCCCACATGACTACCTGGCACAAAAAGCAAAAGAACATTCACCCATTAAGGGAGAAAAGAAGAAAATCCTCACAAAGACATATCGCAGCAGTAACTGGAAGAAGGTCTTTAAATAATTAGATCTTTTAGGTAAATGACACATGTAGCATTATTTCTCTCTATCACAAATCTGCCAATGTACATCTTCTTTTTATCGCTCGGTTCTTTTCATCACACAAAGCCAAAAGCTTTGATGTGATGCCGACAGCAAAAACAAATCCCATTACGGAACAATATAAAGATGACAGAGCAACACTAGTTGAAGTATTACCAAGCAAGAAGTTCACAGGAGGTCAATGTACCTGTTGTTGAAAGAATGGCCTGTGCCCAGACAAAGAATACCATGATATAATCAACCTGAATACATAACAACCTTTTTTGAAAGCAATGAATAATGTCTGGTTTATCTTTAAATATCTACTGGATGGCATAGTGACAGAAACAAAAAGCTGAACTTCATAGCTAATGTATTCGCTCTAATGATATACACAATCTCAGCTTTGACATTGTACTTAATCCACCCACCTAGTTATGTCTTTATGCTCAGCAAGCCTTCACCCAGACGCATACTGTATCAGCTGGAAAAAAGCACACTGCAGACGTAAAGGGTAAACCTAAGACATCAAATGAGTTCCAAACTGAGTAAACCCAAACATGCAACTAATTTAAATCGGAAAAAGAAGTGTGTTTGTTTTTAACCGGCCTTTTTTTTTGTTTGTGCAATCACTGACAAGTACAGAAAGTAATTGGGTTCACATTATTCTCGGGAAAGCAGGCATAATTTGTCCCGCACTAAAAATCAACGGGGGCAAAGCTCAGAACTGTGTGCAAATGTGATTTCATGTGCTCCAGGGGAATTGAATAAGGCTGTTGATGGAAGTGGCACAGAAGGGGACGGCGATGTGAGAGTAGCCAGCCACTGTTTTTCTTGGAGGGGTTACAATTTAGAGGGCGGAGCAGATGGACGGCCAACAATCAAACAGCTGCTGTAATCAATTCAGCATGAGAGTTCATCATGAGTCTGTCTCGATCGCAGAGTGGAACATAAAGACAGGGACAGAATGATCCAGATTGAAAGCTTGCTGCCCTCGGATCAGATTTCTTATTCAAATACATGTGTGTAATAGTGCATTAAAATGTCTTTTAAAAAAAAAAGCGTATTATCCGAGTACTGTATCATGTTATATGCTATTGTAGATGAAACGGATTGGAGTGCAGGATAATACTCTTGCATTTAGCTGCATAGCTTTATGTCTCTATGGAAGTGGCAGTTTGCTGGTTAGTTAACCACCATACATTAGTATGGATTCAAAATGTGTTTGGACAGACTATCATGGTGTTCCGCATGTCACACAACCATGAATAGAGGTTGGTACCAGTGAAATTCCATGATTCCCGTTACTAATTGCTCGCCAATTAGTACAAAACACCTAGCATGTTAGCATTGAAATTGCAATCTTGTTAGCATGCTAATATTAAGACGGATGTCAACTTGTATACTATGCTCACATAGCTTTTAGTATGAAGTACATTCCTAGACTTGTCACTAGTGTTAGGTTGATTTCTTCTGCAAAATCCACCAGAGTACATAGCCTGTTGTTTGAATGTGCAGTAAAGTTAAATGTATGCGATGATATTATGGGCTCAGAACAGTCTCATAATACACACATGCACACAGAAGGATTCACACTTGTATTTCATGATCCGCAAAAGGATTCACACTTGTATTTCCGGATCCACACTTGTGTTTTTCAACGCACACACAAATGTGTTCCGTTTCATATACATGTAAATAAAATCCAAATACAGAAAAAAGTTTTACATATGTATTTTTGATCCTCACATATTTGTTTTCCGTTTAAAACCGCTGCATCTACAAACACAAACCGCTTTCTGTGCATGGATCGCTGTGCATTCGTGTGTGGGTTTTTTGAGACTCCCCTGACGGTCACCCGATTCGTACTTGTAATTTTTTCTATCTATAGCCATCTATCTATGAGCGCGTCCCCACGAGGGTATGATTTATTGCGTTCATGACACTTCATATACGCATTTTGCGCTGTCCGGAGCAGGGTTTCCGCGGACAGAATTAATTTTACCGGACAAATTTGAAACTTACCGGTCATATTTCAATAATAATAATAATAAGAAGAAGAATTGTGTAGCAGAGTTTCCGTTAGCAGGTAATTACCGGACTATGACCGGATATGGCTAATAACACGGGAGTAAGGATCATCTCTTTTCCTCTCTCCCTCCCTCTCTCCTGAAAGCCCGTCAGTTTCTCATGCAGCTCGCTAAAACTTCACTCGCGTTTATGTCCATATCGATCAGATCCAGCTCTCCTGATCGGCCTTTATAGAGAGCACCGATCAAACTATTAAGAGTGAATATCGGCCGATAATGACCAGCGGGGCTCCCCCCGTTGACAGTTAGATCGATTAGGCTAAGCCAGAGCCGTATAATAGAAGAGTTACGACATCTCCGTTCACTCCAATGGACCAGTTTTTTTACAGCAATGGCGGATTGTGCAGCCGTCAATAGTTCCCCGGAAGTTAGCTTGCCGCTGACTTCCGGGGAACTTTTGCGACCAGCAACACAGTAGAGTTGCAGCATAATAGACCGTTCGTGATGGACTTTTAAAGGTAAGAAGACGTTTAAAGATTTATATTGCAGATATTATCAGCACATCTGAGTCAAATGAACATGTGTATTAAAGGATGTTAGTGGATTATCCCTAAATCAGTAGATTTAGGGAACGTTTACAGATAACAGATTAGGCTAGGATACCGGATAAAGTTAGCAACACACGTGAACCATGAACAGCTATTAATCCGTTCTCCTAATGTTATTTCATCCAACGTTGTGGAATTAGAGAAAAAGGGCTTCTAAACGTGATGTTTTTGTGGGGTGGAGGAATATAATATTAGTTAAATATAACATTGGGGCACGTGTGATTGTAATGAGTGGAGGTGGAGAAATTACGATCTTCATTTTGGAGTAGACCTACAAACTAGTATAATAAAGTTAACGTTACACAATAATAAGGAAGAGAGCTATTTGTGTGATACATCGCTATTGATATTAATTTAGAGTGCATATTTGAGACTTCCAAACAGTAAACAAAAACGTAATTTATGGGTGAGTGTTTTTAGTGTATTCTGTTGATTATTACCTGTCTGTATTATGTTGCAGCACAGCTGATTTTGAAATGATGGCAAAGTGAGTGAAAACACAAGGTACATTTAATACTACTGTTGTATATAAGTAAGCATACTAAACATGTATTCTATCACTGTATTATATAAGTAATCTTGTTAGTGTATATTAGTAACCTACTGTATGGCAGGTGGAGGGGCAGTGATGTTACAGGTGGAGGAGCAGGGATGTTACAGGTGGAGGAGCAGGGATGTTGGCTGGGTGCTGGCAGGTGGAGGGGCAGTGATGTTACAGGTGGAGGACTTACTGGACATGTATACACTCATTACATACTGTACGTAAAATACGACCAAGAATGTGAGACAACTTTATACAAAGTCATATCACATCCATTACTGATGCCATTTGTCATACTTTGTTAAACTCACAAATAATAAAGTTCCATAACTTCAGTTGGAAACAAAGACCACACCTTATCTCCCCAAGGCAATTTCCCATCCAATAGGTGTGCTATATAGGTGTGTATAACCCTTTCTCCTGTCTGTTTCTCCCTCTTTCAGCACAAGAACCAGAGGGGGATTCAATAGAGCCTGAATACCTGCACTGAGACCCTCACCCTGCACCCTGAGTCTCAACTCTCAGAGTTCTTCAAGCCTTTCCCTGTTATTTGTATTAAACCAAACATTAAGCTTCCCAATGGTGTGGTCTTCGTTTTGTGGAAAAAGTGCAAATGCAGTGTTTGAATATGATTACCTCACATATTTTGTTGCGGCTGTCTGTTTTGATTGTTAAATTGCTCCTGCTGACTTGAGCCAGCCATTTTTCCCTCCTCTCTGTGTCAGTGGGGAAGCCGTACATTCTGATTCTTACTCCTTTCTCTGAGCGATTGGAGCATCCCCAGGCAGCACAGCAAACCATGGTGGAGACGATATGCCAGGACAACACGGAGGAAAAGGCACAGACAAACTGCATGACATGCTATTCAATGTTTATTGAATTCCATGTATTTACAATGGATGTTCCTAAAACAACACTTTTAACGTCATAATCATGTTGCTGCTAGTCCATTGATAGTCACCTGTTGGTCTCCTGTCCTTTCTGAAAGGCATAAAGAGTACATTAGTCATTTAGATTACTTATGTCCTTAAGTACCATGGGATTACTGAAACCACCATGAATTAAAAAAATGGTAGAAATTAATCTAATCTAAATTTTGAAGCATTCCTTGCCATCCCCTCCTAAATATATCAATAAACATTAGGAAGTGATGCTCCTGACTACCATACCTGTTTAAGAAGATAATATTTGTTTTAAATAATTCAAAGCAATACACAACAGCAACAGGCTCTTTAACCAAGGCAACAGCCTAACATTTATATGTTAACAAGTAAACTAGCTGTTCACACTATTCCTAATATTATCCATAAATATTAGCAGATTCTATTTATTTTTTAAAACATATTGATGTAAATACATACACATATCGGTATGTTGTATAAATATTGCAAATCAAGACCTTTATTCACTACTTATTACCAAAAATCGTAGTTCTATCTCCGGTAATCATGCATTCATATGTCCCGCCACGAACTTCCGGGGAACTATTGAGTCTCCCTGAACCACGTGACGATCAAGCATATTGGACTTCCGCTGTCGTAACTCTTCTATCTATATGGCGCTGGGCTAAGCTAACCTGTAGCTGCTCCCTCCACACTCACAACTTCATACAGACATAAATAAAGCAGCTGTATTCGCCATACAGGAAACACACATTTAAAACGGGTTTGCCTGCCGTTTTTGTGTACACAAGCATTCATTAATGGTTCGGAAAGTGGCACTGTACCTTAATAATATAAAGACTTGTATTTGCGTGCATTTCCTGCTCGGAAAGTGACAATGTACTGAGAGTGGAGGTGTCCTGAGATTAGCGCCTGCATGCAGGCTCCATGGACCTGTCAGCTCCGGACAGCGCAAAATGCGTACATGAAGCGCTACGTCATGAACGCAAGAAATCTACCCTCGTGGGGGCGCGCTCATGTTAATGGCTTAGAATTGAGGAGACATCTGATTGGCTATAGATAGAAAAAATTACAAGTACGAATCGGGTCACCGTCAGGGGAGTCTCAAAAAACCCACACACGAATGCACAGCGATCCATGCACAGAAAGCGGTTTGTGTTTGCAGGTGCAGCGGTTTTAAACGGAAAACAAATATGTGTGGATCAAAAATACATATGTAAAACTTTTTTGTATATGAAACGGAACACATTTGTGTGTGCATTGAAAAACACAAGTGTGGATCCGGAAATACAAGTGTGAATCCTTTTGCGGATCATGAAATACAAGTGTGAATCCTTCTGTGTGCATGTGTGTATTATGAGACTGTTCTGAGCCCATATGATATTGCCACTACAGGCTTTTGGTCAATCAGGCAATCTTCTGTTACTAATTCAAGGCCAAAAATACACAGTGACTTTATCAATTTGTGGCAAACGTGAAGATATATGCCTATATTTATATTACCTGCCCACTGGCCTGCTCATAGGACTTCCGCTGTAGTAGTCAAATTCCTAATGTTAAATTCCTTTTATTGTCAGCAATTTCGGAGCTGATGTTTCAAGTTTGATGGCAGGTTTTCAAAAATACATTTCTGTGATGCACTGCATACACAGTGTAGACTTTGGACTGAAATGTTGAACTTTGATTGTTTTTGTGCATACAGTTTTGACATTCTTGATCAGAAAGAAACCTTCGCTACTGGATCTCTTCATCCATAACAAGCGGTTGTCTTTGCATAGCTCAAATCAAATAAAAAGAGCATACAAATGTCCCAAAAGAGCTTGCCTCAGTTGATCACTTGATTAAAGAGGGATTGAGAGTCATTCTTATGAGGACTGTCATTTTAATTGAAACACTCTGGCCTCACTATGTGCTATCTGTTTCACATCCTGCTTGTAACTTCAACTATAGCCTGGTGGGAAATACCATGATGGTTTCTGTGTGTTATGTTTGACTCTTTACTCTAGCTTTGCCTTACTCTAGCTTTGCCTTACTCTAGCGTCTCTCTTATCTCCTACTCTTTACATGTTCTCTGTGTAGCTTACTGACTGTGTTTGTGGACTTGTATCTGCTAGCTAAAGTATTGTTCTGCACACTATGTGGAGGGAAGGCCAAAGCACTATCTCCTTTCCATCTGGACTTTTGGACCTCTGAATGCACTTGTGGTGGACACAGAAATGACATTACTGTTTGCATACTGTACTGAGTTCTTCTAGAATCACTAGACAGTAAATACACTTTGACACCACAACACATGGTCTATAGTCTGCAGGGCTCTGCTGACCTTTAGGAAGAAAGAGTTAAACAGACCAACAAAACAATTCCATTACTCTGATTAATTGATTTTGAATGCTTTCAGGGCCTTGGCAAGAGGAGTATATGGGTCTTTATGCTGGCAAAAAGCACTCTGATGATTGGAGCTGAAGCCGAGACACGAATGATTTCCTGTACATTTATATCCGAATCATGATTCTTGGAAAGCTATATACATATTTCAATATTTATTCAATTTACATACAGCGCTAATATATGGATTCCTGATATGCGGCATGCATACAGCAACTCTAAATGTCACATTGCCATATTGTAGAGAAAAGGTGTTGAAATGAACATATAGTGATAACGAATAAACAGCAAGTCAAAAATACAGTAACCCTGGAAAACACTCGATAGTATTTAGTAACATGATTTCACACAGAGACTTGATAGAGAAAAGAGGGATAATAAGGGCTCATTCAATCAGGTTATACCCTTTTTAGAAAGTCGGCTGTGATGCTCATTAATATGGAGTCTAACCCGCCACCTGTGGAACATGGACAACTCGCAATCCCATAAAGATTGCATTGGGCGACAGCACAGGGAGCGAGGGGATTGGACGTGATGACAGAGGGGAGAGTGTGGGACAGACAGAGCGGGAGGATGGGAGACACTGCGCATGAGTAAGCTGAATGAACAAACAAGAAGACTGATGTCTTCAGTTACCGTGCTTTATAGACGATATTCAAAGCGTGGCCCTGCATTCATCACACCACTCGCGCCGTGGTGCTGTCACTGCAACACATCGGGTAATGGTGGAGGTTCAAGGTGGGGGGGGGGGGGCTGCGTTAGCATAAGGGTTTGAGTAGGTGACAACTAGGAATTGAGCGTTCATGTGTTTGGAGATGACAAACAATGAATTGTGAAGAATGGGGGATGTCTACAGTAAGGAGAATGAGGAGCTGTTCAGCTACCCTCCCTCTGCCACACTCGCACATCCTTTCTCGCAGCAGAATATTGTCCAGTCTGCCAGCTCCCTGATACAGGAGGGATGCTATTCATTAACACTGTGGACTGCTGAGACTCAGCCTGTCTTTTCCTCTAGATCTCTAGAGGACTCAGGCAGAAGCCGAGGGGCAAGGCGTCAGAGGTGGGAATGAGACTGGCACCTCCCGGAGAAGGTGGAAAGCACACCGGGGTGGGATGACACCGGGGCAGCAGCGTTGGGAGACTTTCTATAAATCACAGCGTCTGCATCAGAGCTAACGCCGTAGCCGGTTCAATGACACTCTCGTTTACGGTATGCCGATGAGTCATGCCGTTCAAATGGGCTGTCACTCGCACTGAAGCTCAGGGACCGGGAGACGGCGAACAAACACTCGTGATTAGCATTAAAGATGCAGCTGTTTCAGAAATGTCTAGACTTGCAGTGGAGCGTCAACAGTCACACGCTGGGCTGGAAGACTTTACCGTTGTGTCAGTGAAAGGATAGTTGAACCTGGTTTAATTATCTTTTTCTTTTTGAGCAGGGACAAAACACTAAATAAATGAAGCGGGAGATATCGATCTCTTTGAGATGTGTTACTAGAGTATGAATAAAATAAATGTTGTAAAATCCTCTGGTTTTACAGCAGCCAGCTTGCCATACAACTCATTAAACAGTCACTTGATTTTATGAGGAGTTTTATCCATGCCTCTGAGGTATAACTGCGGTGCCATATATTGCTGTCTCATAAGATGTTAATATGCCTTCCAGCTTTGGTTTCCCAGCTAGTATGTTTGCTTAATTGACCTAATCAACGAGGCACGCTTCCATCAGAAGAGCTCTGGAGGGACCCTCTGACGGTTTAGATTTGATCAACTGAACTTTTTTTCATCTATTGACTCTCACCGAAGCAATGCAGCTCACATGGGAAATCTCTGCTGCAGCGAGACTCGTTCTGCAAACATGAGATCGTCATATTCTGTCACTCAACGATAAACCAATATGCCCGTATGCCATGCTCATATCAAACAGCAGAGGGATTCACAGACAAGAAATGCTTAAAGTCTAGCGTACCTACAGCAAACATTTTTTGCGCTATAGCTTTTGCACATTCCTCACGGTGAAGCCCCCCTAAGACCCAACGAATCGTAACAACAGCATATGCAGAATACATCAATTTTTGTAGTAGCAGCTGCTGCTTTGTGATTTCAGATGTGAATGTTTGGATATCCATGTGGCTCAGTTTGAATAAGATTGTTCCCTTTCATTTCTTCTGCCTCGACAAACTGATACTTTACATACAGCCTGCTGATGTGTCCCTGGACCTTCTGGCAACAATGTGTGAACGCTGAAATGTGCCTCATCATCATTATATCACAGTTTAGACAGATGTGACTCCCCCTCAAACTGTCAGGCCACTAGTGGAAGCAAGAAGTCACAGAATGAGAATTTAATTTCAATCTTAGCTTTGTAGTTTGCTAACGACAGCTAACAGGCAAAGCAGCCGACAGAAGCTGACCAATAGCTGCTGGCAGACTTATACAAGGTGACTATACATAACGTTTATAATCAGAGCTCATTATAACATGTCAAACACTTAACAACAAGCTTTTATCAACACATTTTTGTGTCCTTAACCATAATATATAGTTTGCTACTTTATTACTTTTATAGCAACTTTCAAGTTATGTTTCAAGAATCCTCCCATTTTATTCCATACAGTATGAAAATCAGTAAGAAGACAATTCATACCTAATTTACTCCTATAATCCACCATTGTGGTAAAGTTTGCATAAATCTAAATTAAACTTGTGTTGCATTGTAATGCAGTTGAAACGCAAATTGGTTTAAATCTGTGTGGCATTACGTGACAACACTATTGCAAATTCATTCACTGTGATGGATTACACATCTGTAGCGAGAATTTAGCTAATTGATTTCCATACATGACATAAATGAATGTAAATCAATGGATGCCTCGAACAGAAGAAAAATGAAGGAAACTGTCACACCCATGGGGGCTGCTGGTGCAGCTGGAAAGAAGTTAACAATAATTCACAATTCACAATGTAGGCACTTTAGAGCGAGATTGAATGATGCGTTAGGTTTTAATAATTACACTTATTTGTTGCCACTGATAAACATGCAGTCACATGAAGCACAATGTCCCCTCTGAACCTTACTCAGAGTGAGATTATTGCTGCCTCCCAAAGTGCCGGTTTCAATAACTGCCATTTAAATTACCCAGTGACCCAACAGGGCACTTCCTTCACCTCACTCTACTCACTCAATTCCCATCTCAAAAATTGCCATTCAATCTCTATCTCATCCGATCTGTAAAAGCAAGAGCAAATACATTGAAACTATTTGAATTGAGGTTGTTGTCATTATTTCTCAGCAGAAAATAACCAAACGAGCGATGAGCCAGTTCTATTTTAACACTACCTTCTTGGTAAAAAAAAATCCAGTTTCTTGAGGAACCAACTTGCTGAACAATGCTGTCTTTAGGCAGAGACACTGTGAATATTCTTAACACACAACAGTGCCTGCAATGAGGGGACCAGCTGGCTGCTTCTGAATGTTGAATGATACAGAATTGAGTCCGTTTATTCACAGTTCTTACCTTGTGCATAATATGCATTTCTAATGAAGGTGTAGTAAGACCCATTTCTGGCTGTGATCAGACAACAAACCCTCAGGCAACAACTGCTGACAGCGGAGAAGCAAAAGATGTTTGTATTTGGAGTCACATTCAGTCTCGGTGGAGATGCATATATAAGTGAGTAAAAACCATCATGGACTTACACGCATCCTCACACTATTCTCCTTACTCTATCTAATCTGTTGTTGTTTGTGGAGAAGCCTGTGACACAAGATTTTAATCGACATGTCATAACTACACTGTAGCTATGTTAGTTTGACAAATAAAGAACCTTGATCCTTGAACCTTGTTTGTAGTTACATTCCACATTTAGGATTCACACGTACCTGGCCAGCATCCACCTCAATATGGCTGTAGTGAATCTTAAACTGTGACCAAGAACGCAGGAGGAGCGTTTACTTCCCCCCCCCCTACCTCTCTACCACCTGCATCTTTGCAAGATACGCAGGTGGTAAAGTAGTGTGTGGTAACAGACAGATGCAGTGTGTGTTTGTGTGTGTGTTTGTGTATCTGTGCGAGAGTCAGATAAATGTGCTCCCTCCTTGGACCAGTTGCTGCTCCCTTCTCCGCCCTGACAGCTCCATAGATTAAGTCTCGAGAGGCAAAAAGCGCTGCTTAGTATTCCACATCTCATCTTCGCTGTCTGGGCTGCACCACATGGAGAAAGTTGTTTAGGTGTCAGCACCTAAACGGAGAAAAATGTGGGCAATTAAAGTAATTTCAGTCCTCAGGTTGCATGAAAATATGTAATTCAGCTTGGACTTGCAGTGTAACCACAGCCGAGGTATGGCTTGTCCTAGTTTAGTGTTCAAACCTAGATTTAAAATGATTACAAGCAACTTTTTGCTCTTTAACAATAGCGAGTCCTCTTGAAAGGGCCAACTTTGAGGCAACCAATGGCGCGTTTCCACTACACGGCCTCGCTCGGCCCCGCTCGGTATGGCTAGGCCTCGTTAGGACTGGCTCACTTTATGGCGCATTTCCATTACAGTTTAGGAACTGGGGTAGTAATAGTAACGCAGTGTAGGCGGAGCCGTGACGTGATCTTCAATGAGAACCCCAGAAAAACAACACAGCCGTTAGCTGTTAGCACTCAGAGCTCACAGCTCCTCATATATGTTCAGAAACTAGACAAAAGTTAAACAAGTACAAACCACAGACTGCCTGTGTCATGGCGAATACAGTCGCTGCTTTATTTATGTCTGTATAGGCCGTTGTTGTGAGTGTGGACGGTCGGAGCATATACTGCGTTAGCTTAGCCAATCTCCATCTAGAAAAACACGCATTTTAAAAGGTTTTTCGCCTGCCGTCTGTCTGCAGACTTGACAAAGCATTAATTCATGGTTTTTACTAACCGGTATCAGTATGTTGTTACTTTACTTACATTTTGAAACGTGTATTACAATTAAATCACGGTCAAATATGTCCATCTTGTTGTAGTTGTAGCCCCCTTGCCAGCGATGCTCTCTCTAGTTTAGCATACTCAGCCCGACTCAGCCTTGTTGTCTCTGGCCCTGGACCCACGATTTTATGAGGCCAGAAAAACTGTGAATTAGGACCCGCCGGCCGGTACTAGGCCAAGTGGAAACGCAACCAAAAACGGGCCGCTGACGTCACAGCCCTCTTAAACCGTGCTCCGCGCTGTAGTGGAAATGCGCCACAAGAGTCATAAATGGAGGATGCCATTGTAACCCATTAGCTGGGGTGCAACCACTTATATTAAAAGATTGTTCTTAGACCGGATTGGATGCTATACATATGTGTTTAGATTGAACTGTGATCATTTTGTACCTTTAGCAACTGAGCTACCTCTTGATAAAAGGATATTAGATCCAATCCTAAGAACAAAGGAGGGAGTAGAAAGAAGATTTGAGAGTTGATGTGATCATGTTTGTGACGTTTGTTACCAACATGCTACAGAGAGAGTGGTTAGCTTATCGACATCAGTAGTTCAACAACAAACCCTGCAAGGACTTGACTCCACATGGGCTCAAGAATCAACTGTCACTGCGACCTCCCGTCTTGTGATAGTTCAGTATTGCCTGGAGGGAATTTTTTCAAATGTGAAGCAAATGTTCACTTAGACTGGAGGAAGAACCGGTTAGCCTTTGGTGGTCAAAGGTAAAGGTTACTGTGACCTTACAATACACGATTTTGGTCATATTTCAAGAATTCATCAGTTGAATACCAAAAAGTGTCTTTATGTAGACATACATGGATGTGTATCGTCACCTTGACTGGAATGCAAAGCTGTACCACTGCAAGGCTGTAGAGTTTTCTGTTCGAGATGCATTGAAGGCTTGTTATTTTCCTTCAACATCTTGACATTACGTTGCAATAGGTGTCTGCAACCTTTTAACTAAGAGCTACAGTACTTGGTAAATGGAATCTGTCGAGAGCTTATTTTTCCCCCTCTTGACTCGAGTAGAGACATACTTGATGCCATAACATATTCACCCTTCGGAAAACACTTCCCTCCGCTCCTTTGCTCTCCTCTCCAGAAAAGATAAATAGTAGCCAAGGGCAGGTCAATGTGCATAAACACCTTTCTGCTAATGAACAAATTAACTTTGAATAAGTGTCCAACTTCTGATATAAAAATAAAGTTAGTGTGTCTAACTTTTTAATGTGCTCACATAACTATTAGTCACACCGATTCTGCCACCAGCTCTCCTATTAAAAAAAACATGTGTTGACAGAGTTATAAAATAGAATCATCTCATGGCTGGCATCTCACATTACAATATTTTAAATGAACAGAGATTTTATCCAAGGTTAGGAGGATATACAATGTTGTATTTTTACACTTGTTGAAGTCAACAAAAGATGGTTTTGAAGGTAAATGAATCAGATTGTTACCCTTATAACTTTCTAGATTACATCTGAAAAATAATACTAACTAAATCTTGTATAGATGTAGTTTGTCATAAGTGAAAATGTCCCTTTACAGTGACGTTGCCTGAGGTTTCTGCGCTAATATATCGTCGGTATTCTGTATCCGCTGTCTGGAAGAAAACAGGAGGATTGCCATGTTGACATTCACTGTGAAGGCGAGGTTAGAGGAGTCAGTCCAGGACTCTGCTAGAGACACATCCGGCAGACCTCGAATATATCTGGCAAATTAGTAGCTACAAGTGGAGTTCAGAATGCATGCTGCATGTTATTCACTACTTTCAC
>NW_022988050.1:13528607-13743607 GCF_902827165.1 Trematomus bernacchii
AACAAATGAATAACGACTCTATATAATAATATAAGAATAAAAAACGGAGCCTCTCTTTTCCTCCCCCTCTTCTGACAGCCCAGCAGCTGATCTCTGAGCAGGAGAGGTGGGAGAGGCGGGGCTATTGCTTCAACGTTATCAGGAAATGATCGTATAGGCGTAAATCCGTTTGCCCCCCCAGAGCGTTTCGTTTGCAGATCTACCCACCTTGGGACCCGTTATCGTTTTCTGCGTTTCCATGTCGGCCTCGTGTGGCCAAACCGTCTATCTGATAGTGAACTGTAGCAGATACGACCATTATCGTCCTCGTGTGGCCGGGGCCTTAGTCAAATACAACAAAGGAAGCAGGATAACTTCAGTAGACAACAATCGTATGAAAAACTAAATTAATCCAAATCTTGGTTTTTATAATCTCATATGTCTATGAGTTTCATTTGTCAGTCCCTGTTCAAAGCAGCCCATTATCTTGTTAAATGGATCAAACATATAGGCATTTTGTTTCTATTGAGTCCCTACTGTATGTGGAATGTCAGAAAAATCACCATCAGTAACAGAGTTATTAATATAATTCATATTAACAATAACATGTTCATAATATCTTTTATATGACACTACCGACAGTTGAGCATAAAGAGAAACAAGCAGGCAGGCAAGTATAACATCAGACAGACAGGCAGGTGGACAGACAGACAGGCACACCAGCATCTCCCTGATTGCCACAAGAGGTGTCCCTTACACCGGCCCACTGCAGTCAATGGAAAAATGATCTCACTCGCTCAAACACCGCTGACTTCATCCCCTGGTGTGAGAGGGCTGACATCAGTGCAGCGTTACCTGAGCAGAGCAAATATAGCATGACACGACGAGGGAGCGGTCGCTTAGCATCGCCCGCCATACGGGCCCAAAGATTTCTCAATGGAATATTGTTTTGATCACGTCATGCTGCATGGCGCTCTACCCTCAAAACATGTGCAGAGGGAAAAAGAAAACAACCTTCTACTGCTCTAACATCTGAGCTATGCAGCCTTGTAAAGGATCATTCATTCATATTCTTATTTTCTTTGTTTTGGACATCATTTTCATCTTTTTGCTGGGATAAAAAAAGTAATTGCTAGTATCTGGAAACACTTTGTAAAATGGGCTTTGGTGGATGAAGTATTCAAAAATGATATAAAGCTTTAAGGTCAAAGTAAGTCTGTACACATAACAAGAGTCCTTTAAACACAATGATATGTGTAAACAGTAAAACAGTAGTGCAATGGTGTAGACGTGTAAAGGCTGTTGGAATACATTTCCAAATATGTTGCTTTTTATACAAGAGATGCATAAAATACTATGCAGCATGTTTGACAGTGATGATATTCAGATCCTATACTCAGGTAAACATAAAACTACTCAATTATATTAAAAGTCATTCAAAATTACTCGTCAGTACCAAATGAGTATCAGAAGTTCAATTTACTTTCAATATAAGAGGTTTGATCACAGCAGTTTGTATATGTTGATAAATACCAAGGGTACCAAGCCTATTTTTGGGAATGTCTTTATAAGTAGGACCCCCAGGAACAAACTGTTTCTTTACTCCTCAAGTTGGTTGTAAACATGTGAGTGGGTGTAAATGGTCATTGTTTAGATAAGGTGAGCGCAGTATATTCTAAGGGCCAAAATCTAGCCGTTAATCATGACAGCTCAGGTCCAACTGTGAAATCGAAAGTGCTTTAGGACTCCTTCTTGCCCAATATTTGTAAAAGGCGGTTACCCATAATTCATAGCCTCATGATGTTCTAAATGTAAGAAACAGGCGTGACCCTACGAGCGTGAAAGTCTGAAGTTCTGAATTATGAGGATCCAAGCATTTATTTTGACTGATATGAGACTTGAATATGAATGAACAGAGTTGGTGATGCTTTTGGTCTTTCAAACCTATCAAAGGGGTAACATTAAATTGGTTTCAATATAGTCACTGATCAAATGTCTCTAAGTAGAATTCTCCTACGTTTTAAGCTTAATACACTATTACAAATAAAACTTTTGGATCGGCTGGAAAATGCATTCTCACAAAGCTGAGAAAGGGGGTGTTTTTTTCTGAGAAATGTGTGGTTCTCACAGGACAGCACCAAAGCTACAAACATGATGATTTTATATAATAAGGGTGCATTGCTTTAGATTAAACTACACAACAGTAGCCAACACTATATATGGAGTTCAAATGATCACAACCTTAAACATGAGCAGTAAAATGCCACTTACACATTAATGCAGCCGTCAGATTATCTGGAAACATCCAATACAATAGGAAACAATGGCAGGAATGCAGAATAAGTACTTCTACTTATATACTATTGCCACATTTTATTGATAATACTTATTTTACTCAAGTCTTTTTTGAATGAGTTTTACTTGGAGTGGAGTGTCTTTACAGTGTGCTACTCGTACTATAATATAATTTATCTCTTGTGTAAATTATCTGAATACGGATGTACTCTTCCACTGGGTACAACAAGGATTTTTGAACCCGCATAGTTAAATTCAGACTGACAAGTTTGTTGTTTGACTTCCATCCAAGCTGCTGTGATGAGACTATTAACGAACTCTAAGCTCAGCGCACAGTACGTGCTCATATAGAGGTACCAGCCTCTACTAAAAGGAACCCGCAATTACCATAAATGCAGCTCAATATCACTGACAGACAGCCAGTGTCTTTCAAAGGATACCATTCATTAGGGCCGCACCGCAGAGAGCCACTGGCATCTCCCCCCAAGGACACAGCTTATGTTAATAGGCCTTAAACCACGTCATCATTGCCATCAGTACCACATATATTATATGCACCTCCATCAAAAGTCACAGGATGGCACGGGTGCCAGTCCCACATATCTGTCCCCTTGTTTACTCACTTCAAAGACAGTGTGGAGTGCCAGGCATTTCGTACATGTCTGGCCTTAAGCTGGGCCTTACAGGGGCAGAGGGTCCCCTTTTATCTCTTGATTTAGTTATGAGTGTGTGTGTGTGTGTGTGTGTGTGTGTGTGTGTGTGTGTGTGTGTGTGTGTGTGTGTGTGTGTGTGTGTGTGTGGTGATCATAGCGTTGATTTAGTCAGATGTTATGTAGGTATGTACAGTACAGTCAACCCAGTCTACTTCAAAATGAAGTTCCCAAACAATAACGTGAAGTACGGCAACATATTTTCTCCTGCACTTAACATTGTAAATTGAAACACAAAACTACGACTTGGTTATGTTTAGAAGAAAAGGTCATAGTTTGGCTTAAAATAGTCTGTCCTGGGTCAAATTCCCCTGGTTTTTTACCCACACATCCACTCAATCATCTTTACGCCGTGGACTTCAGCAGATTGTATTGCAAAACAAACCGCAACGTGCATCCCTTGAAACATAAATGGCAGTCAAGTTGTATGGGAACATCATTTCCATTTTGGACTATAATAGCTCCCTCTTTAAATCGATTTGATTTACACTGATGATTTTTTATTGTTTATGATGCCATGTTGGTAAAATCATTTATTATTTTTGAGAGAAATGTATCACCAATTATTTGATGGGATGCCATGAAAATGTGCGCATATATTCAAGGTCCCCAGGGGCGGAATCCTAAGGATTCCGCATTTCTTTTCATCTACCACCAGCAGGTCAAATGTTACACTTAAATACTGAAGATTCCCTTTTAAGGATGCATCGGCACCTCATGTGCTACAGATATCTGTGATTCCTATAGGGTGAACTCTTAGCCTCAGCCAGAAAGTTGAAATGTTTAGTTTGGGGAGAAAAGTCCTTGATGGATTGTCATTAAATGTTGTATAGTTATCAATGGTCCCCAGAGGAAGAAACCTAATGATTTCGGTTGTACCATGACTTCTTATCTTATTCCACCAGGAGTCCAAATGTGTACTTATCCAGTAAAATATCAACACATCTCCTCTTTCTGTTGGATCTGATATCTATGGTCCCCAGAGAATAGATTAACATAGGTCACCCCAACTATTTATCTATCATAACATTTGTTTGTCCAGTAAATATGTTTATGTACCTTTATCTACAACTGACAACCAATCAGCCTCATCACAAAAAAAGGATCATATAGGGAAAAATGTCAAAGTGAGTTTATCTGTAGCCTTCGCATCCTCTTAAATTCACTGTCACCCATGGTGGGACATCTGCGGTCAAGCTGAGAGACCTTGTGTTGTCAGGTCTCCTAGTACCGGATAGACCCAAACTAAACACAACCGCCCACTTGTTCAGGCCTCCAAACACGCTTGTGTATTGTTTTGGTGGAAAAATCTGGAGGCATTGTTTACACCACAGAGTTTACAGGGATCCAGAGTCATCACAAAGCAGGAATCCAACAAAATCAGACCCTCTCCCTTGGGAAAACACTACAATGTGGGATTGCAAAACCATGAAACCCCAGCAGAATATTTGGAGCTGAGCTCAGAAGAGCTAAAATAACTTGCTATTAATCCGGCTGTTGTTTGACTTTGAAAACTGAGTGTCCCTTTATGTTGAAATAGAGACGTCTTTATCCTCAGTATGCCAAACAGTCCCACCATCTACATATCCTGCCTTTGATTCAACAGAGGCAGTTTTGAGGAGCACATGCCCCCGGGCCAGCCCCACTGGTTTTCCCCTTGTATGGATAGATAAACCAGCTGCATCACTAAAAATGACATGACATGGGATTTTTTTGTCCTCACCCCAAATTAGCATGGAAATAAAATGGGAAAAGGGATATAAATGGAAACGTGGGTGGAGAGGGGGCTGGTGGCAACAATGGGAGGGTTTTCACAAAACCAGCGTTATGTGGCCAGTGAACAAGTGAGAGAAGAGAGACATCAACAAGGCTCCTCTGTGTCTCCTTAAAGTCATCCTGCTTTTAGAACAAAACAATGACTCCCAAAACACTCTTTGGTCTCCGCCATGTGCCATTGGCTGTTAATAGAGGGCCGGTTTTATTGCTAGACGTGTGAAAACACATGAATGTGAAAACATGGATATTTGCATGCGTTTTCAACAAAGTGTTCCCCATTTGAATAAATAATTGTAAAATATTCAAAATCCTGTAGCAATACAAATTCCCTTTGTTAAAACGAGTGGAAAGAACACATCTGAATATACATATGGGTGTTTTTTTTCTGTAGATTTCTCCTAAAGTCACCAAAAGTTGGCATTAGATAAAGCATATCCGCATATGCAAACATGATCCTTCAGAAAACGTGTAATACAGGAACGTTTTATGTTTACCCTATTGTTCTCCTTCCCTTTAAGTATAAGGACTGGCGGCATTACTTATTTGTATTATCATCAGATGTCAGGAAAAGAAAAAAACAAACAGTTCATTTAACCACTTAAAATGTAGCCAATGCTTAACATAGATCCACTCCTCTGTGCTATAGAGCTCTGTTGTAGTCCAAAAATACATCAATTTACTACACTGTTGCCCTGTGTGACCTTCATTAGAATGAACACACAAACACACTGTAGTTTATTTCGAGGAAGTACTGCATAGGCCGTCCTGCTGCCACGTTCACTTATGCATCAAAGTAGATTTTTTGTATGAAAAGGTTTTGTTGTAGCATGGACTTGGGCTCTATTTTCGAGGAAATATATTTGGCCTCACTAACCAAAATGGAACACAGCAAAGCGGATAATTTGCAAAGCAAGCGGTGCACATATCTGCACCAGATCTTTACATTGTTTTGTAGAAAAAACGCTTAAAGGCTGGGATGTTCTGTTATTTATCCACTGACTATTTAAAAAAAAAAAAAAAGATATAAATGAAAACAATAAGAGACAGTTGCTATTTAAAATGAAATATTAAATATCGCAGACAAAAAAAGTTGTTTTTACATTGAAGCATTTATTTCCCCCCGTTTCAAACCTGTAAAATAGTTGTTGTGCCTGTCTGTGTGGGGGAGAGTTTAGAGTCAGCTTTGTGTTTTCTCTGGCAGCTCAGCTGGGCCGGTGCAGCTGCATGGCAGCAACCTCTCTTCAGGGCTGCCAGTCAAAAACACCCCTATAAATGCTATTGTGCTCACCTGATTGATCTTTCACAAGCCCGGAGCAGGCCAGACAGGCTGACTTTGGAGGGGAATGGCGAGGAATGGCCGGGGAACAAACAAGCGAGTTAGTGTCTGCGGCGGAGGAGGTTGGGCCGCAGGTGGCTAGGAGGCACGCTTGGGTTGGCGCACTGGCCCTCGTAAGATGCCAACAGTGACATTTCCTGACTATGGCTATACACAAGCAGGAATCCCAGCAACGGGCCAGTGTCCCGAGAGAATGAAGGACAGGCCCTGGGTGGATTTTACAGCACACACAGGCAAAGGAGGAGGACATGTATGGGAGCGTATGCATTAAACATGACACACTTGCTCATAAACACACTAATAAAGATCTCTTTCTTCTCACACACACACACCTCCACTGAAGCTCATCTGTTGCTTAGAGCAGGCTCAACTGAGGCGAGCGAAGCCTGTGTGGGGTGCTGACTGAACATCTCTGCCAGGAATTCTGCAGGGTGGTGCACGGGTGGGTAATCATCACTCGACGTGTCTCTGTGGTCTACAGCCCGGCACCAGCCTCAGGAGCACAACTCCAAGAGGTGTAAATCACAAACCCTGGAACATCTCCAAGCTAACAACCAATCATGTCAACAGAAGTGACTCGGAAATCAACTTTCTTGTATGTGTGGGTTGAAATGCTCATTTCTTAGGTGCTCGCTGATAATAAAGCACCATTGCATGTTTGTGCAGGCAGCTCTCCAAAAAGCAACATCAAATGAAATGCACTAAACAATGGGATCTTTCCAGGGAGGGGCAAAATTCAAATAATCCAGCTTGACCTTTTAAAGGATGTGCCCCTTTTCTTTTTAAAGAATCATGCAGCAAACATTGCTGGCTCTATTTTGTCTGGAGTTATTTTCAGGTGTGTATTGTTTGTTATGGAAATATTCTTCTGGATGTTAATTTGGGAGGAGATGAGGTAGTCCTGAGAGGGGTGAGGTGGGGGGGCAGATTTGGCAACGTGGCATAGTAAGGATGTGACAGGGAAAAGGAAACTAACGTTTTATTTTTGGTCAACCTGAAAGTGAAACTGGAAAAGGCTTGTCCCTACGCAAAAGGAAGCTACAAGGGCAAGGGAAACACATCCACTCACACACACATATACACACACACAGACTGCCCTGTGTTTCACACGTCGAGTGTTTGCATTAGCAATCATTTTTCAGTTGGAATGGCACGTGAGAGAGGCAGCTCTTCCTCGGAAGCCCGCTCCACTCTCCAAACAAAGTGAGAGTCCTGTTTGCTTTAATGCTGCTCCGATGCCTGGTTGTCATGTCACTCATGTACAGTCAGTGTCCCTTATTACAGTTTGATTTAGTTTAAGAAAACCAGCATTTTCATTTAAAGCACCAATAGTGAATAATGCTGTATAAACACTGGATCCCATGACTACTTTTACATGAAAGGGTCTCTCAAAGAGATTTTTCTCAGGCCTGTTTTGGTGCAAATGTGTTGTCATTCATTCTGTAAAGCTAATGCCACAATATGTTCAGCAACATTAACTCATATAGACCATTTGAAAAGAAAAAGTATTGACCTTCTTGTCCATGTTGGCCTAACTCAACTAAAGCCAACATGGATAAAAGGGCGGTGAAAAAATGCACTTACAATTCCATGACAGCAGGAAGCACTTAATGTGCTGACAAATATTGTGTTGTGTGATCAAAAGCTCCAGAATGACAACAAGAATGTGCAACAGGAATTTGGCTCACAGTATGCTAAGCTTAAATTAAAATTAATGGAGATCTAACCATTTGTATACAAGGTATATCTAAAGAAATGTAAGTGCAATTGGACGTTTTGATCGTGCTTCCAGTAAGTCCTTGTGTGTTGCCCTTGTTTTACCAACGATCTTCATTTGTTATCAGGCACCATCAGCCTTATCAGGAGCGAGGGAGGAGTAGGAGGGACGAGAGAGGAAGACGAAGCTCCACAGAAAGGAAAGATGGAGAGGTGTTGTCGACAAGCCTTCCGAACAAACACCATCCCCCGCAGTCAGACGCCACGGCCTCTGGCTCCTTCTGTCTCCCTTCTCCCCACATCCTCTTTCACTCTGTCTTTCTTCCTCATTCTTTCCATTCATTCTTTTTAACATCTCTCTATAAACTATTTCACTTTGAATATCTCTCTCCATTTCGACACATCTCACTCTGCCTCTCAATAGCAGCTGTAGCTATAATAACATTTCAGCCATCCATCAGGCACAGCTTTGATCAATAAGCACTTTGAGTCCACTCCAGAGCACCGCACTGAACTTAAAATGTCTCCCCTCTGTCTCTGTCAGTACTTATCTCTCTGCTGACAAAGCTTTATTAGACTCAGGGGTGGATGACTATTACAATAGATTTCACAATGCATTTCGGCCCTGCGCTGTGTGCAATGTAAATGAAACACACAGAGGTGATCTATGGCAACGGCCTATGTTCTTTACAGTTTCCATTCATCCTAAACGATTGGAAGAAGTTGTAAATCCTGTGCCTGAAACTGCATGACTTTATCAGCACTATAGTAGTGAGGAGGTATTTAAGGCGCCTTCTTCTGCCCCTTTTTCTTCTTTTTTTTCAAGATGTCAACCATGTGGATTTAAAACACATGTGCGTCCCGAACACGTGCCGCAGATCAGGAGTCAATTTGTTTGTATGCTGTCTGAAATCACATGTGACAGTTTTAACTTTAGATGCCTCATGGATGAAGTGTTTAAGAACTGAATAGAGAGATAAATGATTTACAAGTATAAAAAAGGACATACTCAGATAGAAAATTAGGGATTTCGTGCTCACATGCTTTCATGTGCAATTTTTTTATGCAACGCCAGTTATTTGCCAATACTTTGTGGTGGTGACAACACAATCATGTTGAGTCATGCTTTAATCTCTGGGACAAAAATAAGCTTGTGGAAACATTAAGAATAAAACATTCTTTCTGTTTTTCTCGCAGAACATACGGAGATCCGAGCATAACTAACCTTTATGGATATAGAAAGGGAGTATTCAAACCATTCAAACAAAGGGATTTTAATTTCAAAGATTTGTATAGGTCTGATGAGGTAAAAGTATTTTGTGAAAAAGAAAAAAACAAGCATCTGTTGCTAAGCTAACAGCTGTTTTTAGGCTGTTTCATCGTGCTTACGTCGGGAATACATATATATTACAGTTCAGTTGAGGCTGGAAGTAATTAGTTTTGTACTTCTATGGTCATAAACCAATGTTTAATGTTGCTAAAAGGAAGTTCAGGGGACAAGAGTTGTTAAACTTGTCAAAGCATTTCACTCAAAACCACAAATATCAGCCTTGTGTTGGCGCTAAAAGAAAATTCAGTAGGATTTATCCACATGTGTACATTAAACCTCTGTACAAAATCTAATAGCAATACTTTTAAAAGTTGTTGTAATATTTAAGTCTTGACCAAAGTGGTTGACCGACCAACCAACAGTCCAACATCGCCATCCCACAAGTGTGGCTACAACATTATCTTCACATTAAAAAGGGGACATTTTGAGTCCAAAGTTCACGTGCTTTGAAGTCACATGTGGGTTGTCATGACTCATGGGCAAAAACAAATAATGTTTAGTTGTGCTTTGATGTCCGGGATAAAAAGGAAGTTATGGTGATGAAAAACAGTCAAACACCATTGGCACAAATCCATTTAAAAGAGGTTAAACTAAGCAGTATTTAACCAAAGAAAAAACATATCCCCACCCCCCTTTCCTTTCTTCTTTATTCCTTTATATCCACTGTGACACTGTGGTTTGGGAACGACTATTTTAGCGTATATGGTTTCAAGAGAGTTTATAGTGGCTTAAATGTAATAAAACAACTGCTAAACAACCATAATGTTTACTTATTGAATATCCCTCAGACTTTCCTGCTCAGTGATGGCAAAGAGTAGGGCTGATGTAACATTTATGGCCTGTTGTGTACATCTAAATGCACATCTAACTATCATTAAGCAGGAAATCACATGTGCAGTATCACCTGTAATGGAGATTGATATCAACAGGGGGAGAGAGGAGGAATAGAAATGCTCTTAAACTTTGTGTTGTGTACGTCTATGATTCATATTCACCACTGAAACTAAATCTCAAATCCCATCAGAACCTTTGTTTCCTGGCTCCTGACTGCCAACTCCTCCTTAAAAAACAGTCTTTGTGGCTTTAGTTTAGCACTTTAGTTTCAATAAGCAGCAAGCATTTCACCATCCTGTATACACAGCTTCCTGAAGAGAGCTTTAAATTCTGTGGCTTTCTTGTGGTATAAACTTAAAACCACAAGAATGCATATTCTTTAATGCTCATGTTAAGGTACAGGGCTCCTGCAGAGGTAGGGCCACTTCTTCCTGTCTGGCTGTGAACACTGCCCTTAATAAGTAGAGGGTTGAGACATAAAATGAAGTAAACAAAGTCAGGTTCTTTGAGTTTGTCTGGGCAGAAAAGAAAAACATGTCAGAACATTCGTGCCAGGGCAGGTTTTTATGAATGGAAGTTTTTTTCTAACTTTCCCTCTCTCTTTTTTGTGAATGAAAAACAACTGGAAAATCCAGTAAAAAGCCCGCAGTATACAGGGAGATGATTGGCTGCTGTGGCACAAGCTCCGCCTACGGTTGCTAGGAACCCGACTACCACGCTTCTGATTGGCTCACACGGGGAACCGAGACTTCATTCATAAGTCAGTGTATTCAAGCGGACAAAGGCAAGAAATTTGAGCTCTTGAAAGAGGAAATGCTCCAATCACGAGCCTCGTCTGGCTCGAGCAACAACAGGCAAGTCTCCCCAATTCATGTCCGTAGCAGAATTGACAACACAGCTGGCTCAAAAGTCCCCTCACTTAAACGAAAACGTGTTCAAACTAACTCTTCCTGCCAATGTTAAGTTGTTTCGTCGAAATATATAGTTGAGCTTTGCGGCTGTGACTCCACTAAAACTCGCTACATCTGTTTCCCGTCACAGCTACAACAGCGCTGGACTGGTTCCCAAAGAAAGTGGAGCCTGGCAATGTGGGCAGACGTGGCAAAAAGCCAGAGAAACAGTACTAAATAACACTCATAATTCAAACACGCTTTTACGACCCGTCCGACATGTTTTTTTATCAACCACGCCACTAGGTAGCCTACAACACAAACAAAAACAAAAACTGAAATGTCCTGCTAAAAACGTGAAGAAAGAGCTGCTTGAGGTGTAAAATGAACTTTACCTTAACTTATAGGTATGCGACGAGCTGTCTGCCTGTCACACACACAAATAAGAGATTTGTAAAGAGGGCAGCAGCCCGCTGGGTAATCACTCGCCATCACTTCCTTTCGGCATTTTTTGTGAATGGATCTCATTATGCATGCAGCCTCCACGCTGCTCCATTCACAAGCAGCGCTCCCTCCTCTCCCTGCAGCCTGCGTGGATCCACTCTGCCTAAATGACCACAAACGGTTAACGGATGGATTATAAGATGGATGGATATTTGGACCAGCAAGTGCCTTACACTTTAGCAAATGTACGTATGGATGAACTCTTTCTGTTACTTTCATATGTTTTGCTTTGTAAATAACTGCTACCGGGCTTTATCTCTCCGTCTGCTGCACGAGTTTTGGCTGAAGCAGCTGTGTGCGCGGGATATAAAACTACTTCTAACCCCGCTTTAAACTAACATAAATCTTTACAAACTAAAGCATAAGTATTGCACATAGTCATGTTTGTCTGTGGCTTTCTTCTAATCGTGACTTTGCTTGGAGAACGTGTCAATGTGTGCCAAATGGCCACTTTCTTCAGGCGCAAACTGCGCGTTTGTTTTTCACAGATTTCCTCCACCACAGAGAAATGTGTTGTTTTCTGAGTAGCTTCATGTTCACATATAGCATGCCTCTTATTTAGAACTCTTTACAAATTATTATTATTATTATTATTATTATTATTAACATACTTGTGTCTGGTTTGGTCAAATGTGTCCAAGTGGTTTTTACATGCCACATTAAAGATTTTGACACTGATGTGCTCTGTTGGAATCTGTTTCTCACTTCTATGTTAACATGTATGGGTTTTGCAGAAGTCGCATGGAAATGGGCCCCTAAATAGACTGTTGATGGCAGCGAAAAGGAAATACATGGACACAGAATTACCCCCTCAGGAATCCGAAGGTAAAGTAATTGAATACGCATGTTGACATCTATCAAGCCCAGGCAATGTCAGTATGAGGCTAATAGTTACTTGATATACATATCATGAGGATAAGACAAATATTAGTGAATCTAACTTGTCATTCATTCTGAATATTCATATGTGTATCTTTCTTTTCAGACCTCTTCCAGGATTTAAGCCAACTCCAAGAGACATGGCTCACAGAAGGTGAGATCTGCCTGCTTTTTATTCTTAATTTCTACTTTGCTGTGAAGATTTCCCTGTTAATGACAGTCATGGGGTTTGATAAGCTTGAAATGTTGGTTAACACAGACCTTAAATTACACAAATATTTAAATGTTTTATTAGAAATCCTGTGACTACGAAGGACACTCATTGCTTCCAGCTCTTCTTTCAGACCAAACTCTTATTAATCCACTTATTTGAGCTACTGTCCCAAACTGCCTGATGCAGCCCACATGCTCATAAACCGTAAAACACCAAAAAAGAAAAAAAAAGGGGTCCAGAGAGAACACAGACGGGACACTATTAGCTTCGAGCATGTCCTATTTTGGCCATGTTGGCATGTAGTATGCGTGCCAGCCAGCAGCCAATGCAAACAAACAGGCTATTTGGCTTGTGTCACTCAAAGGCACATAGCGATGAAATAAGGCCCAGCCACAGGCAATTGTCAGCCAGTAGACTTAATAAGTGCAATGATGATGTAAGCCCAAATGGAGTAATTATACTGTATGTCAAGAGAGGGAAAACAACACAGGCCGTGAGTCATTGTGCCCAGTTTTAGTGGACAACAGTGGCAGGGCAGTGTTGGTCTGAAAGGTGCTTAAAGACGCGAGTGCACCCAAGAGGTGTGAATTTCAGTTGTGTCTGTTGCTTTGAAGTGCTTTGATGTGGAAGTTAAAGAGAACTTTTGCTCTGTTTTTACATTGAATGTAAACCACATCAACTTGATCAATTCTGTTTAAAGTTGCTTATTGTCACTTTGGTGTTTGAGCTTTGATTTCAGAGTATTACACCTGAGGGCTTTTTTTTGTTGAAGGGGGAAATTGTCTTTGTTCTTACCTGAGTTTAAATTGTGCATGTACAGGCGATTCTGTGACATCACAACTCTTTTGGAAACTATGGTTTGATATGCTACTAATCCTGGTCAAATGTTGGGTACAAATCTCTAATTGCAAATATTTGGCTGATTTTGCTGTATCGTTGCGATATAATTCAAAATATTAGAAGGCATGATAATTTTTCACGATCTGGATGGGATTTCTTGTGATGATCTGTACAAACAACGTTATTTTCATAAAACTGTAGAATCAGTTTGTGGGCCAGAACATCTCTGCAGAGCCACAATAGGTCATTCAGAATGTTATTTTGACACAAGATGTGCCTATTACACAGGTTATGCAGATTATTTATCCTATATAAATGCTATTTTCTTAAATCAAGTATAAAGAGAATGGGTGGTGCTCTGTTGTTATGTGTAAAGCAGAATTTCAATAGCGATTACGTCACTTTAAAACAGTACAAAGAGCCAGTATTGACTTTGAGTCACAGTATACAGCAGATCGGCACACTATAGGAGAGTAGGACGCTATGTGGAAGCGGTTGTGTCTGACCTGTAGGCCAGACATTTAAATACAGCAAGCTACTGTTTATGGGAAACAATGTGGTATCCACGTAGCTTTCTCACCTTTTCTCATGCAGCGCCAAAACCAGCAAGTTCACTTCACACCAGTGTCTCACGTAGACAGAGACAAGAGCCAGAGCCCATAAAACTGCAACAATGGGTGTCGCATCAAAGTTAGAGCCCATTTGTATTCACACATTTTACTGTAAAAGCCACCCTTAAAGGCTCCATTTTTCTCACTTACCTTACAGTGGTTTGGTCTTTGGGATCATTTTGGTTTAATTGCCTGGGCTTAAACATGAGATTATGCCACCACATTACTAGAATGGACTTAGTATTTAGTTGGTGCTGCTGAAAAGTTAAAATAATAGATCAGAAACATGTTTTCCAAGGAAACAATTACCCTGTGACTCTAAATCACAGAACACACTGTGATTTGTTTCACTCTGACTACTTTTTACCAAATAAAAAGTCCCTATAAAAACTCATGAAAGCAAGCCATGTGAATTATTTGAAATGGCACAAAACAGGGCTTGTTGTTGAATTTCTAATCTGATTTGTCAGTCACTGGTACATTTTTATATACAAAGCCATGTTAGGGAAACTTCCATCCTACATCTGCTCCCTGATCTCACGGCGAATTGTAAGTGGCTACTGCCTGAGATCGCATGCTGTGGTTTTATTAAATGTGCCAACTGCTAGGACTGTCTTAGGGAAGATAGCATTTAGATGCGCAGCTCCACTGTCTTGGAATAGTCTGCAATTGAAATGGAAACTGAGCAATCTGGTGCCACTACGTTTTTAAAGCTCGGTTGGATGCTACTCAATCGGAAGCTGTTGGTACCTGTTCATGTGGATAGTTATGTAAATTGTAATCCCTAAATGATGCTGTATGATGTCCTTTTTGTTGTTCTGTTTATGTTTTTATGTTTCATGTGGAACCTACTTGAGCAGGTCTCCCTTGAAAAAGAGATCAATGATCTCAATGGGATACACCTGGATAAATAAAGGTTTGAAATGAAATGAAATGTGGTCATTTTCATGCACCACATTAAATTCACCAACATTGTAGTGAGGCGGTGGCATCAAACACAGTTGGATATTTTAAAATCTGAGCAAAGATATCCACATGACTAGATAAAACCACTATGAGATCAATTAGAAAGTATATTTTTGTAATCTTGGAAAACGGAAGATGTGAAAGGAGACATCATTTTGATGTACATATTGGGTGGTTGCTTATTGTTGAGTCACAGAGGAAAAGCAGAAATATGGAAGTGTAACTTTATCAAAGTGTTATTTAACCCTAAGTACTGGCTTGTTTTCAGCTTTCCCGGCTAAGACCTCTCCTTTCCTGTGGCATTAATTAAAGACCTTATCATGACTGATTGCAGTTGTGAGGGATTCACCAAGATTGTAAAAGCTGGGTAGCCTGAGGGAGTTTTTTTTTCTTCTCCTTTTTTTTTTGTTGCCAAAGGAGAGCGGAAGCAAGGGAACTCAGAGAGGGTGAAGTACTGAATGGCAAGAGTTCAGGAGCTTGTCACATCTTGTCTCATTTTGGCCTTTAAGTTTATATGACTGAGGCTGCTTAGCTCCTCCCAGGATCTCCCACTGAGAGAAAAAAAAAGTCATTCAAGGTGCCTGGAAGCATCGGGAAGAACATGCGTCTGTGCTCGTATAAACACACTTTCCTTCTTGTGCTGACTTGCATCCCAAAGCCCCTGACGAGGTGTTCCTGGAAACAAATCAAATACACATGCAAGCGCTCATGCACACACACACACACACGCACATGCACACGCACACACACACACAGGAAAGGGCACAGACACAAATACACACAGCAGATACTGTCTGATGCTCTTCATCTGCATGTCTTCTGTCTTTATGAGGTCCAGCGTGTTCCGTTTTGGACATGTTGAAACTAGCGGATATGATTGATTGTTAGATGTGCAGAACTAAATATTGGCCCCTGCTCTGTCTCATGCAGCAGCTTTATTTCTCCCCCCCCGAGGGCGATAGACCGAAAAGTTAAAAGGGGGTAATATTATTATAGGATAGTAAGACACAGGATGTGGCGTTGTTTAAGAAATCGATGTCATTTATCTGAACATGCTCCGAAACGCCATCATCCGGTTTCCTTTGCACAGGAAGGAGGAGTGCGACAACACGAAAGTGGATTTGGATTTCTTATTTCCTCTTTTTGTGTCTGCTGCTCTCTTGAGTTTTGGTAGTGTGTATCTGGAAAGCATAATGTCGGATGAAGGGAGAGAATAGGCTGTTGAGGTTGCATGTTGGGTCAGATTTCAGTTGTTGTGTGAGGTTGCAATCTCATCCTTTGCTACAGAGTCATAGCAGATTTGCTAAATCTGCTATTTATGACTCTTTTGTCCATTTCCACCGAGTGAATAGTGCTAAAGTACCCGCAACATGGTACCACTTTGTTTTGTAGCCCATTACGCCCCTGATTGAGTTCGTGATATTTAATGATAGCCATCAACTTTTCCCTGCCAGTTTGCTTGTACCATGACGTAAGTGTGAGGCCCGAGCAATGGAAACACTTTTTAAAAACCCAGGAACTTGTGGAGCTCGAGTCGTGCCAGATTAAAATCCTGAACCCTGCTTCTGCTCTAAATGTAGGGTTAGATCATTAATTCAGGGGTAGTTAACCAAAATGCCATCACGCTCATGGTTAAGTGGGTGAATTTGACCTCCTCACCCCCAGTAGGTTGTTTTGGAGTTAGATGATTTTTGGCTTTTCTAACCAGTTTGTGTGACTTAATTACCGGCTGCACCTGGGTTTAGCATCAGTTTCATGAGTTTCATTATGGCCGATGGGGCTTCTGAAATCGAACACCACTGCAAGTAATTATAGATCAGATCAAGATATCACACAAACAGTAGCACTGTAGTGACTCGTCTATTTTTACAAATCATTGAAATCTGGCTGTGTATTGTCTGTGTGACTCTTACATTAATGCTTCATAGCAACCGAAATGAACTGTAGTGTGATCAATTCTTAGTAAAGTCACTGCAGATCCAAGAATATGTGACTTTAATTTGCTCTTTTTTCACTGTCCCAGTTCGCCTCTTGATTTGAGTCTAGTTTACTTGTTCTGTATCAGCTGAGTTACAGCGAATCCTCATCTACGCAGCAGATGAAATCCAGACTGCCTTAAGATTGTTAAACAGAGTCCCCACCACGTTGGGACAAGCTGAATCTGAATAACTGGTTTGTACTGCTTGACAGATTTCTTAACTCGTATAGCCAGAACAGCCTGTTAGTCTGTCTGGATATCTACAAAGGAGATAGAAAGAAACAGGTTAACAGCTGGTTGTATAACTTGACCGCTGGTGTACAGATGTCTGGCTAGTTGAGTAGTCATTACATGTCTCGAATAGGATGTCTTAAAAGAGGTTGGGAGAAAAGACGTTACCTAACTTGGACTTGACAAACGTTGTTTTTCCCTCTCTGTTGGGATTTACAGACAAAGAGTTTGTGATAAAGTGTCAAAGAAAATTGTGGTTGGGGGAAATGAGATTGTGAAATGTGAACATACTTTGGAATAGGCATTTCACAATAATAACGGCAAACAAATAACCTGTAGTAAACACTTTTATTTAGAAAAGTAGTAAATATTTTTACAATTCTACGTTTAGATTTTTGATTATTTATCACATCTTGAGCTCATTAGGTTCCTATAAGTAGGGACTGTCCAACACAACATGCAGAGTCTAGTTTCATGGTTTTAATTGGCAGAAATGTCTCGGTTTAAGTCAAAGGAAACAAGGACGGCAGGTTATCATCATGCTATTCAGGATCTCCGTGTTCTTGCATATTGATCTATGAGATGAGCAAAGTGCTGACCTGCTGCGAAAACTCATGAAGAGAAGCACAGACTGGCCCTGACTCAGATTTCCAGAAGAGAAACAGTAAGACAGAACAAGGGAGGAAAGTAGAGACAGAGAAAGGTCACATGTTGTCAAAACTATTATAATCATGTCAAATTTATGGCTGTTCTTTTTTCTTTCTAATTTCAGCTCAAGTTCCCGACAGTGACGAGCAGTTTGTTCCTGATTTCCATTCTGAGAACTGTAAGTACTTTCAATGTATGCGTCCTCTGAACGTATGTGTGTCTATGCCAAAACATTTGATTATCTGTATATAAAGTACACAGATCAGATGTTTTTTAAATTGTTTTTCAATCGGGCATTGATCTGTGAATGGACTGTCTCAGCCATCTTCCAGATTTTGGACTGTAGGCCTTCTCGTGAATTCAGCCAAAGTATGCATGTCTGGAGAAAGTGAGGATGAATCCAGCGGTCAGATTTGTGACTGTGAATCTGCCAGAGGCTTTGGTAGGGATACTGTAACTCGCTGATGTTACAGTAATCTCTTTGGCAGACAAAGCTGCACAAGGCCTAATGAGCCAGTCATCATGAAGTCAATTTGGATGCCAGCATTATGTGCTGCCGTCATCCATTTGCATGCCTTTGAAAAGCTGAATGGGTACGGCCCAGGAAACCAGTAAAAAATCGGAAGGTGTAAAATGGAGAAGCAAATTCCTGGGCTGCACAACTGAGCGGCTATTTGAATGAGTTTCCCTTTCTTGTTGCGCTAACAATGGCGATTCAGGATCTGGGTGGGAGTACAAACAGTTTTTTTTCGGTCCCATTCAACGCACTGCGGGCTTCCCCATCTTTAGCAATGACACTGAAATGCTTAGGGAGAAAACTTGAAATATGTCAAGAATAATCTCATCCCCCAAAGTAAAATTGACAGCGTTCGTTCCCAGTCAAAAGGCACTTCTTCTCAGTGAAACCAATGTGTCCTTTGTGTGTAAACATCATGTGATTGAACCAGCTCCAAGTCACAACGGCTCAGTCCCTCGGTGACACATGCTCTGTGCAGCGTTGTCGCTGTCTGTTGGCCAACAATGCGAAGCAGGAAGTGCAGATGAACCCCAGGGCACACAGGGGTCATGTCTACTTAACCCCCTGACCTGTCAGCCAATCAGCTGTCAGGCCTCTGCTAACGGTTGACCAGTGTATGATTTGCAGGGTCACAAGGGCTTCAGTTTGACGGGCAGCTCACTTATACGCAGCAGAGACAGTCCCACGTTGACAGACAGTGTCCCTGCTGGTCCCAGTCAATAGCTCCGAGTCCACTTTGAGCATCTCTATTCAGCTCTGATTTAGGCGAAATTGAATCTGACAAGTGACTATTAACATATTCATCTTTTTTGTTTCAAGCTGGTGTGTTAAAAGCATAAAAAGGCTTATCTTTCCCATACTGCGCTAAAAGGCGTTTTCATTGTCATGGGGTTCTTTTTAAAAACAAGGTGACTCACCTGTTTTGGAAACTGTAGTACATAAAAAAAAAAACATAAAGCAAAGCCCTAATCCCAGATGACCGGAATATAATTGAGGCTTGCATTGAAACCAGCGCCCTGTTAAAATTAAACATTGTTGTTTACTGAGTCAGGTTGTTACCTGCATGGGTGTGGTGTTGAAGGAGATGAAATCAGAAAAAAGAAAAAAGTAGAGAGGCAAAAAGACTAGGACATGTTGGAATGCTAGATTGGGGAAGAGGACGGGGGGGCTGGGGGGTGGCAAAGGAGGGGATTGTGCAATACCTGCACATCTGGTAAATCTATCTCATCTGGTCCATTCTCCCTCGGTTCACCGCTAACAAGCGCACTCTGTGTGCAGGCTGCCATTGAGGGAAGGTTATGCCAACATGCAACTGTTATATACTTGCTGACCTGCCTGTGTGTGTTTAAAGGTAATTGAGCCATTGGTGATAACAACGCACCATATTTTCCCCTTCAAACTAATATGATTGGCCCTTGCATGGAAAAAGAAGGATATTGATGTGAGGAGATGAGGATTAATGCTTCATTTTAAGCTGACAGCAGCTCGGGGGTTATCCTCGCCTGACGCTAGGCTGTCGGACTGATTCCTTTGTCTGTTTACTGCCTGCGGGGAAGAAACACCATGGAGGTGTCAGTCAAATTTCTGGCGCAGATACTTAATTAAAATAGTTTGAACATGTCACTACTTAAGTTTTTGTGTTTAAATAATCACTTAAAAGCCAGCTCCTGAGCGTTTAGCGAGGCCCTGCCGTCGTCTTTCTTTGTCCAAGTATGTTGTTTACACTTGGAGCTGCTCGAGAGATGTGACCCATTCATAAATTTTCTTCCCTGCGTGCGTAAGAGGAAGTGTGCCTCTCCCTCCCCCCTTCTCCCCTTCTCTCTCTCAGTCCTCCGCTGCTCCCTCCTTCGCTCTTCATTCATAAAAAAGCCCTACAGTACTACAGATCCCCCTTCTCTGACACCCCCTCCTCTCCAAGTGGATACTCCAAACCCCTCCCTCCCTTCCTGTGTCTGTACAAACTAAGTCGAATTTAAAAATCTGGACTAAACCCCCCCATCCCTTTTCTCTCTACCTCTCTGTGTCTCTCTCCACACACACATTGAGTGTTCCAAGATGTGAACTAATCCAGCGATTTCGGAGCTGTGTGGGACGATTGTTTAGTTTTGTGCCTTGCAGTAATTATATAGGAAGTTGTGGCCATAGAATGCCTTTACAGTACTTTTCAAAAAGCAAGTTTAGCAAAAGGAGAGAAAGCTAAGAAAAGAGGGAGGAGAATAGAGAGGATGTAGAGAAGAAAAAGAAAGGACTTCAAAGTCTGCCTCTTCTTTTTGATTTCTATTATATCTCACCATTACATCGCATTCAACCGTTAAGGCACATCTCACCTTATTGAGTAAAGTCTTTGTGCGCCTTTTCTTTGATCATAGTATAAAATGAAATGGGGTTGCACAATTGTATCCTTAACTGAACCTTTGGTCAATAACATATCATAGAATGTTCCATGAAGTCGAAGATTGCATCCTAAAATATTATATTGAACAAAATAAGACATGAGTAATACTCACAATTGACAAGGTATGAACAGGTTATTTTAAGGGAACCTATTATGCAAATGTCCCGGTTTCATAATCATGTTTTGTGCTTCTGCTGTCTCCATGCTTTAATGTTCAAAAAGCTCTTTGTTTTTCTCATACTGCCTGTGCTGCAGCACCTCTTTTCACCCTCTGTCTGGAACCAGAGCCCAGTCTGCTCTGATTGGTTAGCTGGTCAGCTCTGTTATGATTGATCAACTGCTTAGAGATGTCCTGCCCCTTGGCCTATCACGTAATGTGTCAGAGCGCTAGCCAATAGAAGTGTGAGATTTACATAGTGATGTCACAATGTCGCCTATGTAAACAAAGGGACTACAATAGAGGCGGTTCAGGCAGGGGGCGAGTGTGATATTTTAGCCTTTGCAGACTACACTACAGGTAAGGAGAAAAAACAAACAAAAGCATAACAGGGCGTCAATATAGAATGTTTGTGTAAAAAATGACTTAAATGATTGATTGACCATCAGAAAAGGTGCACAAAGAAGAAAGAAGAAAGGAACAAAAGAAGGAAAGAGGGAACAAAACAAGGACAGAATAAAGGAAACAACATAAAGGAAAGGTTCCAGTAACCCAGCTCTAACCAAATCCTCCCCGCAGTGTGTCTCTCTGGCTCTGCGTGTTCTGCTTTGTCATGAATTCACAGCCTTCGTCTTGTTTGGGTTGTTTTTCTAGATCAGAACCGGCCCAATCAGGCCCTATTCGAAGCATGAGGCGATGGGCGAAAGGAGCCCCCCTCACCCACCCCCTTTTCCAACTCCCTCTCTCCCCTAAAGAGAAACATGCAGCCTTGTGTTCTTCTCTTTCCAAAATACAGCTGCTATGCAACAAAGTGCGCAAAAGCAGCCAGGTGCCTGCCAGACATGCATGCAAACCCCCGCTCGTCTTCCTCCACGTCTGTGTTTGTTACAGAGTTTTGTTTTGCTTACGAGTAAAATGGTTGATTTCTCTTACGCGGACAGATGATTTCTTTTGACAGCCTCTCATCCACTTACTCCTGCGCACACATAAACACACTTGGCCCTGGCGAACACACACACACGGACACACTTCAGCTCTGCAGTTTTATGAATGGGTTGGTTGTGAAGGACTGGCTGAGGCAGCACATTGAGTTAAGGGGGGTGAACCTTCATTCATGACATTGAGGGGACGTTATTCCAACAACACCTATGAGAGGTGCAGACCTATATTTTCTGTCAGCCTGACTACAACTCTTTTCAGTTTTTGGGGATCATGCTACTCCTGTTTAATCTTGATAGTTGTGCCCTTTTTTGGTGTAGTTGCAAACTGGCCAAAAGTTTCTCTTGAATTTGTTTTCCAATCAGGAACCTAAAAAAAAAGACACTACAACAACTAAAGTTTACTGCTAGTTTACAGCATTATTTAGTCATCTTTAGTCAATCAAATCCAATGGAAATAGGATTGTAAAGGTCAGGCATGTGGAGTAATAGGCGTTTAACAGCTTCCAGTGGGGAAGTAAAAGCTGTACTCCTGCGTGTTGATTCAGAACAGCCCTGTCAAAGCCAGGGGGCCGCGGGGATTTGAGCCAGGCAGCGCAGCCCGAGTGTCAGCAGCAGAGCTTTGTGAATGGACGGCAGTGTGTGTTTTATTACAGGAGAGAGAGGGGAGGTGTGTGTGCAGAAAAAAAGGACTCTGTCAGTGTATGTGTGTGTTGGTACATCCCTGCGATGCTCATATGCGTGCCTTAGCATTTCTCTGTCCGTGTTGCTGTGTTTACTCCGGCACGGCTCTGCTTTCTGCAGCTGGAATGTTTTCTCTGTCTGAAGCGAGCGCAGACCAAAGAGAGGAACAGACGCTGTAAAAGAGAAGGGGCGAGGCCATACAAATAACAGTAGTTGAACTTGAAGCTTTCATTAAGAAAAAACATGCAAGTGTGTAAACCATGCATACATGGCAGTGGTAAATTCCAGTTTATACATGTTGCCTATTGAAGGATAATCTAATACAAGTCAGGCCTTTAGGCAGGAGAGGATCTGGTGTGCTCTGTCTTTTTCAAAGTGTAATGGAGGTTAAAGAGGTTGTCCTCTTGGTTTAGACCAGTGGTGCCCAATACGTCGATCGCAAAGGTAGTGTGGGTAGATCACATGGCATTGAAAAAAAAGGAAGACATTTTTTTTAAATATTTTTAAAAATATATCCATCCTTACTATGGCATTTGCCACTTGATTGAAGTACAGGTAAGTCAGTCTGAGTTGTATTGTGCCATACGGGTTCATGTAGTTATGAGGGGGCCTCACCTCCTCATCTGAAGCGCAAATGTGGCGCACTATTATGCGCTTATGCGGCGCAATTAAGCGTGCCACAGTTTATCTGCCATTTAGTCCACTAGCACCCCCCCAGATCATTTGGGCTTGGTTATTTTAAAAGTAGCTCCCAAGCTGAAAAAGTGTGGGCACCCCTGGTTTAGACTATGAACGGGTGTCCGTGTTGTTATTTGAATAAATCAATCTCCACACAGCGTACGCTAAGAAAAAAACAACCTTTTTATTTAAGAAAGTGCTACGTTCTTTCGCCTCATAATATCAACATTCTGTGTGTAAATGTTTTAATGTATTAAATCAAACGTCAAAAACATCCATGCCTGTTTAAAGGCTTTTTATATTGCACCATTCTTTCTATTGGTTGTTGGTGAGATCTGGAAATGCAGCAGTTTCGTAACAAGAAGAGATGATGAAGCAAGAAATATAGAATGTAGCAAATGATTGGCCTTATCAAAATAGTCAATAAAGTGATGTATGCATTTTGGCGGTGCTACCTTGTGATTGACAGTTCGCTGCCAAAGCATTGTCCTGTTGGGATGTCGCCCATGTTTCCATCTTTGGTAAGAGAAAAACCAAGATGGCCACATTCAAAATTCTAAATACAGTTTAAAGTTTCAACCATGGCCTTTAACCGAAATCCCATTGTTTCCTCATCTGAATTTGTTTTAGCAATGCTACCATGTTCCCATATATAAGCAATTACTTAAGCGAGTGTAATGTTGTCATAACCCTTCAAATATATATTTTAAAGCTGTCTTCGCTCTCCTTTGTCGTCCAACATTCCTACTTAGATCTCACTCTGGTTCCACTATTATATGCCTGACAGTCACACACACACACACACACACACACACACACACACACACACACACACACACACACACACATTAAACACACACACACATTAAACACACCCTGCTCGTTAGTGGAGGAGGAGGCTGGACTCGTAGTAACCTGCTGACACAGACCAGTAGGTGTGTGGAGCGAGCTGAGGGCCAGCGTGCGGCCGTATCGATTCTCGCTGATCTAGGAGAGGAGTAAGAGGAGATGGAGGGGGTTGATAGATGTCTTGATAAAGATAAAGCACAGATAAATCAGGATGAAGGCAGATAGGGGAAGGAGAGGGGTAAGCGCGGGTCAAACGTGCCGTCAAGAATTACGGTCGAGATCCTGATCAAGAAACTGAGAAAGGGAGGGTGAGGAGGGGGTTACGAGAAGCGGAGGAAGAACTGTGGATGTGGCATGTGCGCTGATAATTCCAAACAAGGTGTCTGGGCCTTTCTGTGTGTGTTATCTCCTCATGATAAGGAACATTTAAAAAATGCCTTGAAACGCCTGCTCGAAACACACAGTACAGAATGAATCGCCACAAAGGCGAACAGACAAATGAAGCACACACTCGGCCCTCCCCTCACATCCATGATACCCTGGTGGGCAGTGGGAGCTCATTATATCATTTCAGTAACAGTGTGGGGGTGGATCGATCGCTACATTAAACATTAAGAGGGGACAGCTATATTGGGGGCTGAGGGATTGAGAGTGAGGAGTCAATATTGTGCCAGATTAATTACATCCACCCTTCGCCTCTGACGGGATGTCCCTCTCTCTGCACATGTCCCGGGACAGGGATGTATTGTATCGGTCCACTAAACAGCAATAGAGAAGCGAGATTTATTACTGCTCAATGGCCATTTATAAAAAGCCAACGCGGCACAATTGAAAGTGAAGTGGACAATAGGGAAAACGTGAGATGTCCTGAAATTTACCGATTTAAAATGATGATCCCATGATGCTACCAAGACCATTGAAATATGAGGTTTATTTTTATATTAAGAGTACATTGAGTGTTCTTTAATGCCAGGATTGTGTTAATATACAGTAAAACTAAAAGCCAAACTGAAGTGGATATAATAAATTAACATCTTAGGCTGTAAAAAGAAGCAATTAAACTATCACAAAACATAAGGAGTCTGGTTTAAAACTGGGATTAGCCTTCAGGATAGAAATTACGAGAGTTTCTAAATAAGTAATGAAACTGGTATCCAAAATGCTGGGATAATAAAGAAAATTAAATAAAATAACCAATTCTAAAAGTAGATATGGAGTTTATTGAGACGACTCAAAATGTAGGTTGTATTCTGAGAAAGAAAGCTTGGTGAATCATCACTTCATAAAAATACTGGAAACCTTTTCCAGTTGACAAAAGGGAAGTGAAACTTTGATGATTGCAATAAAATGTACTGTGATACTGCCTTTCTCACGGCAGTTGTCATTCACATCTACATCCTGTTAGCCAACACAACACAATGCACCAAAAAACGTTTTTAATGGCCAATAATAAATAAATCCCATTTGTGAGAAGTGCCGCCCGCGGTGCAGTCCCGGCCAATCATCTGTCTCGCTGATGGCATGGTACTTTCCATCAATCTCGTTAGACTTGTTTGGCAGGTATCTGACAACCATTCTTTAAATATTCAAGGAGCCTGAGCCATTATCAGATGAGAGAGGACGACCTGTAAATCAGATAGAGCCGACACTAATGGATCCAACACTCCCGGGCTCCCTGAGCAGACAGACACTGAAGCCACTCTTGGGCCTGTTGGCTCTCAGAGAAGAGGATGAGTTTGTCAATGCTGGCCTGGCTGCTTTTCTCTCCCTCTCTCTCTCTCTCTCTCGCTCTGTCTTCCTGATTGTGCAGTGACCTGAGAAGCACACACACATGTCCAGCACATGTTTCCATGCATCAGTGGAATGGCTGGATACACTGCAGTCGAAACGGTCTGGATCATATTGTATCGCCTCGCTTGCCTTCCGTCTCTCACTCTATCTATCTCTCTCTATCTCTCTGTGCTCTGAATTTTTCCACTGAGCTAGAACCTACAGAGCCAAAACACACTAATACATGTTTGATCAAGATGGAGTGAAAACTAGACGCTGACTTTTTGATCTGTTATAGCATATGAAACAGAAAAGTACAACGGTGGTTATTAACTTATAACAATAAATCTTAATGTATTAGTTAGATGTTTCTTTTCTTATAACATATATATGTAAGAGTACAATATTTGTCTTTTTATACCATAAAATATAATAGCATAAAATGTAAATACCCAAGTAAACTGCAAATACCTCAAAACTGTAGGAACGGGGATTGAGTAAAAGTACGAGGTAACATTGCAGCACTGGTCATTTTTGTTCCTTTACTATTGCCAACTCATTTAAACCATATAACCTGTAACACATCATTAAAAAGGCAGTAGTTTATCATTACAGAAACAAAAGTTAAAAGTAACACACATTTGTCTTGCCAAAATTGGCATGTAGCCTAGTTTAGCAGAATAAGTTAAAGGGGCCCTATTATTCTTTTTTGGTTTTCCCTTTTCTGTATTGTGCCATATACGTGTTTGTGCACACCAACACATTGTACGCGATAGGCTTAGTGGCGGGACATCTCTAAGCGGTTGACCCATCACAACAGAGCCTGCCAGCTAACCAGGCTTAAAAGAGAAGCAGTATAAGAAAAATAAAGCACTTTTTTAACATTAAAGCACATAAACATGTCACGGTAGAGGCACAAAGTACAATTATGAAATCTGAAAATTAGCATAATATTTCCCCTTTAATGTTAAATGGCAATAACGCTCAAAGTATTCATTTGTAGATATGTTTTTTATATATATATCTATAATAGCAACGTATGTTTGATATGATTAGAGGAAACATATTCAGGCAAGAAATCCATTACATTATCTATTTCTCAGTTTGTTGGAACAAAAGCTATTCTCTTCTTCATTGTGTAGTTGGATTAAGAAGTGCAGGAAAATAGCTGTCAGCCTAACATCTTAACATTTAGGATAGAACCCGTAAAATAACAAAACAAGAAAGTAAGAAATGGCCCCCAGACTTTGTCTGACAAAGCCACTGCTTGCAGGACGTTAAAATAACCATGAAAGTATAGGTTATATCTAACACATAATGCTTGTGTTGACAGTCAAATACTTTTAAATTACACTGTTGCTTTTCCCCATTACGCCTCCCTCTTACCACAATGGGCTCCATTGTGAATACATGGCTCATGTATTCAGCTAAGCAACTAATGTCATTTGCGAGCCATGTGAATCAATATCCTCCTTTTTAACCTTTAAAACCATTGTGGCATTATTGGCATTCTTGTTTTTATTGATTGGTCACCACATGAGGGATCAATTGGCAGAGTGGGGGAACCAGGTGTAGCCCGTCACAGCTTGCTTTAAGTGTTTCTGTACAGCATACTGAGGCCTCGTTCCACTTGCACTTAACATGTACAATGCATATCATGTGAGATAAGAATCTCCAGATAGCCCTGAGATGTTTCCTGTAAGAGAATGGCTTGAATCTTATTTGTTTGATTGGATCCATTAAGTGTGTATTTACATTACGCTCACAGGTTCTACGGTTTAGTAAGATCCAGTCGCTTTGTTTGACACAGGGGCTGATGTCCATGAGTTATTGTAAGCGAGGCTGTCATTTGTTGCAGACTTCCAGAGGCTTAAGACTTGGCCATGTCGCACATAAACATTTAATGTAAGACTCTCCAGATCCACTGCTGCCTTCAGATTGGATTTCCCTACACAAGGGCCTTTAATGGTAGGAAATACTCTGTCTAAAATAAGATGGGGGAGTTCATAGTGAGGTCTTGTCAAACTGCTTAAAAAGGCTTATTCACAAGTGATATTAAAATGTTTTGACTAATACACATGACAGTTTAATCCCCTTATTACGTCTCTATCAAAACCACTCCAGGTTCTTTCAAAAAGCATCAAAGATTTGAAATGTGATGGTAGTAATTCGTAATAAAAAGACAGTTCACCCCAAAATTAACCTCTTTACCGTGGTTGTATTTATCAACCTAAAAAATATTTGTTGTGAGCAGTTTTATGTTGGACGGATACATAGCTGTTGTGTTTTTAAAATCAGCAAAATTGTAGCCGCTTTGAGCCATGTGCTATTGAAGTTCTATTATATTGGACACAAAGACGACATCTCTACGGACAATATCTCCAATTTTCACGTACAAATAATCTAGATTGATATATAACACAAACGTTTTGGGGTCATCTCTCCATTTTAATGCAAACCAAAAAAAAATTTTCATTAGCTTTTATAGTTTATCTTTCCGTCAGCGCTGTTTGTGTTTTTAAGCAATCCCATAGGAATCCAATAGTGTTTCCCGAAATGCCCACACTACCTTCGTGTGGCTCAGTTGAGGGGCCCATTGTGTAGAGAGGAGTATATGTGTGTGTGTGTGGAGGGGGGGTGCCATCCCTGCGCCTGCGATTTGTTTGTGGTGGGTGTCTGTTGAATGGGACCCCCCCATGTAATGATCCCTCTACTTCCTAAAGCACTCAACCATGACCATCACCTTTCACCCCGCATCCTCCCCCTCTAAAGAGCCAACATTTACATATGTAAAAGTCCTTCTCCACCCTGCCTTCAGCTGGGGGGTCATCTCTTTACGTAGCGCTCAGAATAGGGGAGTGAATGGGAGATAGCGAAGGATACCACAAAATAAGGAAGGAGGAGATAAGACAACAGAGTTTGGATTGAGGAAGGAGCCTTTGACCTTATCAGTTTAGGAGGTGCTTGGAATCTGCTATGGTCCACCCAAAGAGAAAGTTCATAGGAGTGTGTGTATGCAGGCACACATATATAAATACTCTTTACTGTACACTCTTCTGTGTTTGCTCAAGATTGTCTGTTTGAAACAGCTAGCGTGTACTGGATCTGTCCTTTTACTTCTAAACACCTTTGAGTTTCTTCACTCTCTGTGCTTAAGTTCATGAACCGACCCTCTTCCCCCCTGAAAGAAATATGAGGATATCTGTGAAGGGTGATGTAACATTTAACAAAGCCGTTAGAGGAGGTCATATTGCCCCAAATAAAAGCAGGAAGCGACGGGAACCTGAAGAACATAACTCTCCCTGGATCCGTTTACAAGACTGCCACCACCTTATAAACTGTAGCAGCAGATTTGACATCATTTGGACACAGAGATTTACCGTGATATGCCAGAGAGTTTTGAATAGTTGTTGAAGACCAGATGTAGTTTTTTTTTATTTAAGGACTATTCCTGGAACTAAATAGTTGTGTTTTTAGCATCGCTAGCGGCTAGATGATGTATCTGGACGATGTTGTCTGGGGGTCATGATGAGTTTGACTTTTATATTTTTTAATTAAATATCTGAAAAAGTGTTGGATGGGTTGCGTTAAACTCTTCTACACACATTCATGTCTATGGATGCATGTTGCTGACAAAGGATTTAAGAGAGCACAAAACTAGTTCTCTGTGCTATCCAGAATAAGATTAACTCCGAACCCTCAGTGCAAGATGCTTTGAGCATTCAAGAGGATGAATGGAAATTACCTTAAGTCAAATTGTCAAATAAGCTTTGGTTTATGACCGAATCATTGCGATAACTTTCCAATAAGCCTTAGCTTTACAAAGGTAAACATGATAAATGTAGTATCTGCTAAACATCAGGATTGATTATTGTCATTGTAAACATGTTGGCATGCTTAAGTAAAAGAGCCGCTGGCATGGCTGTATACTCCCAACTCTTAATCTTAAATCAACTTGGAATTTAAGGATCTCATTTTTCTCTTTGGTTCCTAGTAATTCCTACCCCTGAATCGGAACATCAACCATCTCTATCTAATTAGAAAAGCAAGCGGTGCAACAGGCAGCAGCTACAAACACAAACACAAAAAGCTGTTGGTGCTCATTTACCAGATTAATTAATATCCAGAAAGGTCACACACAAATAGACCAAACACACACACACACTCACACACACACACACACACCCCTTCACACACAGCTAACGCCGTTCCCAGGCAGGACTGTTTGAAATGGAACATCCTCATAAACGCAGAGCCACATCAAGGGAAATATTCCTGCCAATCGCATTAGTGGCTCTGCTTGGCTGCACTGAGAGTGTACTCTCTCTGAGGATTGTTTGCAGTTCATGACCATGGCAGAGAAAGAGAGGAAAATGTCAATAGACAAACACACTCGTATTATTATAGCGGCAGTCATGTGCCACCCTCTGTGTACTCGCAGACGAGCTGTCGGAGACTTAGAGGAGGCTGGAATCCCATCGCGTCTGTCTGGGAAATCTGGCTAAATGCTCTCTAATCCTGTTGATCCTCGCTAAAGCCAACACTTCCTCACCTGCCTGCCTGCCATGGGAGAGTGAGTACAGACAAGGTTACGATGATGAGCAGCGCCGTTTGGATTGTTCAACTCAATTTCATGCATGTATTTTAAGATAAATCTAAATCAAACAATGGAAAAAATTGCATGACTAGCAACAGGGAGGATTTTCAAAGCAAAAACTACATTTTAAAACTTGAATATCACACATGGTTATGTGTAACTTACTTAAGCTTTTTGATCTGATAGTCAACCCTAAATCCTAAATCACAGTTGAAAAGAAATGTGCTTGTAATACAAAAGTAGATAAACATTAATTAAAGGTGGGGTAGGTAAGTTTGAGAAACCGGCTCGAGATCGCTAGAATTTGAAAATACACAACCGGAGAAAATCTGCCACTTCCTTATAGAGCCCCTCCTCCAACACACACGAACGCGCACATGACCAATGAGGGCACGAGATAAATTTGTGCACAGATGGAAGGCTGACAGGCAGGTAGGCCATCCAGTTATTTTAGCCGGGCCAGCTAAAATGATTGGTCGTGCTTTTTACAGTACTACGGCTTCCACAGATGATATTTTTTTATGGGTTTTTTGTCAAAGCACTTAAGATATTCATTGCTATCGGGATGTTAAGAGCATTCCATGGAATATAACAAAAAGTGTATCTCGAGCCGGTTTCTCAAACTTACCTACCCTACCTTTAAGGCAGCAGCTTACAATTTTTTTTTTTCAATTTCACACGCAATTAGATTTTTGATTAACCGATTAAATGGCAATAATGTTTCAATACTACAAAATATTTAACAATTATTTAACTTAAATTAATCAATTATTTAGAAAAATACAATCTAGATTTTTGAGAAACAGGAATCATCTAACTGTTAATTTTTTTTCATCATTAGATACATTTTTTTTACATTTTGTTGATTGGCTAATCAAGTCAGCACCAAAATGGAACCCTTTTAAATCTTCTCTTTTTTTCTAGTAATAAAACTATTTTACACAGCTACATTTTGAGAGTTGAGGGAACATCCTGAGCGTGACAGCAGATACTCGAGGCGGCTGTGGTTTATGTCGCCTTAATCTCTTCTCACTTTTTGTATACTCTATTTTTTCCTCCTTCGCTTTTTCACTTTCTATCTCTTGCCGTGGTGGAGCGGTCGTCTCTGGCCCTATTCAGGCTGCCAGACATTTTTTTCTCCTTATTTTTTGTGAATGAACGGCAGTATGTAATTACCTGGGTCGAGCTTTCAGTGTGGCCTGCTCCGTCAGCTCCACACCCTCTGCGCACACGCACACACACACACACACACACACACACACACACGCTCTAACATTTAAGCACACACATTCCAAAGCACGCACATAGAAACAGACAAGCCGAGATTACCCACACACACACACGTACGCACGCTCACACAGATGCACGCACATAAATACAGGCCTCCCCAGCTGGAAGTGCACAGCTGCTGCTGTTTACCCTGTCGGGACCAGAAAAACATCCTGTACAGTTCTCCGGGTGAAAACCTCCCCTCACATAATAAACACAAGCCCTCGGCACAGTTTGAAGCTCCACTTTGGGTGGTTTTCGTGGCCATCAAGGCAAAGGTCCCCTCCAGCAGACCAGATGATGGACAGCTCTGTGAGCCTTAGATTGAATCCTTCAGCGGGGAAATGAAATTGCTAAAATCGTATTTAATATGTTGAACTTTCAGGGTATACGTGGCATTATCCAGTTATACCATCTTTACTCAAAGGCAGAATTTAAAGATCGCAAGTGATGGCTAACATCTGGATACCCATAGGAAAGAATGCAGAGAACAGAATCTGTGTATATGCTGTTCTAACAGAGGTGTGACATTTTCTTTCATCAGTCCACAGACATCTCTCTGGCCCGTACAGTTGTTTACCTTTAAGCTTGACTTTGACAGAGGAAGTTTTGGCTGCTGTTGTGTCTGGAAGAGTGAAGAAAAGTAGGCGAGGACACTTTGGGCTTCCAAATGACTGCTGGAATGCGGTCGTGTGTGTGCCTGTGTGTTTTTGCACGCCTGAACTCCTCAGTGTGTGTGCTTATAAATATGTGTCTGTCTGCTGCCCTGTGTTTTGCTGCTGACAGTCACTTAAGCATTTTGGCTGGCACGTAAAAGAGATTCCTGTGCGGACAGAAGTATTTGCTTTTGTATTAAAGCTTAACAACCGTAGTATCGAGGCAGGGCTGAATGAGAGAAGATAATACAAAAGCCCGCTCTTTGTTTGTGTGTGTGTGCCAACCCTCATCACTGTTTTCTGTTTACTGTCTCTTGTAGCAGTGGCATTTCACAGCCCTCCCGTCACTATCAAGAAGGAGCCGCAGAGCCCGGGCTCCGACCCCAGCCAGTCCTGCAGCCACAAGCAGAGCTTCAGCTACCCCAGTGGAGAGCAGTGCCTTTATGCCAGGTACATAGAAGGCTCAAATAAATGTTGCTTGTAGAATGTAAAACATAAACATAAAACCTGTTCTGTGTTTCACAGGGCCAATGCACCCAAATCACAAAACAAAAATATATATTTTCATACTAGGGATGCCTCATATGGATTATTTTTTTAGTCAACCTGCTTATCATGGCCGATGCAATAAGATAATCAATCATTTCACAATGTTTTAAATAACTACAGTACCTTGTCTTGTCTTCCTCTAAAACTGTAAAGCCAATCATTTATCGGTTTTATAAGTACATCATAATAATAATAATAATATATGTTCCATTATGGGCTTATTAGTCTGGTATGTATTGTGCATCCCTATTTAATACTTGTGTATATCTAAAAACAATCGTATGTAGGGAATAAACAGAGCATTTATATTATATAATATCTTATCTATCTCTCAGTTTTGGTTTCTAGATAAGAGCAATAAAGAGGTCTGTCATTTCCTCCTCCTGTTTCATGTCTCTACCAGGCTTCCTTGAAACCTATTTATCAGCTCTTATTTGAAGCATCTTTCAAAAATGTTTAGGGCACTGAGATTATTATCTCTCTGGAAAGAGCAGAACAATTGAAACAATAATTACTTTATTTTACCATTCTGTCCAATGGTCAGCTGTCATGCATAAGTCAGCACAGCTAAAACACTTACCACATGTTATTGACCACCAAACCCCCACCAAATAACTCCCATTAGCTCTGTCTGCTGTATTGACCCCTCCCCAGTATGACCCTGCTGTAACATGTACATATATGCGTGTACTCATGAGTGTGTTGATGTTTTTCAGTGCCTATGATCAGAAAAGGGCTGCAGGAGGAGCCAAGAGCTCCTGCCCAGGGACCCCCATGTCCCCTATGCAGCAGCATTACTCCCCGAAACCTGCCACGGCCGGACGGCCCGATGCTGGCTACATGAACCCTGCTGCCGCCTCCCAGCCACTGCCTAGCAACAGTTACCCCATCAACGCCAGGTGACACACCCCATAAGTCTCTGCAGTATCTGTGATTGACACTTGGTCACGTGCAATATATTTTACAATTGATTATTGAAATAAATCCTTGCAAGGGGAAGGGTATTTTCTATGGATGATAGTTCAACCCTAGAGAAAAACCCAGTCAATGAAATTCAATAGCTTTATTAGCATGACCATAATTACATACAGTATTGCTAAAGCTCTGTATAGTTGCAACATCCATACACAAATACATATTTAAAACAAACTGCTCAATTCTGAACAGAAGTCCATATGTACATGTTTTTTTTTGTCTACACGCAAACTGCTTTTTAGGTCACTGTAATCCAAGCTTTTGTAAAACTAGACTATAAACCCAAGTAAAGCCTTATGGTGAAGATCTTAAAAAAAATGTATATACAGCTGTTAAAACAAGTCTAGAATTCTGCATTGTTGCGTGTTGATATATAAATGTGCATTTTCTTTAATGGGCTCCTCTGCTGTGTCTGATTTCTCAGCTCCAGATATCAGGGCCCTTCAGGAGACCCCATGTGCCCCCAGTTCCCACCACCACCCAGCCAGGCCTTTCAGCGCATGCCATCTGCCCCGGCAGGACACAGTGGAGCCGGTGGAGGCGTGGGTGGAGGGCCAGGTGGAGGCGGAGGTGGAGGTTATCATCGGCAGCACTCGGACCCCTGCATGCCCTACCTGCAGCAGAGCTTTAAGCAGGAATACATGGACCCGTTGTATGAGAGGGCCGCTCACATGGCAGGGCCTGGGCACGGGGGTGGACCGGGACACGCACCCCACCCACATCACCAACAACATCCACACTCGCACCCCCACCCACACAGGTTCCCACCAGCCCACATGATGGTTAAGCAGGAGCCCACAGACTACACCTACGAACCTGGTGAGTGATAAACTCACTACAGTTTAGTTTAAAATGATAATGCAATAGGAGTGCACTCATAAAGTAGGGGAAATGTATCATTTTCTAATCAACAGAACTGCCAGTGAGAATAATGAGTGTTTTCATGGATATTTTATAGAATCAATCATTTGTCGGAATGCAAAATTACCTTTTATTGTCCACCTGCCAAATGGAAAGTGAATGTTCAAGTACTTCCAGCCTTAATAGATTGTCAATGTCTTTTTGGCAGGTGATTGATGCATATCTATTTTACATTTGCATATTTTACCAGCATTTGGCAACTAAAAGGTGCTTATTCTGTCCTCTGCTTCCGTACAAGAAAGTGACTGGTTGAAGAATAAGAATCAAATCGTATCAGTCATAAACCTAAAGACGTTAGTTTAAAACAGAACCAGCAAATTCTCACGTTTTAGTTGCTTAACACAAGCACATTTTTGGCAGTTGTTATTGATTAAATGTGCAGAACAGTTACTCATTAAGCCACAATTCATTATCTGTAGATCGATAAAATCCATGTGATGAACTAAGGTTACTGAAGGTGTTGCTGAAAAGTCTTCCTCGTGGCAAACAATGAGTTTTGAATTGTGTTGAGGAGAATCAAACAATACGGATACCAGTTTAGATCTCATTTGTGTTCATTAGATCATATTTAAGAGGTTATGTGTGAGTCAACAGAAACTTGACTCACAAGATTATTTATAAGGATTATTTGGCATTACAATGTGCTTTCCAAAAAAGGTTCCTTCTAAGACCAACCTTCCCCTGTGTGCAAAGCTAACTGAAGAACAAAATGTCCAAAAGGCAAACAAACTTCTTCACTGTATCTAGACTCCCACCCGACTCCCTCCCTGCCTCCAAAACTCCTCCTTCAACTCTCTGACACTTTGCAAAGAAAAAGGAAAAAAAAGTATGTTTTTTCTGCTGCAGCTACACTCCTCCCTCCTTCCTTACCCTTTCCCTCCCTCCCTCCCTCCCCCCAGCGCTCTCTGCGAGAGAGGCAGAGGAATTTCATTGAGAAAATGGAGGGCACTGGAAAGACTAGAGTCCCCGGTGGAGTGCTCCAGGGTCTCAGGTTGCACCAGTGGCTTCCTTTTTCTGCAGGCAGATGAACTCATAATGGAAAAATGAGCGTGGCCGCAGTAACCCGAGCCTCTCACTGGCTGGGCTTTGGGAGTGGGTGAGGGGTAGGGGCGGTGGGGGGGTAGCCAGCCAGCGCAGGCGCTTTAAAAACAGGCCCTGCCACTTGAGAGCACAGAAACCAGCTCCTCTGCTTGCCTCTCTGAATTTGAAACAACAACAAGAGAGAAACAGAACTCTCAGTTTACATTGCGTCCTCATTCACTTGTATTAAAGCTGCTATAGGACTTAGAGCAGAACAAGCTTTTGTTGAGTCCCACAGGTCCCACATGTGCACGTTAGTGGATGGCTACAAAGCATCAGAGCTGAAACCATCATACTATGGTCGAAAAGCAACCTAATTCTTCCCACTCTGTGTTTTTACACTCACACCTTTTGATAGGGGGACCGGATAGCTCTGACAATGACTAGCACGACCTTCAGAAAGAAAGATGAATAGAGTACAAAAGGATGTTTTTCTGTAGATAACTACTGGGAGGAGAAAGTTACATTTGGTGGGGTTTCCGTAGCAGTGTCTCTGATATGAGTTTAAGCCTCTGCAGAGGCCGATCAGACTCAGGATCAGAGTTTATCACCCATTCATAGACAGTTATACAACACACCACAAATGTTGTCGAATTAATCCGTCTGGAACATGCCAAAAAAACGTCCATCCTTTCTTAACGGTTACCTCTAGATCTCTCATTGTAAGAATAATGTGTATGTAAGTAGAATGCTTAAAGGAGACCTATCATGCAAAATGCACTTTTGTACGTCTTTTATACATGAATATGTGTCCCCGGTGTTCCAGGGAACTCACCAAGTGTCAGAAAACACAACCCTCTCTATTTTCCTCCATACCCAAATCTCTAAAAAAGGGGCTGCAACGGATCTGATGCAGACTGATCCAGATTTGAACACTTCTATGTCGTCACAGAAGTGGCGCTACGGCTATTGGGCCAACTCTCCACCTATCAGGGGAATGTGGGGTTGGGCCACGGCCGGCCATTGCCGCTCGAAAGCGCTGGAGACGCTGTAGTACATATGCCAGGCCTGTAAGTGGCGCTGTAGTCTGCCACAAAAGCAGCGAAGAAGACTTCCCGCGCATGGTTACCATGGTTACCCTTCTGTTTATTCTCCGCTGTGGCTTTCTTTCTCCCTCCCCGAGGCAAGCGTTTGCTCCCGCTGCTATAATTCAATGCAATCCCTCCCCGTCGAGGCAAGCACTGTAATTCTCTCCGGTTAGTCCACCAGCAGATGACAAACACCCACCTCTCCGCCTCTTCCAAGGAACGAGGGGACCGTGCGGCAGAGTTTCAGTTTCAGTTTCTTTCGCCGGTCAAGATGTCTGTTAAAGTTTAAATCTTCCGGACAAAATTAGAAAAGTGCCGGTCAAAGGTCTTCTTTGTTATTTATTGAGCTTTAAAACAAATGAATAACGACTCTATATAATAAAACACGGAGGACGGAGATCTTTTTTTCTCCCCCTCTTGACTTGATCAGAGCACGGCTTCCCTCTCCTGCAGGGGGGCGTGGTCAGCTGCAGCTCACAGAGATCAGCCCCGTAGACAGCAAACAGCACATAGAGCGAAATGAGGCATGACTAAAATGCATGATCTGTTTGGTATTTTGAAAACAGAAACGTATAAATATACCTTATATAGGTATGGCCCTACAATATATCATTTAAATATAGCATGATAGGTCCACTTTAAATAAAATGATGCATTTGTTAAAAGGGGTTAGTCATGGGATTCCAGGTAGTCTTTAAAAAGACCAATTACGAACATTAGCATGAACCGGAAATCTTAATCCTCCACCATTAAAATGGAGTAATGTAAATGTAATTTGCAGACAGTAGAAAGTATGGCCTCTCTCGGGCAGTTAATTGGATGATATGTGTGTAAGAGCTTTTGAATGCATGCATCCTCTAAACGAAACATTAATACAGTTCATTGAGACATATTGCCATATTGGTTTTTAATGATTATTGTTTATTTTCTGCTGATTTATTGTGTCATTTATACGTTGATGAAACTGTAAACGCATGGGTATATAATGGAGAAACAGCACTGGAGCATACAAAAGAAGTGTATTGACGTAGATGACGAGTTAAAACAACAACATGAGTGGGGGTTTTTTATGGGAACAATGAAAGCAAAAGGCCACAAGTTCACCGCCATATTTTAAAAGCAGGCTTGTGAATGAGACCAGTTTAGTTTCACAGACAAATTGGCATTCCATGGCTTAATCACTGCTATTGTGTCGAATGAAAGACACAAAATGATGATGCCACTCAGTGCACTATTAACCCCGCCGCTCTCACACCCAATCCACGGATCACTCCCTGGTGGAGCCCTGGCAGACATATTATTTACAGTATGATGGAGTGCTGCTTCCCCAGAATGGAGGGTTTGATTTTCCCCAGTGGCATCTTATCACGGTCACAGCGCTGCAGCTGCATTCCCCAGGAGTGAGTCACGGCCGGAGCCAGAGGCAAAGCTGCACCTTTTCACTCTTTATGCCCGTCTCCTTTAAACAGTTGACAGACCGCATAAAAACGGACAAACGCATATAATAATAAGTGTTGCACCTTTATTTTTTAAAGCCAAAAAGACAGACAAACAAGGTTAGCAGAGCAGTCACGATAGGAAGCACTAAGCTTGTCTTTATAACATAAATATGTGTTCCAACTTGCACTGAGGAGGAATGTAAAATCTATTTTGGTGTCAGTCAATAGTACCCAGATAAAGTGCAGACACTGTATACTGTAGCACTTTTCTGTCTGTTGAAGGTGCTTGCTCATGGCCTAAAAATACCAGCAGACAAGAGAAGTGATATGATAAATGCAGCGTTCGTCCTTGCAATGCTCGGAGTGGTCACACACAATACCCATATAATAAGCATACTTTGTCATGCTATTGTTAGCTTAGCAAGGGGGTTTTCATTTACTCAAAAAAGATTAACCTAATGTGGTTATTCTTCAACAATTAACCCATTGTATCACATTTCCACTCTAACAATGTAATTGAAGATCGATACAATCTAATCTAATGTATTGTTTCTGGGATCATTTAGACAGAGGTTATTCAGAGAATGTAAACATGGACAGTTATCCAATGGTTGATGAGATAAACTCAAGCTTTTTATGTTTCTGTTACAGATGTGCCTGGATGTCCCTCTATGTACCACCATACTGAGGGCTACCCCACCCCCCAGCACAGCAATGAAGGTAATCTCATTTTACTAGAACGTAAAATATAGTTTCATACAGTTTTTTTTTCTCCACCAGAAATTGAATTATAGTTGTTTTTCGGTAAAGGTAATCTAAATGACATCAATATTTACCAGCCTCCTCATGGACTCTGGTGTTGTTAGCGATTTGTTTAAGGGTGTGTGTCTTTGGACAGATTTTGTCAACACGTCACAACAGTGCAACCATATTTTACCTATGTGTATTTGACATGAAGCCCCAGTTTTAAGATGGATGTGGTCTAAACAAGGGGGCGGGATACAGGGGGATAGAGAGGGGGAAAGGTTTTGGTGTCACATATGGTGTAATCCCATCATAAAATGGTCTCTAGTTCAATTGCATGTATCCAATCTCCTCTCCAATATGTTATCTACATTGAGCCTGTGTTGGTTAGAGCTCTGCGGTCATTGGCTAACCAGCGTAGAGAGTCTGTGTTTCCATTGGCTAACCAGCGGTGTTTCTGTGTATCCATTGGCAGAGGCCCTCGCCTCACCCCTGCCTCAAGAATCCCTGAATAAACATAACTGCTGGAAAAAGCAACCTTTTCCCCCAGAAAAAATAATATATTCCTTCATTCTCATTGTTTGTTGCACCATTTTGGGAACTTTACATTTTTCTTCACCTATTGCTTTCAGCATGTTAAAGATTTAAACTGAATTCTAAAAGCCCAAAGATATAACAATAAGTTCACTGGCCATGGAAATGTGAAGAAAGATCCTAGTTTCTTCCTATCCCTGTAACTGAACTGCTCATTTCTACTTTTGTGAGTACACACTTATTGGCTATTCATGTGTGAATGAAGTCTTGTATTTTGTTGGGATGTTATTCAAAGATTGGCACGTATCCAAAATGAACAATCCAGTTGCGCTTAGATCAAGGCCTCTAGAAACTCTAACACAACTCTCTCTTTGTCTCCCAGGCTATCTGTTTGAGAACGACTCCCGCGTGGTTCCAGAGAAGTTTGAAGGTGAGCCTGCTGCATCCATAACTCTGCATTCACTCATAGTTTCATTCTTCTTTGTAAAGCGACCTTGGGTCTCATGAAAGGCGCTATATAAATCCAAGCTATTATTATTATTATTATTATTATTATTTGCCCGCTGCAGTCCACTCTGCGAGATGTTGGTTTGATGATTTCAGCTGAGAAACTCTATATACCTGACTATCATCTCATATCGACGTCAGGGATCCTTGTGTAAGAGTTAAAGGTTCTCTGTGTACTCAGCAACTTATTTAGTGTTTTTGGTTCCTCTGCACACACGGTGTATCACTCCTTTGTCACGCCCAGGAGAGAGACAAGCAGTTTCCCATGGTGTTGTTGGTGATTGACGCTAAAGGAGATTGAGTGGAGAGCCTGAGGGTGTCCGCACTGGTTGAACCAGTGAAGTGTGCAACTTTTCTGAGAGCAGTAACTTAGCTGAGCTTCTCAAGTTGCCGTACTTGTGTAAAACAGATCAAGTAACTGGTAAACAACAGAGAACTAATCAGTGTCCATTTACCTACGTAAAGCTTCACCCAGTGTTGTTGATCATTTGTTCTCAGCTTATCACGGGTAGTATGCATCATCTTCTTGCTTTTAAATATCTATGTGCTTTGTGTTACCTTCAGTGTTTTCTCCCGGTGAGTCACAGCTAAGCACACTGCTGCCCTTGTAGTGCTCAATTTGATAAGCTGTAAGCATTTGATTCAGCTTATGTCTGTATGCAAACATGAAACATCAAGATAAGATGACTTAATGATGTACTGGAATTCAAAGACCTCACAGTTAAAAGTAGCTGTTCATAATGTCCTTGTTTGTACATGTAATATAAGAACCACTCAAACCCTCATTTAATGATTGAATCGTAACGGTCGGATGCAGGGTAATGTGCAGAACATGTATCAAATTAACTTTGCTGAAGCTACAAACATGTTTACGTTGCATCAAAAGATTTCAGCCCATTTGAACATGTGTGATCATCGCCCATAATCCTCATCTCCTTTCTCTTTGCTCCAGCTGAGGTGAAGCAGGAGGGCGGCAGTGTTTTTCGCGAGGGCGCACCCTACCAGCGCCGAGGCTCCTTGCAGCTCTGGCAGTTCCTGGTGGCCCTGCTGGACGACCCGAGCAACGCCAACTTCATCGCCTGGACCGGCCGCGGCATGGAGTTCAAACTCATTGAGCCCGAAGAGGTACGTCCAAACCGTTTCTTTAAACTAGAAGATGTTTGTTTGTTCTTTAAGGGTTTCCCCTCTCCTGCAGTGTGTTGTATAGGTTTGTGTGCATGTAAATGGTCTGCAATGGTTTAAATCCCAAAGTTCCCTCCAGATGACTTCACTTCACTTCACTATGTAACATAGTCTTTGGCTACACTCACGCTGCTATTGGCTAGCGCTCCAACACATCCTACGTAATAGGCTAAGGGGCGGGACATCTCTAAGCGGTTGACAAATCACAACAGAGCCGACCAGCAAACCAATCAGAGCAGACTGGGCTCTGGTTTCAGACAGAGGGTGAAAAGAGGTGCTGCAGCACAGGCAGTATAAGAAACATAAAAGAACATTAAAGAATGTAAACATGTCACAGTAGAGACACACAATATATTAAACTGAAATGAGCATAACAGGGCCCACTTAAATGTACAAGTTGTATTTATAGCAAGCATCTAGCAGCCATTAATAGTAGCCTACAGTATTTCTCCTGCACTAGGAGGGTTTCAAAGATGCTTGGCACGTATCAATTCAAAAATGAAAGGTATGTTTGTTTCAAGATATGATGATATTTGTGCACATCCAACAGTATAAGGGCATCTCTAGGTTATATAAGCCTACTAACCCTTTCTATTATAACTGTAATAATGATATCACCTTAATTGTTTGAATTCACCATTTTTAAACGCATCAGCACTATTTTTAGTCCTTCTTACGGGACGGCACAGATAGAGGAGAAGTGTTATCACAACGTTAATATAAATCTGATACGGACAGCACAGGAGTTATTCTCGGAATGAATTTATGTTAGCAGGGTTTTAAGGCGCTACCTAGATTAGAGCGATTTAGAAGTGAGATTTGTCCGCTTTCCTCACAGGTCTACTCTCTGATCCATCTTCCATTAGTCCCCCATTCATTATTCAACACATGAAACGCTGCGTAGGACGCGCTCTATCACAGAATCATCCAACACCCCCGTTCTCGCTCACCTCCTCACATTTCTTACGTCGAGCCATTTCTTTTGGCAATGTTTAAGTCTGTAATTTGATTGGACGTTTCAGCCGGCGTCCATTTAGGTGGGACATAATACGGAGAGGTCTACAGTGTGTTTTCCATTATCTTTTTACTGTACATTAAAAATGAATGGGGTTGGAGTTTTACAAGAGCAATTAGGGCTGAGAGCACACTCAGAGATCAAACAGGGCTGCAGGCTGGATGGCCACTGTGGGATACACCCTGAGTCATGAATCCCCCCCCCCCCCCTCCCCCCCAGCTTTACACTTTACTCCACTATCTTAGATGTTTGTCAACATTATGATCATACACTGTTGTGAAATGATGTGATTTACTCCCCCTTGCCTGTGTGGGGTTGTCAGACACTAATTTCTGATCAGAGTTTAGTGGTCCCTCGTCAGCTGAGAGTTCAGTTTTGGGCTGTGAGTGTATTTCATGGCCTGACGACCAGACCTGACTCTTATTTCACTGCAAACACTGTGGGACTCTGGTTGCATTCAAGTGGTAATGGGTTACATAAAAAGGAAGTGAATCCACATGTGGGGACTCGCCCTGCTCTTGGCATGTTGATGTTGTTGAGTTAAAAGGCAGAGAGGGCACTAGCTTATCACCGAGGACCCCTAGTGGTTTAAGCATAAAATACAGTAACTAGTATCTAGGTAATAGGAAATGCAAGGGGGGGAATACTAAAACAAACGCTCCTTGTCTTTAAAGGTGTCATTTGAGCAATGCTTTATTCTGAAGTCTGTCAAAAGCATGCAAACATCACAAAGCTGAACTTAGCCAGAAGTTTAACCCCATCCATTTCCTCCTTCCTTTCCTCAGGTTGCCCGGCTGTGGGGCATGCAGAAGAACCGTCCAGCCATGAACTACGACAAGCTCAGTCGCTCTCTGCGCTATTACTACGAGAAAGGAATCATGCAGAAGGTACAAACAGAACCATTTCCCGTCTTTTAATTTAAATGTATACAGATTTCTAGATGATAAAGCAGCATTGCTGAGGTGTATCCTCCTTATGTGTTCATAGTCCACCTTTATCCATTTATGGTACCACTTTCCTTCTCTTCTTAACACACCCTTTATAAAGATGTATTCAGTTGAATCATGTACTAATGCTTTATAGATTAGTTCTTAAATATTAATGAGAATTATCTATTGTTGTCGTACTTGCAAAAACAGCAATATGCCTGGTGTGGAAGTTTCTTAAGCATGGCACAAAGGGGTTTTACAACTATCCCCCAAGTTGAAAATGTTAAAGCTGTTTTTTTTTTTATTACCACATTTAAAGGGCATTTAAGCCATTACATACTATACTATAACTTTTGAGGACATTTTAATGTGGTACTTTTAGGCCAGGTTATATAAATATATACGTATATATGAAGAAACTCAAATATATCAATATATATTTAAATAATGAATAACAGAACAGTAAGAACAAGTTCAGAAGATGTCATCGTTACCAAGAAAAGACACTTATGCCTTACTCACAGTGGCGGCGCCAGGGTATGGCTGGGGTAGGCTACAGCCATACCAAGAAATGGCATAGCCCCACCTTAGCCCCACCATGAAAAATGATGTTAAAGTAAGCAAATTAAATTAAATAATAAGCGAAATGCTAAATGTTGAGAACACGGCTTGCGAAAATATACGGGTCGTGTCCACAGCACACAAACTGATCCTGCTGTAACAACAAGTGCACGTTACTGATGCAATATGGTTGAGACCATTCGGGCTTATGCTAGAAGAGGGGTGCAAGGAATAGTCTAAGTAGTGGGGAAGTTTTATACACTAAAGGTGTGGAAATTCTCTGGCGTTATAATATCAGCGCGGCCGCGGTCAGATCAAAATGCCTCCGAATGCAATTTGAATAGACCTACTGCCAATCAGAGCAACTCAACGTTGGATCTGCGTCATGCCTTACTGATTGAGATCAGTCGAAACCGCCATTCAGTATCCCCATTGGATCTTCAACGTGTACTATCATACGTCACGTTCACAGTGATCCCTTTTTATTTACTTCAAGACAAATGTGCCGTTTTATTTCATACAGTTCCATTTTGATTGAGACAGGGAAATAATCTAAACCTCACGCGTGGCGTTTCACTGTCAAGGGGGGCGATATAGCGTGTATGTAATTACATTGCAAATACTGACTTGAGCCCCACCACTGTATGGGTTAGCCCTACCATAGATTACCCAACAAAAATACTCTGGCACCGCCACTGCTTACTCACAATATATATACAATAAATATGTATTACCCAATCCTATGACATTTAAGTGACATGTTAAATGACATAAAATGTCATAAAAAAATAAGCCCCTTCACCTTTTGTGACTGAAATAGACAAGGTCAACTTTTGTACACCAGTGTGTTATTTCGTATGCATTCCTAAAGTACTCATGTCCCTGCTCTTTCTCCAGGTGGCAGGGGAGCGCTATGTTTACAAGTTTGTGTGTGAGCCCGAGGCCCTCATCTCCCTGGCCTTCCCCGACAATCAGCGGCCCAGCCTGAAGGCCGAGTTTGAGCGCTACGTCAACGAGGAGGACACGGTGCCCCTGTCCCACCTGGACGAGGGAGTGCCCTACGCCACAGAACAAGCCCCCCAAAACATGGGCCCCCAGCCCTACTCCAAAGGCTACATGTACTAAAGCCAGCCAGCCCCCACCCTCCCTCCTTTCTCCCCCCTTCAGATATCTTCCTGTTGTATCAACCCATCATCATACACATCCTGAAACCCCATGCACCTCTTGCACATGCCCACCCCATCCACTTGTATATAATAAGGCTATGGTGTTTTTGTTTTAAATTAATCTCATAAGGGATTTTTTGTTTTATTTTGTTTTTAAGAGCTGCATTCCTTTCACATCTGATGCCTATTCAATCCATAAACATGACTGTGGTTGAAGAGATTGCTTAATAAATACTCATAATACCCAAACTGCAGTCCAGGCTCTTTTTTCTGCCTTATGGTATGAGTAACATAACATGTCAAAATGTCATAAACATTTATAGAATAGTATATAAAAGAAAAAGTTATCAAATAAAAGTTATGGTATAGTATGTCATACAAATTGTATACAAATATCGCCGTATAGTATGCCATCCAAATGTTTTAAAAAGCCATTAAGAAGTAAACTATAGTATGTAATAAAAATGTCACAAAAAATCATAGGATTGTATGTCATGTGGGAAATATGTAATGGTAAAGCTTTAAAATTAGGTTATAAAATATTTTCCGACATGCTATGGGGTTGTTTTGGGTTTATTTTAATATTTTCGACAATCTATCGTATGTCATTTTTTCTAATATATTCGACATACTGCAATATTTCGTGATATCTGATATTTTTGTCGTATTATTAGTATGCTGTTTTATCTAATAATTTAAACACATTTTAAACGGTTTTTATTATTTTTTTAATACTTTGCTTTGATTTTTTCGCCATACATTAGTTTTTTTGTGTTATTTTTATACACTGTCATATTTATTGACATTTTGACTATACTAGGCCCTTATGGCTGAAGTTCAGTTGTTCTATAAATCTTTTGCATATTTTCGACATGTTTGCCGTCATATAATATGTTGAAGATATGCAAAGAAAACAGCATAGTATAGTATGTTGAACAAATATCAAAATGTTTACAAAATGTCTACATTTTCTGAAAAAAACGACATCGTATAGTATGTCGAGAATATTTTTTAAAACGACATAGTATTGTATGTCGAAAATATCGAAAATATGCAACAAACGACATATAGTACAACGAAAATATTAAAAAAATATATGCAAAAAGACATAGCATAGTATGTCCAAAATAAATAAAAAAACATAGTATGTCCAAAATACATTTTAAAAAACGACATAGTATTGTATGTCGACATTTTTGTACATGTCTTTTTTGCTGCTTCATGTTATGAGGCAAATGTGGGTAATGTTTAACTTCAACTTGTTCTTGGATACCCCCTTTAACCCTACTTATAAGTGAGGACTGGATTTTGGAATTTAATGGAAAGCATAAACAAACTGATCGTAATAATGACTAAACTTCTTAAATGTTACGACAAATAGCTACTTTGCTTACCTACTGAGAGTTATGTGAGCATTTGTATACCTGTCTGTGCAGAACATGAAGCTATTGCTGGCAGCCAATTAGCTTAGCATAGCATAAAGGCAAGAGGCTCCCTGGATTTTGTTAGCGTTTGGCTAGCCGTTTATAATCTTTGTGCAAAACTAAGCTAATCAGCAGATTATATTTACTGTACAGACAAAAAGAGGTATATTTCTTAAAATGTATATTCCATTAATCAAAACAGCTTTGAATAAATAATTCAATTAAGAGGCAAAAGCAATTAAAAGTGCATCCAGTGTTTATCTACAATTACGAAAAACAATTATCAATATTGCAATTTCTTAACAATAACATTTATCACCCTAATGTCACCCTAATAGAAAATGCAATACAGGAAGTGTTGACCAATTTAAGACAAGGATATCAAGGCTAAATAAAGCATTACTGAATGAATATAAAATTCTAATCCAAGAAAAGGCCATTTTGGAAAAGCAATATTAAGTCTATTTCTCAGTCAGTATCAACTACACAGATTGTCCACATGAAATAATAATGTGAGGCACAGGAAGTATTCAGCGTCGTCTGAAGGCGCGGGAGATTCTCCAGGCGTTGGGCTCCTCGTAGCGGTTGTACAGAGGCTCCAGTTTCAGCTGCTTCTTCTGCCGGCTGAGGCGATGAGGGTCGGCCACTCTGTAGAACGCTGGGGCGAACTCCACCAGCCAGCGGGGGTCGATGGTGGTCACCTCCCGCATGTACTCCTTGGTCGTCAGCACCAACTCATGGTACACAAGCCTGAAGGAAGCATGATTAGGAAAATACACTTAGCATTTACTAGTTTTGTTTTATTGTAAAATACTTTCAGTGTTTATCTACAACATTATTGTAAAATGCCTCGTCTTTTATGCTGCTGCAACAAAAACAATTTCCCAAATTGGGATCAATAAAGTACCATCTTATCTTATCTTATCTTAGGGCTGCAGCTTATAATTCATTTTAAATCACCAAAATAACTAAAACAGTCTTTCAAAGATTCTGCAAAAATGTGACTTTTCTTTGGCAAATCAACAAAAATACGCTGCTTCCAGTTCTTCTCTACTTTGAAGTGTATGTTTGTTCATCATAATACTGAACATCAATGGGTTTTTTGGATAGGTAACTCATTTAAAGACGTCACCTTTGGCTCTAAAAACCTTCAATACTAATCATTTGTTGTGATGACAAATTATTTTTACTAGATACAGTGATTCAAACATAGACAAACCTCCCAGAAAAAAAGAGCAAAATCCAGAAATTCTACTTGATAAATTAATTAAAATAACGGATTCATTTAAGAACAAAAAATGTCAGCAATAATAACGAGTAATCCAAGGTCTAAGTAAGGACCAGATGATGTTTGTGATGTATTTTAGATTTCTGGGATCAGCCCTGCAGGACTCACCACTCAGGCTGTCGGTTGAAGAGGGTGCTGGAGGGGTGGAGGTACACCACCTGCTGGTCGATCAGGGTACGGTAGCCATCATGGGGGTGCTTCCTGGCACTGTTCCTGAAGTAACCGCTGCAGATGGCTTTCTGGACCCGCACTGTAGCTTTTCCACAAGATACCACGTCCAGCTTGTGTCTGAGGAATATTTAGTGTTAATATTTTAATACAACACTCAAAATGTGTATTCTGTATTCACAAAACATTATGGAAGGATTATGTTGATTGAGGTTAAACATGTGTGACTTTTACATAATTTTAGATAAATTGCTGCCTAATAACTACTATGATTACATCTAAAGTCAGTGTTACCCAACATCTCATTTAAAACATCCTTGAAATACACATAGAACTTGAACTGAAAAAATTTGACAAAACAAGACGTTGATGCCAATGCTATTTCCAGCATTTCATAGGCCAACTGATTGATTGTAACATGAACTGCTAGTTGCAGCCTTAGCTGAGGTGCATATGTACCGGTCCATGATGCTCAGCATCTGCTTGCGGATGTCCTGGGCTCTCTTTAAGGAGCGAGCCTGGACGAAGTTCTCGAAACACCAGGGGTTGGAGAACTTGTTGTTCTTCCAGGAGTTGTAGACAGACAGCAGGGTCAGGTGGTCTCCCTCCAGCTGGAAGAACTTTGTCTTTTTCTGGTCAGCCTGGGCCTGTTTGTCCTGAAAATGTAAAGATATTGAATTTAGTTTTTATATTTATTTTGAAAAAACAGTGATTCTGAAACGTGTCTTGGTCTAAAGCATGTTTTAACCTTGAAATGTGAGGCAAAAGTAGTTATTGGTAAGTCTAGCCTTATCTGGCTTGTACCCGTGGTGTGTGTTAGCCACATACCTTAGGTCTGTAGAAGATGTTCTGCACAGACAGCATGGAGACAATGGTGAGCATCTCTTCACTGCAGCCCAGATGGACGGACATGATCAACATCTTACACAGCATGGGCTCCAGAGGAAACTCTGCCATCTGAACCACAGAGACATTGGTCAAACAAATACAGACAGTAAACAAAGTAAACAGAAGATCAAACCAAAATGTGTAGACAAACATATGAAACCTTAGGTATTAAATCAAATAAAATCTAACTGTATTATAGCCCCAAAAGGCCTCAAAGGGCTGTACAAAGCAAACAAAAACAAAGTCAAAAACAAAATACAAACTTCATAGCATAAAAATTATAAAAACATTATACATCAACATAAGTATTGCCATGTGATAAAAGCATGTGACTGAAGTGATGGTAATGTTGAACGGAAACTAGGTGATGGAAATTAGTTTACAAGGAAGACAGATGCGAAGAGATGGGTTTTGAGTTTGCTTTTAAAGGAGTCAACGAAAATAGCTTCGCGGATCGGAAATGGAAGACGATTCCAAAGGAGAGGTGCTCGGAATGAAAAGGCTCTGCCACCTACGGATGATTTTTGAATTCTGGGGATGGAAAGGAGACTTGCATTATGTGATCGTGGGAGCCTGGTAGATATTCGCGGGGTAATTAATGATGACAGATACAGAGGTGCTAGTCCATGTACGATTTTAAAGGTTAATAGTAAAATCTTGACGTCAGATCTTATGTGAATCGGTAGCCAATGCAATGAAATGAGAACAGGGGTGATCACATGTTCTGGTTCTGGTTAATATTCTGCCAGCTGTGTTTTGAACCAGTTGTAGTTTGGCGGTGGTTGATTTTGGTAGCCCGGAGAAAAGTGAATTGCAGTAGTCCAACCGAGATGAAACAAAAGCATGGATTCAAGTTTCAGCATCGGCTAGGGAAAGCATCGGACGAATCTTTGAAATGTTTTTGTGATGTTAGTAATGTGATTTTTTAAAATACCAGATCTGGATCGAATACAACTCCAAGATTTTGATCAACGGACTTTGTGGATGGTTGAACCAGCTATGTTCAGGCTGAGGTCGCAGAATTTGTCCCTGATATGTTGTGGACCAAGAAGTAACATTTCAGTTTTTTCTGTGTTTAATTGGAGGAAGTTTGATGACATCCATAGTTTGATTTCTTTTATGCAATTTTCAAGTTGTGTCAGTTGATGAGAGTTGTCCGGCTTAATAGAAATGTACAGTTGAGTATCATCTGCATAAAAATGGGATCCTAATTGATATTTATTAATCAGTAAACCGAGAGGAAGCATGTAGATGGAAAAAAGGATGGGGCCAAGCACAGAGCCTTGGGGGACACCATAGTTCACTATTTTATGTTCTGAAGAGCAGTTTTTGTAGAGAACAAAATGAGATCTCCTGGTTAAGTAAGATTTTACTCAGTCTTTACGAGCACTTCTTGCACAAATCATACAAGTAAATACATCTGTATCATTAAATAACTGCCATTTCAAGGTTTTATCTTATAAAAGATAAAGGAAATAGATTTTCCTATTGTCCTCACCCTTCTTCCCAGCCGTGTGAGTAAGCCTTCATCATCCAGCGCTCCCAGAGTGTACAGCTGCTCCATGGCGATGATCAGCGTCTCCATGGGAGGGGGGTCCATGAAGTCAAAAGCCAGGAGGTCGTTGATGCCCATGGCCTGGAGAGAGAAGGACATAACAAAATAGAAATATAATCGTATGTCTAAAAGAAAATAATAATAATCAGGCAACATAGATGACCACATCTATAGTCCAGTAGGAGGGCTCTAGAGAATTTGGGGCATCATAAATGAATTTGGTGCATCATAAATGACTTTTTTACTAAATTAATGAAGCAAACATTTTTAAGATTAGTTAATAAATGTTTAACACATAATAACTTGTGATACTGTATGGAATAGTATTAATATTATTGAGACTAGGAAGTTGTATTGTAATAGATTATAAAGGTGCACCTGAAGAAGCTACCACTGGGTGTATGTACTGTATATTAATATTTAATATACATTATTAATAAAAAAAGTTGAAGGACCCTGCATTATGTGTAAGACCCATCCATCAGCCTATTGTTTATAGCTAGTCAAAAGCATCAATAAGACACTTATAATTCAATAATTTACTTACAGAATGTTTAATGTTGTTTTATCAGTAATGTATCAAAACCACAAATGCAGTTGGACAGAGGAAGATATTATTATTTTAATCTCAGTGCATTACCTTCAGAGAGAGCACCGTGCTGGCTAAGCTGGTTCTCTGGATCTCCGGCACGTTGGTGGTCAGCATCTCGTCTCTGTAGGCCCTCTCAGTGTAGAGCCGGTAACACTTCCCCGGACCCGTCCTGCCCGCCCGCCCGGACCGCTGCTTGGCCTGCGCCTGGAAACAGATCCAGAGTGTGTAGGGAATTAGTTTAAAAGATAAGAACACTGAGGTTACCAAGTAGGACATATGTACAATTTTGACTTCAAGTTTATAAGAATTCAGGTAAAAATGGATGAACCTGTGATATGGGAGTCACAACAAGCTGGTCGATGCCGGTCTTTGAGTTATAAATGATCTGTTTAACAAAGCCAGGGTCCACCACGTAGTAGATTCCATGGATAGTAAGAGATGTCTCTGCAATGTTAGTGGCAATGATGACCTGGTGGTAAAGAAAGTACGAGGTTAAGAAATAATTTAGTCTTCCAGGTATATGATGTGTTCTTTGCTTTTAAATTGAATACAAAATGAAACCTACTTATAAAATATCAGTTTCAATCAATAAATTGCCCAACAGTCACATCTTTACTCTTATCCGGAGCAGATTATTACCTTTCTGCTGCCGGGGGGTGCGGGGTCAAAGATCCTGGTCTGCATCTCACTGGGCAGGGCAGAATAAACTGGCAGAATGATCAGGTCAGGAACATTCGGCCCCAGGGACTTCATTCTCTCGTACAGGATCTCACAAGCAGTGTCGATCTCTTCCTGTCCCGTCAGAAACACCAGGAGGTCCCCTGGATAAAGAACAGAGAAGGGAACGTTAAATTAACATTAAAGCTTATTCATGTTCGTGTAAGGAAAATAGTTTGTGACAGGATCGTACCTGGAGGTTCAGTCAGATGGATCTGCATGACAGTGATGAGACTGGCATCCAGGTAGTCCGTCTCAGGCTCCTTGCAGTACAGAACCTCCACTGGGAACGTTCTTCCTGGGATGGTGAAGATGGGCGCTTCACAGAAATACTGAGAGAACTTCACAGCATCCAGTGTAGCAGAGGACACAATCAGCTTCAGCTCTTTGCGCTTTTGTATGGTCTGAAAGAGACATGGGAAGTTATTGTGTGGGTATAGATTTGCTATTCTTTAAAAAATATCCATGGTTTGTAGAATGTAAAATACCTTCTTGAGAAGACCAAAGAGCACATCAGTGTGGATTGTTCTCTCATGGGCCTCATCCAGCATGATGAGGGTATACTGACTCATGTCTGGGTCCAGCAGACACTCCCTCTGCAGCATGCCGTGGGTCATGTACTTGATCACTGTTTCAATACTGGTGCAGTCCTCAAATCGAATGGTGTAACCAACCTAAAAATAATAATTAAAAAATATATATGAGTTGCTAAGAATTTATTTTACATATTAAAAATAGTTCCTGATTGTTGTTGTGTTAGTGTTGGAGATATTGGCCGTGGAGAGGTCTTCCTTCTCTCATTATAATGGCACTAGATGGCACTCTGTGGTGCTCAAAGCGCCCCAAAAAATTCATTTGAAGAACTCATACTTAATGTGTTTTTCCAGAATTAATCACTTTATATATATAATATGTATTCTACAAAACATGTAGGAAGCAGGGCCTATTTTCCATACCACCGCACAACTAAGTTAACATTTAGGGCGTCCTCTGCTGAGCTGTAATGTTAGCTAGCCGAGTAGATGCACGCTTTCTTCTACAGTTGGCGGGTGTCTTTTGGTAGAAAGAAAATAGTTCCTACATGAAACAGCTCACATCAAGGTCTGTGGATTATATTGGGAAACTGGGTGATTTTTTCCGAAACAGTTTTTTGTACACAAACCAGTTGTCGTGCAGTTCAACTATATTGAAAATAAAGGCAGACATCTGTACAGCTTATATCTCCAACACTCTGCAACTCACAGCAAAACTATCTAGATTGATAAATAGTACTAGTCAGGTGAAAGGATGAAATATATTTAATTAAACTGCCCTTTTTAGAACATCACTGACCTCTTGGCCTAGACGGCAGCCGTACTCCTCAGAGACCCTCTTGGCCACGGACATGGCGGCCACACGGCGGGGCTGCGTGCAGCCGATCTTCCCCCGGGCGGTGTAGCCGGCCTCCGCCAGGTACTGAGTGATCTGTGTGGTCTTACCAGACCCTGTTTCTCCGACTACAATTAAGATCTGATTGTCGTGGACAGCCTGTAAAGAGGAACAAATGATTGGTACGGTATTAAATAATAACTGCTGTAATTAAACATGTTTGTATTGATTGCTCATGTGTGGCACTTTTAGACGTCTTTCAAAAGCCCAACTTTCTCATTCAGTTTCCCAATCATTGACTACCACGGTTCTTACCTGAACAAGCTGTTCCTTGAGCTTGTAAATAGGCAGACTCTCTCTCTGCTGCAGGATGGAGAGCTCTGTCTTCTGGCCGTACGACGCCTGGTTCCCTCCGAAGGCATGTCTTTTCCACTCTGGAAGATCAGCAGGCATAGCGCCGATGCCTCTCATGTTGGCAGCAATCTGCCTTCCTAAATCTGGACAGGAGAGGAAGAGGGACTGATGTTAAGTTACCGGCAAGACCCTACTGTATTGTTTAATCAAGATGAACTGCAATGATAATAAACTTGTAACAAGCTTTTTTCTTTATTAGACGATGAGTCAGAGGTAGTGAGCAGAGCTGGAAGGAACTTGTTAGCCGACGTCCCCTCAGGCTATGAGAGACAGAGTCACAGTGCATTACTGCTTTGTGTGCCAGCGTAGACTCATGTGGAAGCTAGATAATCATCTCCAGCCATGCCATGGTAACAATGTCACAGTGCAGTAGGCCTGGCAAGGCAGATTTAATTTCCTACATTTTAAATCTCTGACTCAGCACGAATTGGTTTCGTCCGGTTAAATGTGTGGTCCACTGATGCTCGTAGATCGTACAGACAGGGCTACACACATTGTGTTTGCTGAATCATTACATGTGTATTGCTTACAATCAGGCATCGGGTCGACCCAGTTCTTGTGCAGGCCGGTGGGGATGGAGTCCAGCTCTGCAGCGCGGGCCGACTGCTTCAGCTCTCTCCTCTCCTTAGCCAGGGCGCTCTGCATCATGGCCGCCTGCGAGAGGGAGCCGTCGGGATTCTGAGGGACAGAATAAAAACAGTGGTCGGTGTGATAGAGAAACAAATACAACAATCTTTTAAAACTGCATCGTATGTTAAAGCACCAACATACAAATCCAAATGTACTCATAGGCATCTAATCTATTATTTAAAATAAATCCTCATCAGCATCATCCAACTACAGAGCCACCAGTCAAACCAAGGATACATATAGTCAAGTAGAGTGACAGCAGCAGTAGATTAGCACTGCAGTGCAGATAGGCATGTGTTTCAGTGCACCCTCTGCAGGCAATGAAAGTAATTGCTACTGCAATCTGAAACTGCATTTTTCATTTTCTTTAAAGTCGCCGTTAAAGGTGGGGTAGGTAATTTTGGAGAAACCGGCTCGAGTGCGCTAGAATTTGAAAATACACAACCGGAAAGAATCTGCCACTTCCTTACAGAGCCCCTCCTCCAACACACACGAACGCGCACATGACCAATGAGGGCACAAGATAAGTTTGTGCACAGATGGAAGGCTGACAGGCAGGTAGGCCATCCAGTTATTTTAGCCGGGCCGGCTCAGATGATTGGTCGTACTTTTTACAGTACTACGGCTTCCACAGATGAAATGTTGTAATATATTCATTGCTATCGGGATGTTAAGAGCATTCCATGGAATATAACAAAAAGTGTTTCTGAAGTGAATTACATACCCCACCTTTAAGTGTTTTTTTTATTGTATATTTTACATTTGAATGCTTACATTTTAAAATGTACTCTGGTGTTCTTATAGGAATTAATTGAGTGTCACAATATTATTTTCCACTTTCACAAATGCCATATTGTTTAAATAATGCCACAAACATGTATATTTTTTCTGGGTGAAATTAATATTATTTTGTTCTTACAGTCTAGTAAATGATTAGAACATTGATGTTGATGCACTGCACCAAACACACAATAAAGCAACAATGGCACTAGTAGAAACCAAGAATATACGATGTATTCGCCCCATAAAGTAACCTCAGCAAATTGCTTAATTTTGTGGGAAATAGTTCAAACCACAATTTTGAGCCTGGTATAATAAAGTGTATGATTTGGTGCTTTAATTGCTGTGGGATAGAAAAATACATACCTTTACTATCCTCACGGGGCTCATATTGGCGCCCCATTTCGTCTGTCCCCTCAGGAAGGGGGGTTCGTCATCCACCAGATCAATCTCCAGCTCTTGATCTTGTTGAGGGAATAATTGCAGGGAAACATTATCATGCTGTCTAACTGTCCTTTCACAGAAACTTGAGAAAAAGGTCTTCAGTTTTACCTTCATCTTCATCTATTTTGGGAAGGATCCCCGTCTCTTCGTCAAATTCCGGGAACTCTTCTTTAGGAAGTACGTTGGCTGCAATCATCTAAACGGGAGGAAAGCATTTTATAGTGAATGTTTAGAGAAACAGCCAAGAAAAAAAAAATCTGTTGCAGATGTTTTCAATGAATACCTGTTTAATTTCCCATTTCTCAAGGTCAGTTATCTTGGCGAGGCGTTTGCGTTCCATGGGGTTTTCATCTATGTCCAGCACGATGGCCTCCACAGGGCGGTCGGGGTTCCTCAGGGCCTCCTCTCCGACCACAGGGTCCAGGTTTCTTCTCCGGTTGGGGTTCAGGTCCTCCCCGGTCCCCTGGTCCACATCCTGGCAACATGTCAAACATTATTAAAATGTTTCTGACCAATTATTGTATTGTATGCAAATACATTTATGTTTTAGTTTAGCAAACTAAGTTTCTCATTGAAATTAGCAGCTTCCAGAAAATGTAATCTAAATTTCAATAACCATAAATCATTGTACTAAACATTTTATTGTATTACATTGTCTAAAAGAGGAGAACAATGCATGATTTATGATCACATTTAGAAACTAACTTATCTAAAGAAAAAACAATATTATATTACTCTAAAAAGTAGTGTAGGGGAAAAGAACAGACAGGACATAGTGATAGGATTTCATTTCTTCACACATTATTTTCTCACCGTTTCCATTTTGGTAAATGGATTTCTCCATACAGCACATCATACCAACAATATATATTTGTCTTACCCTGTTGCACACGACTCACCTTCATGCTAAGGCTGGCTTTGGTTCCAGTGAAGGACAGGACTTTAGCCTTCACCTTTTGGCCTTTGGTAACAACATCAGCGACATTGGCTATCCGTCCTTCTTTGCGCAGCTCTGAGATGTGCACCAGGCCCTCCCAGCGTTTCCTGCACAGTTACACAATATAACCTTAATGTTTCTGTTTTGACAACTAAAGTGCCATATGGTGAAAGGTATAAAAATATAGCGAATAATCCAAAGACTGATCAAAACAATCAAAACTGAGATTTAAAGAAGAGCTAAAGAAAATGTAGAAGAACATAATTTAAAAAAATACTATACAATTGCTAGTCTATATTCTATGTTTCAAAAACATTGGTGGTGTGCATTGGTTTGCATTGCTGTATTAAAAACATGTATCTGACTGACCTGAGGCCCTCTAGCTGCACAAAACAGCCAAACTGCATAATACTGCTGATTTTTCCGTTGTAGATGTCGCCCACAACAGGCTCCTCTGGTGGAGGCCGATCTACAGCTGTATCTCGCAAGCGAGAGTCTTTCTGGTTGTTGTTGTCTTCGTCTTTCTGAGGGCTCGGAGGATTGTCACTCCATCGACGTTTCCTTTTTGGTTTTGGGATTGTTTCTCCGTCAGGCGAACGACTGCGATGACCACCAACTTGTCTGTCTGTGTTTTGACCTCCGTCACTGTGCAACTTTTGGTCTGACCTGAGGAGCAAATGAGGAAAAGAGAAGTACAATTTTATACTTTAACGTTGATAATGTGCTGTGGTTATTAAGAGATAATTCAATGTTTTGTCAGTGAGAGCTTATTATTTTCAAAATGGCACAACACTTTATTAAATTACCCATTATCAGAGCTCGTTCCACAGAAGTTAGGCATGAGCATCTCCAGCTCCTTCATGGCGGCTGCTGCTACCTGCTCATCGCCTCTAGCTGTGTTGCGGGGTGGAATCTGATGAAGAAGTAACATTTAGTTACTATTTTCCAACTGAAAAACGGCTATATTTTACATTAGATGTTTGCTAGAAGCCATAAAGGTTTAAAGCACAATGCTCTACTTTTCTGTCATCATTTTTTTTTTTAAAGAAGCCATACCCTCCACACAGGATCATCTGGTTTACAAAGAGCGGGATATTTCTCTTTCAACTCGTCCTTTTCACCCCTTGGCTGATGAGCTTCAGTCATACGAGAGAAGAGAAGTGCTTCGTTAAACACGAAAGAGTTTAACATTACACTAATAGCTATTAAACATGAATACATAAAATAAATGTCTGTACCATTACTTGTAGATGGTGAAGACTGCATAGTTTGAATAAGTCGAAGTAAATTGGCAATAAAGGTTTCCTGAAATTAGAAAATGGGTTTAGTAAGAGCATATTATTTACAAACCCTAAAAAAAGTGTTTGTTTAACTGCAAACTTACTGTAAAGTCAGCTCCATTTTCACACAGAGCTGTCTTAAATTCCTCAAAGGTTGTGTGTTTTTCGGCGAGGTTGATGATAAATTCAGCTGTAAAACATAAACTGTTGTTTAGCTTTGATGCTAACTTGGGCAGTAACAACTGATTCTTATTCGCTATGGCAACTTATGAGCTAGCTCTGTAACAAGAAAACAATGCTGTTATGTAGCTTTACGTTACCCAGGTCTTTCTCGCATATTCCCAGATGATTCTCCAACTCCGTGCACACTTTTGACACCAAAGATAAATACTCAAGACGTTTTATTTCGTCTAAAGCAGCCATGTTTCATGTTTATTTAGACTTGAGCAGGAAGTGGTTCTTCTTCTTTAGTTTGAGCTCAAAAGACAGTTGCTGCCGCCTAGCGGCCGAGGCCGGTAACAGCACGTACAGTTGTTTGTTTGTAGCCTTTATTTAACCAGGTTAAAAAATCCCATTGAGATCAACGATCTCTTTTTCAAGGGAGACCTGCGGTACATTTAGTTACACATATAAAAACAAACAGAAAACAAAAGGACATCACAACATAATTACAGGGGTATACATTAGCAACCTATTTACATTTACAGGTATCCAATAACATTTCATCCAGCCGTGCTTTAAAACGATGCAAGGGAATCAAAATGCTCAGTTTCAATATTTTTTGCATGGTGTTCCAAGCCAGAGGAGCAGCGCACATAAAAGCTTTAGTACCTAAAACAGTCCTAGCACTTGGCACATGTAATAAAAACACATCCTGGGATCTCAGGCAATAGCTACTTGCCACTCTCCGTGAGATCAAAGAGCATATATATATATAAGTCGGTAGTTTACCCAGCATGGCTTTATATATGAATATGTACCAATGACTGAGCCTCCGACCAGTAAGTGAAGGCAGACCTGCCTTGGCATACAGGGTACAGTGATGAGTAAGTACTTTACAGTTAGTAACAAATCTCAGAGCACTGTGATAGGCGGCATCTAACCTTTCCAGGCAATGGGCAGGTGCATTCATATAGATCAAATCACCATAGTCTAGCACAGGTAAAAAGGTCACAGTGACTAGCCTTTTCCTGGCTTCAAAAGAGAAACAGGACTTGTTTCTGAAAAAGAAACCTAGTCTAACCCTCAGCTTTTTAAGCAGATTAGTGACCTGCAGTTTAAAAGTAAGACAATCATCAAGCCAGATACCAAGGTATTTATAACAGCTAACCACTTGGAGTACTTGTCCTTGCATAGTCACAATATCCAAAGCAGTCTCTGGAGTCTTTTTAGCTTTAGAAAAGAGCATTACCTTGGTTTTCTCAACATTTAAAAGAAGCTTTAGTTCAGAGAGCTGAGTCTGAATAATGTTAAAAACAGCCTGTAATGTAACAACCGCCTCCTTAATGGAGGGACCTGCACAGTACATCACGGTGTCATCCGCATAAAAATGCAAAGTAGCTTCATCCACATTTTCACCTAAACTATTGATGTATATGGAGAATAAAAGTGGACCTAAAACAGAACCTTGAGGAACACCATTAGCAATGTTCAACCACTCAGAAGACAGCCCATCAAAGTGAACACATTGGGACCTTTCAGAGAGGTAGTTCACAAACCACCCCACTGCATGGCTGGATAAGCCAATACTGAGTAGCCTCTGCTTTAAGATGCGATGATCGACGGTATCAAACGCTTTGGAAAGGTCAATAAATAGAGCTGCACAACTCTGCTTTTTATCTAAAATACTTGTAATGTCATTCACCACTTTCATTGTGGCAGTGATGGTGCTATGTTGCTTTCTGAAACCTGACTGATGTTTAGACAGGATGTCATTGTTACATAAAAAACTCCTTTACCTGTTCACTCACTAGGCGTTCAAGAACCTTAGCCAGAACTGACAATTTCGAGATTGGCCTATTTAAAACAGTTGCCTCCCCTCCTTTTAGTAGTGGCAGGACATACGCTGACTTCCATACTTTAGGAATTGTGTTTGTGCTGAGGAGTTAACAGTACAAGTACATTGTTGATGTACTTTATTGTGTTTCAGTTTTTATACGTCCACTCCACAAAATGTATTTCATTAGTTACTAGTGACCTTACAGATTCAGATTTTTAATATAAATATAAACCAACGATTATATATTGAGATGTATTATGCAGTGGCTCAGTCAGTAGGGGCTTGGACTGTGAGCCGTAGGGTCCCCGACCAGACCTAAATATGGAGTGTGGACTGCTACTTGGAGAGGTCCCAGTCCACCTCCTGGGCCCTGCCGTGGTGCCCTTGAGCAAGGCACCGGACAACCCCCCGGACCCCACTCCCATTGCTCCCCGGGTGCTTTACAATAGCTGCCCACTGCTCCTAGTACTAGATTCCTGGTATTAGGATGGGTTAAATGCAGAGAACAAATTTCACTGTGTGCTCTGCATGTGTGAACATTAAAGAGGGTTACATCCCTCCGATTCTATTCTATGTAAATAAATATAAACAACGTTATAAAATAAATCTAAAGAGTTCACATTTAATAGGGATGTTTACACATTTGCATCAGTAATTATGGTCAAATTATATAATATATAGGGCTGTCAGTCGATTAAAATATTTAATCGCGATTAATCGCATGATTGTCCATAGTTAATCGCGATTAATCGCACATTAATCGCACATTTTTTATCTGTTCTAAATGTACCTTAGAGGGATATTTTTCAAGTTTTGAATACTCTTATCAACATATGAGTGGACAACTATGCTTTATATGTTTCTTTATTATCATTTGAACAATGACAAATATTCTCATGAATATTAAACACAACCTCTGAACATTACAAATATTCGCCTCAATTCAACCTGGAACCTCTCATACAATAATACAAGTGTGTGTGTGTGTGTGTGTGTGTGGACTGTGATGGATCGTTGGCGCTATGTGCGGCTCATGGTATATATGCTCGAACGGGAGCTGCCTGGACGCTGCAATCATGTTGCGCGCACTATGCTGAGTGTGCTGACTTTTCGTACAATGTCCCACTGTCTGGCTACCTGCATAAAGTCAAGTGCTCGGCGCAGTTGTCGGCGAAATGTCGCTCCTCTGTTTTCATTGAAACAGCTCCATTAGCGCAGCTAGCTAGCACCAGATGCTAACAACAACACGTAAGGTGTGCCTCGCTCGCGAGTCGCGCCACACATACACACACCCTCCCGGTCCTCCCGATGGCCAGTCCGGGCCTGCCGGTGAGCGTGGAAGTGTGGTCTGCAACAAGCGGGCAGCAGGAGCGGGGCTGTCAGCATCAGCTTGTAGATGGTATTTTAAACTCGATGCGCTCTGAAACTACGGGTCGGCCGAGGACAAAAAATACACATGCGTTAATCGCGTTAAAATAATTAGTGGCGTTAATTTTTTTTTGCGTTAACGCGTTATTAACGCGTTAACTTGACAGCCCTAATAATATATTATTCTGAAATGGGCCATTCAGTTTAATGAGAAATGTGGTGCTTTTAAGTATACTTTGATGCTTATACTATTGTGATAAACACTGAGTACTTCCCCCACTGCACTCTACTTGAGTCTTCATACTTTACTCATGTATTTCTATTGCAGGCTACTGTATTTATGTCCCTCTAATATCAGAGGCTGATATCGCACTTTACTAATTAGAGGGAAACGGTACAAAAAAAACGAAAAGGAAACTTATTCTCTTTCGACCAACATTAAAATGCATTTTACACATTTGGGCATCAATATATACAACCCAAACAGGGACCACATGGATGCGAAGAATGCTTCAAATATAGCTATATTGTTGGCGTTTAGCTTATAATACTCCGCAACGCTTTAGTTGATTAACATTTCTGAATCGTCTTTTCAGTATTAAATAATTTTGATATTGTTATAATTTGACCTAAGAGCGATCCGGACACTTTTCCTTCTATAAATACACAAATGTCAAAGTTCAGTTGGTAATGCATGGCAATATTTGAATCATAAAATATCCCCATTTAGAGTAAAAGTTCACAAAAAATATAGTAGGGTTGAAAAAAATGTTTGCATTTTAATGGACACATTTTCAAGTTACAGTTGCAAGTATAGCAAAGCAACACCTCAGATACAGACAAGTGGGATACAATTGTCCAAGGTTAAGTACAAAATCTATCTAACATTTACTCAGTTCAATCCTTTTGGCCTGGAAAATATTTACTAGGGAAACAAAAAGTTTCTATTACTATTTGTTTAGGTCGAATTAAGGCATGACGTTATGCCATAACAATTTACTCTGTCAAAAATAAATAGTCCACTGTTTTGCAGAATCTCCCCATAAATGATGAACTTTAAAACCACTTACTAACAGGACAGATATGGATGTTATTTAAGTTCCAGTATTAGTGCTAAGAGAAGTAAATAACTCCAACTTTCCTAAAATGATGAAACCCCCACCCAAGCAGGTTATTCTAGGACCTTCTGAGAGAAGATGTACAATGTGTACGCATGTAAAAGTAGGAGTGAATACACAGCTTGAAGCAGTGATGATAAAACATCTACCACCAGGGACTGGTCGACACATCTGACCTTGTCATAAAAACATTTTAGTTTTCTGTCACACACTAACGGCGCCTAAAGGCTCGGGAGATTCTCCAAGCGTTGGGTTCCTCGTAGCGGTTGTACAGAGGCTCGAGGCGCTGTTGTTTCTTCTGCTTGCTGAGGCGCGTGGGATCTGACACTTTGAAGAAGGCTGGAGAAAACTCCACCAGCCAGCGGGGGTCGATGGTGGTCACCTCCCGCATGTACTCCTTGGTGGTCAGCACCAACTCATGGTACACAACCCTGAGGATAACAGAGGCAAGACGTCACATGGCCGTTTTCACATTTGGAAATACATTTAAAAAAATATGTATTTATTTCTTGCGTGACTAATACAAAAAGTTGATTCTTTTTTTGTCTTACCACTCAGGCTGGCGGTTGAACAGAGCACTGGAGGGGTGGATGTAAACAACTTGTTGGTCTATAAGGGTGCGGTAACCCTCCTGAGGATCCTTTTTGGCGGCGTTCCTGAAGAAGCCACTGCAGATGGCTTTCTGGACGCGGACTGTGGCTTTACCACAAGATACCACGTCCAGTTTATGTCTGAGGAGGGGAGAGCATGTTGGAGGTTCATGAGAAACAAGAGAGATTTTTTATCTAGTTTAGATTGTTCTTTTAGTTGAGATTTGTGTCCTTAGTTAGTGTAATATTTACTACAGATAGTGGATAAGCCCCTGGTAGTAGACAGAAGTACCAGCACAAAAGCTAAGTAATGTACTGCTGCGGATGGGGCAGCAGAGAAATGTCTATTAGCCACCTAAAAAATGTATTAAATAAAAGTGTGCGCTATATACAGCCCTTTCTGACAAGGAACAGAAGCCAATGTTTTTGCCCTCTTCAAAGCCACACAACTACTCTGACAAAAACTGTTATTTTTACTTGCAGAACACGGGAGTTATTGGTCCACTGAAATCGCTTACTTTGTGTTATTGTGTGGCTTTGGTGTATTTAAAAAGTGTAAGTAAAGGTTTCAACAAAGTCAAACATTAACATGTACAGAATAATCAGCTATAGCCAGCAACTCTTTTGATGTGCAAGGTCAAATTACAATTGTCAACAGTGTCTGGTGCCTTTGAAGAGAGAAAAGATAACGGCTTGAGTTACCCATTGCAAAGGTACATCAGAAATTAATTCTAAATATAGCCCTAATTTTTTTTAGGAGCAAAAATGTGCTGCTACCCCCCCACGTCTACAGTGGAACATTGCCAGGCTTCCCTGACAGTACTCATGTCTGTTCGTCCCGATTTTGGACATGAAAACCCCAAAACGTTCCTTTGATGATATTGAAGATTCACGTGTTAGCATGTATAGTGGTTCTACCAGTACTTCATACCTGTCCATGATACCCAGCATCTGCTTGCGGATGTCCTGGCCTCTGCGCAGGGAGCGAGCCTGGATGAAGTTCTCATAACACCAGGGGTTGGAGAACTTGTTGTTCTTCCAGGAGTTGTAGACAGCCAGCAGGGTCAGGTGGTCTCCCTCAGGCTGGTGAAACTTCGCCTTCTTCTGGTCAGCCAAGGCCTGCTTGTCCTTTAACGGATGAAACAGAGATACACTAAGTTATACATGATAAACATCAAGCTGTAGAGCATATATATTCTGTTTTAATATCCATTTACTATTTACAGGGTTCCTGCAGGTTTCCTCAAATGTAAGACTTTTTAAGACCACTTTGTAAGTAATTATGGGACGTATTTCTTCTTTCATAGCAATTTTCCTTCATACTTTCTTGCTGTGAAATGGGTCTTAAATTCTATTCAAAGTAAATGTATTCATGTTCAACATAAGAACGATGACTGAACATAACAGTACACTGAACTGTGTTAGCGTGTTAGACAAAAAAGTGTGTGTGTCTGTGTATGTGTATGTGTGTGGGTGTGTGTGTGTGAGTGAGTGACAAGAGCTATATTCAGAGCTCTGCTGCCTTCATGCTGTTGTATGATTGGCGTTTAGCTACGGTATTTAGCGTCCACAGCACCTCCGCTTTTAGGGTTGACGTAGACCCAAACGTCACCCGGAGGTCCCCCGATGTTGTTGTGGGAGCTGATGCACTAGCTAACGCTGCACTAGCTAACGCTGCACTTGCTAACGCTGCACTTGCTAACGCTGCACTTGCTAACGCTGCACTTGCTAACGCTGCACTAGCTAACGCTGCACTAGCTAACGCTGCACTAGCTAACGCTGCACTAGCTAACGCTGCACTAGCTAACGCTGCACTAGCTAACGCTGCACTAGCAAAAAAAAAAAGCTAATTTATTTTGCAAAAGGTGCAGCGGGCTTCAAACACGTTCCCCTCCACTGGTTTCAACCAAGCACTAAATTCGATGTTTTCCAACCAAATACGGTTGAACTTAAACTTCCCCATATTTATTTATAAGTAGATTTGAAGATACCAAGGTTTCTGACTGCCGCTAGCTGAAGCTTGGTTGGTTGCTAGGTTACTAGCTGGGTGTTCTCCGATAAGGGGCCGGGGGAAACAAAGTTAGTGATTACTGGTTCCATGTTGATTTATTTCAATACAAATTGTTGGGGGGAACTGAAAGGCTATTACTGTACTGGTTACTTTGCAGCCCGGACATTTCCCCCAAAACACATTTAGACGCGATCACAACACAGAAGTACCTTTCAAATCCGATCATTTTTAAAGACCTTCTAAATCATATTTAATACCTTCCTTCTTTTTTTGCTCATATTTAAGACTTTTTAAGGCCTTAAATTCTGATTATCAAATGTAAGACTTTTTAAGACCCCGCGGGAACCCTGTATTTATGAGAACCAGGGCCTTCATAAGAAACCTTCCGACACAGGTTAAATGATTTTATTTAAGCCAAAGACATACCTTAGGTCTGTAGAAGACGTTCTGCACAGACAGCATGGAGACGATGGTGAGCATCTCTTCACTGCAGCCCAGATGGACGGACATGATCAACATCTTACACAGCATGGGCTCCAGAGGAAACTCCGCCATCTAGAAGACAGATGCAGTACTAAAAATTAAATGAAGGGCAAAATAGACTGCACACTGATGCGTTATGTGTTTATTCAAACTACAAAGTGCACAAATGTGATTCGATGAAGATTTATTCTTTTCATCTTGGCAGCTGATGAAGCCACCAAGTAAAAGCATCCCTCACCCGTCTCCCCAGGCGTGTGAGTAGGCCTTCGTCATCCAGCGCTCCCAGAGTGTACAGCTGCTCCATGGCTGTGATCAGAGTCTCCATGGGAGGAGCGTCCATGAAGTCAAAGGACAGGAGGTCGTTGATGCCCATGGCCTGGAGAGGAAATATAAATACAAGAAGAGGGAAAACACAAATGTATTATGTTTTCGCTTTTAATTAAAACCTTAAGGGCTGAGAAAGTTGAAATGTGGTTTTTGAAGGCTGTTGCTTCACCAACTTGTATAAAAAAAAAGAGATATGCGTATTTTCTTTGATGAACACTTAAAACCATGATTACATAGATAAATGTTGAGGATGTGGAACATTTAATTTAGGAACCCAAAAAGTGGGAGTGACTTTATTTTCAAGTTAACTTCTGGCTTTACACAATATGCCCTGCTACATCCCTACTAAAGTGTTGCTTCACTGTTTATTAAAATCGATTCCATAAACACTTACATACATAATAAATGAAATGTGTAATATGATCAATGACACAATAAATGAAATACATTTAGAAAAAGTAAATTAAAAGAATGACCAGCTTCTAACCAGTGGAAGGAAAAGTAGTCAAACATTTATTTAAAATAAAAGGCAGTAAACTAAAAAAATAAACTTATTTTCCATCTCCAAGACTACACAAAGATTACATTTTGTTTAGGGTTCAAAGTAAGAATAACATGTTGGCTGCAGAATGACTGCTTACCTTCAGAGAGAGCACAGTACTGGCCAAGTTGGTTCTCTGGATCTCCGGCACGTTGGTGGTCAGCATCTCGTCCCTGTAGGCCCTCTCAGTGTAGAGCCTGTAGGTCTTCCCGGGGCCCGTCCTGCCGGCTCGACCCGCCCTCTGCTTGGCCTGCGCCTGGAAAATACATTTTTTAAAAAACAATTCAGTAAGATCGCCAATTGCTTCAATTACATTTGCTGAATAGCAGAACACATTTAGCTTTCCTCCCCAGCAATATCAAGTACATCATAGATATATATTGTCACCTGTGAGATGGGTGTCACCACCAGCTGGTCGATGCCGGTCTTTGAGTTGTACACTTTCTGCTTCACAAAGCCAGGATCCACCACGTAGTAGATTCCATCGATGGTCAGAGATGTCTCTGCAATGTTTGTGGCAATGACCACCTAAGGGGAGACAAAAGGATTATTCCACATTCTGGGAAAACACAGAAAGTAGCACATAAGATAGTAGATCCAAAATTCCAATGCGTTTTTAAATGTTACTGTTGAATAAAAGACACCTTTCTGCTGCCGGGGGGTGCGGGGTCAAAGATCCTGGTCTGCATCTCACTGGGCAGGGCAGAATAAACTGGCAGAATGATCAGTTCAGGAACATCAGGACCTAGGGACTTCATTCTCTCGTACAGGATCTCACAAGCAGTGTCGATCTCTTCCTGTCCCGTCAGAAACACCAGGACGTCACCTGGATAAAGAACAGGGAGAAAGTTGGATTATGACATGGACTAGGTCTACCTGGTTTAAAGAACATGTACGTTTTAAAGATTTTTTAAAATCATACCTGGAGGTTCAGTCAGATGGATCTGCATGACAGTGATGAGACTGGCATCCAGGTAGTCCGTCTCAGGCTCTTTAGTGTAGAGAACCTCCACTGGGTAAGTTCTTCCTGGGATGGTGAAGATGGGCGCTTCATAGAAATACTGAGAGAACTTCACGGCGTCCAGTGTGGCTGATGTTACGATCAGCTTCATGTCTGTGCGTTTCATTACAGTCTGAGAAGGACAAGAAACACTCAGCATCTTCTTTACTTACGTCTACCCCAAAGTACCCCAAACGTCTCTATTCTCATGTGGCTTACCTTCTTGAGCAAACCAAAAAGCACATCAGTGTGGATTGTCCTCTCGTGAGCTTCGTCCAACATGATGATGGCGTACTGGCCCAGCTCAGAATCGATGAGACACTCTCTCAGCAGCATACCGTCCGTCATGTACTTGATGACCGTCTCAGGGCTGGTGCAGTCCTCGAAACGGATGGTGTAACCTACCTGGAACAAAAGAAGAATTATATTAGCCTCGTTTAGATTCATTTAACAAATATAAAATATAGGTCAATGCTGCTTTTATTATATTCAAAGCTTCATTTGAGATTGAATGTCTGTCATCAAAATTCACCTAAAACCTTTTTTTTTATTTGAATAAATGAATATGAAAGAGGCTCGATAGTGTGTAGATACTTTAAGGACTAAAAGTAATTAACTGTAATAGTGCTAGAGCCTTTATTGATGGTGCTTGTAAGATTGTTGCTACATTAATATAAATATGTATTTACCAAACACTACATACAAAAACGAGTTAAAGGTAGGGTAGGTAAGAATGGAGAAACCAGCTCGAGTGCGCTAGAATTTGAAAGTACACAACTGGAAAAAATCTGCCCCTTCCTTCAGACTTCCTTACAGAGCCCCTCCTCCAACACACACAAACGCGCACATGACCAATGAGGGCACGAGAAACGTTGGTGCACGAGATGGAAGGCTGACAGGCAGGTAGGCCATCCAGTTACTTTAGCCGGGCCGTGCTTTTTACAGCACCACGGCTTCCACAGATGACATTTTTTTATGTATTTATTGTCAAAGCATTTAATATATTCATTGCTATCGGGATGTTAAGAGCATTCCATGGAATATAACAAAAATGTAAGCACAATTTTTTTTAATCAACGAAGCCTCAAATTATTCGGTTCAGCCATGCAAATAAAAAATGCTATCAGCATAATTACCAAATAACACAAAGAAATGTAGGATCACTGACCTCTTGTCCTAGACAGCAGCCATACTCCTCAGAGACCCTCTTGGCCACGGACATGGCGGCCACACGACGGGGCTGTGTGCAGCCGATCTTCCCCCTGGTGGTGTAGCCGGCCTCCGCCAGGTACTGAGTGATCTGCGTGGTCTTACCGGACCCTGTCTCTCCAATCACAATCAGGATCTGGTTGTCATGAACAGCCTGTGGCAGATTTTTTTAAAAGCAGTACATTTTAAAAGCTAGCCCTTGAATTGCTGTTATCCCTTTCCCCCGACATTTGATATTGAGAAAAGAACACACATTTCTGTAGGGATTGTTCACAGTTCAGCAGCAAATCAAACTAAATTAAAGATATCTGCTAATATGCATTTAGCAGATGTTTCCATTCAACACTTGTCAAAGTATGAACGTACTTGAGCATCAACATCTGCTTGATAAATGACAACCACATTTTCAACAGAACCTAAATCAGTCTGAATTATGAACTCCCATGTGAATCTTTCAATTACATTTTGGAAAAGTCTCCCTTTAGGTTTATATTTTAAGACTAGGACCAACCTGAATGAGCTGCTCCTTCAGCTTGTAGATGGGCAGACTCTCCCTCTGCTCCAGGATGGACATCGCGGTCTTCTTACCATAGGAGGCCTTGTTGCCTCCAAAGGCATGCTTCTTCCACTCTGGGATGTCGTTAGGCATCATGCCAATACCTCTCATGTTAGCTGCAATCTGCCTGCCGTCAACTGGGAAAGAGGAACATAATTGTGATTGATAATGATGAAAACTTGTTGGTTTGTTGTAAGTGAAAAGGATAAGCGGTCATATCAAGGGTGTGTACCAATTTATACACTGATGTTTTTGTATCACTTTTGCGCCTGGCGACCATTTACTTCGTCGCCTTCTTTGTTCACAGGAGGCATGCAAGAATAACTTTAACACTGTAGCTACATCACTGCCAGATCTGCATGGTTATGGCAGGAAAATGCCCACTATTGGAAACAGTGTGGACCACCTGGGGCCATGGAGGGGATACAAGGACCACGAAGCATGGCATGATCATTCCATCCGGCCAGATATGGGTCTGCAGGAAGCCAGATAGCATCTCCAGCCCTGGCAGGCCTGAGGGCTGCTGCCTGCCATGAGGCAACGTCTCATTTCTGACACAGACCGGGCTGGGGTTTTAATAAAGAGGGGCAAAGATAAAACTGAAGACATTTCTTTTATCTTTGCTTTTAACACACTCAGATATTGTTTGGATATAAATAAAAACTTAAATAGATCTAAAGACAGAGGTTAAAATTATCAATATGCTAATCTCAAGCTGTTTTTTTTATTGCATACACTGTTTGATGAATCACACTTCAGCCTCAACATCTGTGAGGTAGAAATAACTTAATGTGCACATCTAATGGATTTCTTACCGTCTGGCAGCGGGTCTACCCAATGTTTATTCAGCCCCATGGGGATGGAGTCCATCTCTGCCTCCCGCGCCGCCTGCTTCAGCTCCCGCCTCTCCTTAGCCAGAGCGCTCTGCATCATGGCCGCTTGAGACAGAGAGCCATCTGGATTCTACGGGGGGAGGGAAACAATTTCATTTGGTTAAGCCATCAAAGCTATGTACATTTAAAGTCACTGCAAATGTTGCTGTTTTAAAAGCTCACACGTCCGATAAATGACGCTGAACAGTAAAAAGCAGGTCTAAATGTAAGGCCCCGTTTACACGGAGACGGAACGGGTGTTATCCGCTACAGTTCTCCATCGTATGGACGGTTCGTTCACACAGCGGCGTGCGTTGAAAGCTTCACCATTCACTTTGAATGGGGCGACGTCACTTTTCGCTGCATTGTGGGAAGCGAAGCGGAGCTTTGCTGGCGTGGCTCGCTGCAAAAGTTGAGCAATGTTCAACTTTTGAAGCCTCTGCAGAAGCGTCAGCCAATCGAATCATATGCCAGTACAAGCTCTAGCCAATCAAACCGCTGCTCGTGTGTCAGGGGCGGGAGATTCATGTGATTGGTTGTTGGTCGAATTTCAGACACGCCCGCCGGCAAGCTTCAACGCACGCCGCTGTGTGGACGGGCCGTAACAGTCTGATCTCTGTGTATTTAGCAAGACGTGTGATAATATGTTCTGCATAGGCCGTACCTTGACAATCTTGACAGGGCTCATGTCCATGCTCTGCTTGGTGTGTCCCCTCAGGAATGGGGGTTCTTCTTCAACCAGCTCAATTTCCAAATCTTCATCTGAATGGCAGAGAACAAGGTCAATGTAAGAGGAGTCAACTCATCAAAAGTTATTATTCATAAAGTTAAATAGAGGTCTGGGAGTGTGCATCCATGCTAGTCTCCGAGAGGCTTTCCTTAGGCACAGTGATGCTATGAGCTAAACGATAACAGTGGCATGCTAACATTCTGAGGTATACCTTTATTTGTATTTAGTGTGTTAGCATGCCAACACAAAGCCCAATTGGGAATGGGAATATTATTAGTTTGGCAGGTAATTGGTCATAAACCAAAGTATTGGACGGATTAAAATGTGATTGGGGCTACATGAAAAGTTAAGGGATTATTTATTCTCTAGGTATCCCCAGTGTTTCTAACCAATTTAATGGAAATCCACCTAAGAGCGGTTAACATATTTAAATCCGGACCAAAGAGGTGGACAAACAATGCTAACGTTAATAACAGAGAATTCTAGATGATATACCCTGATCAAATATTTAAGAGGAAGCATGCACAATATTCATGTCAAAATCTTTTAAACTTTTGTACAGCTTCAAAAAGGCACTTAACAGTCATTTATTTTATACAAGATAAGCCCCGTTTGTTTTCTTTAAATAAAAAAAAAACACATTTAAAAAAGGATGTTTCTAATGTGTTGGATAAAAAAACAAGAACTTCCTTACCCTCTTCATCATCAACTTTAGGAAGAATTCCTGTCTCGTCATCAAAATCAGGGAACTCTTCTTTAGACAAGACATTGGCAGCAATCATCTGAGAGCAAAAAACAAGAACAATTATTAGCATGTGATGAAAATGAGCAAAGGTTCAGGTTATTTTCAGCTCCTTTAACTTGGTGTGTGCAGAAATCCTTAGTGTATAGAGCCACCTGTTTGATCTCCCACTTCTCCGGGTCAGAGATCTTGGTGAGCCTCTTGCGCTCCAGGGTGTCGTCCTGCTCCATTTCGGGGACGTGGCCCAGGTTCAGGTTCAGGTTGCTCGGCCGGTCGGGGTTCCTCATTGAGATCTCATCCCCTCCATCAGGGCCCACATTCCTCCTCCTGTTGGGGTTCAGGTCTTCTCCTGTCTCCTGGTCCACATCCTGGCAAAAAAGTAAAACATTAGGCTATTGACATAATGAAAATGCAGGGAGACACCAGTCCTGCCTGTGAGGAGATCCTCTGATGATAAAACATAATGATTCCCAATATCCTCTCCAGATATCTCATTTAAAAAAAAAAAACTATTCGGAGCGGCTTAATCGCTCATTTAAATGATAATGACTTTCTGGCTCCAACAATTACCTACTCTGACACAAATGCAATATCAGATTCAATTAAAAAACAAATCTATTAAGAAGCAATGCTGGTATCAAGATCTACATTTTCAAACACAAAGAAATCTAAACATTTGGGCTGTCAGTCGATTAAAATATTTAATCGCATGATGTCCATCGCAATCGCAAATTAATCGAACATTTTTTATCTGTTCTAAATGTACCTTAGAGGAATTTTTTCAAGTTTTTAATACTCTTATCAACATATGAGTGGACAAATATGCTTTATGCAAATGTTTGTTTATTATCATTGGAACAATGACAAATATTCTCCTGAATATTTTCAATATAACAACCTGGAACCTCTCTCTCTCTCTCTCTTACACTCTCTCCCAACCCCGTCTACTTCTTTGCACTGAGCCAGTTGCTCAAACAGACAAGCCTGTTTACAGTTGTCGGCGAAATGCCGCTCCTCTGTCTTCATCTTCAGTCAAAGCATGAGACTGAAGTTCCCACTGTGGGTCAAAATAATGTGATGTGCAGTCGACACGTTGGATGCGATCCGAATTATCTAACGCAGCCCCTCATCCTCCACAATGTTAAGCTGTAGCCACCCATTTAGCTATCGCTGTTGTTGTCCAGGCGTCTCCCTGGCAAACTTTCAAGCGTGGTCTGCCGCAAGCGAGCGGCAGGAGCGAGGCTGTCGGCATCAGCTGTGTGATTGGCTTGCTGTTTAAAACACCTTTTTTTGTATCCATATCTCTCGCTAGAATCTCCCACCATCCAACTAACAACAACAACAACGTCAAGCCTTTGGACTCTGAAACTACGGGGCGGGCCGAGGACAAATACACATGCGTTAATCGCACGTTAAAATAATTAGTGGCGTGAAGAAAAAAATGTGTGTTAACTTGACAGCCCTACTAAAAATATTCATTTAGTATTCTCCAGACACACAGTTCAATCCATTTATCCTACCTGTGCTTACGATTAACAGATTTCAGTTTCATAATTTGTGGTGCGTTCTTCTTACCTTCATACTAAGGCTGGTCTTGGAGCCGGTGAATGAGAGCACCTTGATCTTGACTCTTTGGCCTTTGCTGACAACATCAGCAACGTTGGCCACACGGCCCTCTCGGCGCAGCTCGGAGATATGGACCAAACCCTCCCATCGTTTCCTGCATACAAGGAAACACATGATTGACTTTAATAGAAGAATTTACAGATTGAAATATGCAGCAGCTTCCTGATATCTTATGGTAGATCTTACATCATGGAACGCATATGCAAACAGAGCACAGATCTGAGCAGTTGCAATATATTTACAGAATTAATTGCAGGGAGGTAGCCAGTAAATTGAGCTGCCACCTGAGATTAAAAAGTCAATGTTGCACTCTGGAGACTTTATACTAACCTTAGTCCCTCCAGCTGAACAAAGCATCCAAACTGCATGATACTGGTGATTTTGCCGTTGTATATGTCACCGACAGAAGGCTCCTCAGGTGGTGGGCGGTCCACGTGTTTGTCTTGCCAGCGCTCAGAGTCTTTGTCTTTGTCTTTGTCTTGGTCTTTCTTGGGACTAGGTGAGCGCTCAGACCTGCGGACAGATTTGTCTCTTCTTTTTCCACGATCTCCATCTCTATCTCGGTGGCGATCGTGGTCTCTGGAGTGCGACCTGGACCTTGAGCGATGCCGTCTCTTCCTGTCCCGATCCCGGTCTCTGTCGTGATCCCGGTCTCTGTCGTGATCCCGGTCTCTGTCGTGATCCCGGTCTCTGTCGTGATCCCGGTCTCTGTCTCTGTGTCTGTCCCGGTCTCTGCTTCTGCTGCGACTTCGGCTTTGGCGTCTGCTCTTATCTGACCTGCAAAACAAAGTATGAAATGTTAAAAAAAATAGAGATCACAAGCCACTATAACATGTCATTAAAAAGTTGAAATCACACGATGAATGCGATAGTATAGATGGTGGATGTTGCGTTTTGTTTTCTAGACTTAAAGCAACATGTACAATCTCCATTTCAAAACATTTCACACTTCCAAATGTGACCCGTGTCCTCGGTCGTCTCACCTGCTCTTGCTGCTTTTGGTGTCTGTTCCACTCACACTGGGCATAAACATCTCCAGCTCTTTCATGACATCAGCAGCTACTTTCACATCATCTTCGTCAAGTATCTTCTAAGAAAGTCAATTAAACAAAAAACAATTAGCATCACAGAGGCATTACATTTCACCAGTTTACATATTTTTTCAGTTTTCCATTGTAATTAATTGTATTTACAGTTAATGGCATATAGGCGGTGAACACACACACGGCAGAATAGTGTGATGTTCAGTCGTTTATAATTATAAACATGTTGCACAGCATAAATAGTAATAGTGGGATTACAAATCAAAAAGTTATACCTCGTAAAATAATGTGTTGGAGTAACGTACCTTTACCACTGGCTCATTTGCTCTACACAACGCAGGAAACAGCTCTTTCAGCTTGTCCTTTTCTGTCTTCGGCTTGGCCAAAGCTTCAGTTGCTGAAAATTAAACGTTATTCATTAATTGTATTGTGGATTATAGGCAAGGGAGAAATACATAAAGGTTTTTCAATATAGCATTGTACAAGGGAAGTACACACATGTAGCTATATATTAAAACAATGTGAACAAGATGTAAGTGAATGATACACATTATTCTTGATTAGATGGTATAAATAAATGTACCCCTATTTGGCAGAGAAACTATTACCTTACACGGACTATTTGACTTTGTTATGTGTATGTTTACTAAAATGTTGCTTTTTCGAGGTCAGTTGATGTATTTGACTACAGCAAATTGATACATCAGCTATTGAATATAAATATTGGCAACTTTGTTCAGCTTGTTGCCAACGTGTAATGTATTGCATGTCAGGTGTGGACGTCAGGAAGATTTGGGTATCCTTTAAGAAAAAAAGAATAGATTACATAACCTCACCTTTACTCATAGATGCTTTCGATGGAGGACGCATTGTCTGGATGAGCCTGAGCAAATTACCGATGAGAGAATCCTACAATGAACACAACAAAAACGGGAACCAACCCGATTAGTTACCACGTACAAGTTGGCTAGCGCTGGATATCTATGTTAGCTTACAACGTGTAATGACTGTTAGCTTAACTTACTGTGAATTCGGCTCCATTTTGGAGCAAAAGAGCTTTAAAGCCATCGAACACCGGCTGTTTTTCAGCAAGGTCGATGACAAATTCAGCTGCGAAAAAATGACAACAATTGACAAATGAACAAGTTAACAGTGAAGATAGCCAACTCCACTAAAAGTAAATTATCACAATGGTAGTTTGCTGCTAAAAGCCCACTTCAAGTTACGGTTTACGTGGCAAGAGTCCCGAACCTATAAACGAATATTGGAATACAAGCCAGTGTACAGTTTAATGACAACAAGGTTGCTAGCTAACAACAGCTAGCTAGTTAGCGTCAGGTAGCTAGTGGGTTAGCGGGAATAGTTCGTTTGGAGCCCAAAATACTCACCTAAATCTTTATCACTTATCCCCAAATGGTTGTCAAGCTCCGTGCAGACCTTGGACACCAACGACAAATATTCAAGCTGCGAAAGCTCGTCAACTCCCCCGTCTGCCATTCTCCACGAGTCTTGTTTTGTTCAGAGTGGGAAGACGCCAGCAGACATATTGGAACTGGGCAACTTCCACTTCCGTCTGCTTTTACGTCAAGTACGTAGGGGTTGCCAGTTATGCTCCATTATCCCTTACTTGCCGCACGATGGCGCTAACATTCCTAACAATGAGCATTATCACCACTAGGGATGTCACGTGTAGGGTGTTTACTATGAAACATCAATGTGTCATTTGTGTTTTGGCAGCTGCAGTAAATATGTGTTTTATGAGGTTCAACACAAAGTGAAATAAAAATCAGTGTGTTTTCTTCTTCTTATTATGCTCAAGGGCCTTGTATTCTGAATTGTACAAGGCTTTTACCTAACAAATGTAATAATTTATGTTATGTTCTGAAGGTCTACAGATCCACCACAACCCTTGGGATGCATAGCACACGCTCATTTTAGTCTAGCGTATCCTTATTACCTCATTTTTTTATAGTGCAATGAAGATTTTATTGAAGATATTTTAGACGTTTAAAAAGTATGTTGCTAATTCCATTTTCTTATTTTTAATTGTTCATATCTGATTGTTAGCTAGTGGAATTGAAAAACTCTTCATGTTAAAGTCTCAAGTCCACAAAAGTCCAAAGTCAAGCACCACAACAAGTCCCAAGTCCTAAAACAGTCATTATGCAATATTCACCAATTTTGACCATCACCTGATGGTGATGGTCAATTGAGGCACAATTGTGCCTCAATATGCCGACCTCACTAATCTCCGCAACCAGTCTTCAAATTCTTCCCGGAAGTGTGAAAGCTGCAATAGCCCCAAACGGCATTATGCCCATGGTTGAGGAGAAGATTTTCAACAATCACATCTGGGTGTAATTTTCAGGAGTCCACATACTTTGGGCCATGTAGCGTATATCAAATTCTTACTAAGCAGACACAAGATAAAAAGTTTTGAGGGGGAAAAAAATTAACGAATGATAAGACATACTGTATGTTTTCCACCGAGCACAGTAGTATAGCCATAAATCAAACCATGCAATCTGGAACTCTTAGCTCTGGCTCCCAATACGACTGTATCCGTGTTTCTATCTTGGCCGGTATACAAAAAGTCATTGCGAACAGGCATGATTCATGGTTTTGCACTCGCTAAGAGGTTTTTGACTCATGGAGACTTGGAAGTCTTCTACTGTGGGAGAGGTGTGTACCCGTAAATCAATACTGTATGTTGTACCACTTTGTATGGGCTGTCAGGGTCATTGTAATGTATTGTGTAAGGTGTATGGTGTTTATGCTGTTGGTATGCAGGCCAGAACAGGGAGGACATCCTTCCTCCCCTCATCCTGGGATGACCCTCTCTCTACTGTAGCTCCCAGCACATCCTCATAATCTAATCATACGACACGCACTGTCCTCTGTCTGCTCACTCTACATATTGCCCTCTGTCAGTGTCTAGTCGGCGCTTTCCTCTTTAGACCCCTAGCTCTAATCTCCTTTTCAAATGTAATCTTCATTACCCAGCCATAAACATGCCACTTACAGTGTGTACTGTAGCAGGCTACTGCTTAATTCCTGATCTAGAAAACCCTTAGAATATCTTGCATGACTTCACGCTCTCGCAACCTCCAAAGAAGGAGTTAACCTACTGTATGAGATTATGTCTGCAAGTGTCATGCTACAGTATGTTACACTAGATAAGCACTGAACTCCTGTAATCTCTTGTAATTATTTTTGCTTCACCTGCTTGTCATTTCTCACATTCCCACTCATGCATCTTTGAAAGGTGTATGTCTACCTCTGTTGACTCAGACAGTAATGGACTATCTTAAAGAAGCGTACATCCCATGAGGAGGCTTTACTCGGAAGTCCCACATGATATTTTCTAAGTACATGTATTTTTCATCTTCCAAGTATTTCTCCCCCTTGCGCTGTCAAGAATACATCCTGGAACTATTTAGCTGTTTGACATTTATGTTTTCCTACCAGTAAAGAATTTGTTTTTGTTCTTCTTCTGTCAAGATTCATGTGACAAAAGGGTAACACTTTATATTAAGGTACACAAATTAACCATTAACCATTAGTTGTTAATTAACATGCATATTAGCAGTATATTGGCTCTTTATTAGTCATTATAAAACACCTATGAATGCCTTATTCTACATGACCATATTCTACAAGTATAAGCCATTAGTTGAGAGTTATTCCTCAATAACCCTCTAATTAATGCTTATTTATTGCAAGTAAGGACGTTGTTGTACATGAGTTTTGGTCTTAATATGCTCTGCTCAATATGGGCCTAATAAGGCAGTAATACCACAAGAATAGTAATTCTCCCATAATAACACTTAACAAATATGATCTATTCGTAGGTAACATGACATGAAACTATAAGTGTTAATTGTGTCTAAATAACTCAAAATTAGGTATTTATATCTAAGAATATGTTTTGGGGTATTGACAGTTCAGCTACCAATAGCAAGGTGATATTGACCTGTATGTTTCATATTTGCACATTTATATTTTTGTAAAATGTGTACTGAAGGTTAGACAGGAAACCGGGTACAGGAAGTAGGAGAAAGTGAACTGAATAGCATGGCAGTAGACTACTACTAATGTAGATGTTTAAACTCAATGAGAAAATGCGTTAGCATTCGCGCTAGCGTTAGCCATACTAGCCTGTATACTATACATGCTTATTGCACAACTAGCATTAGCTATATTGACCTTGTTTACACTTAGCGGTCCTATGTGTTAATCTGTGTATGTTACACTTGCATGTATGAGATCATTAAGTGCCTTGTAACTTATTTTCTTATAGTTTCACTTATTATTTGCAGTCCACATGTCAGTGGACTGCAAATAAGTCAATAAAGGAGCATGGCTGCTCATTCCCTGGCTCTCAAAAGAGTTTGGCTGGCTGTTTTAATCTATGTTCATACTGAGACAGTACAACACATAGAGAGAACATGTACTTGTGTAAGTACATACAAGCAGGTCACACAGTATGATCACAAATACATAAAATCTGTTAAAAATCTGTTTTTATTAAAAAGTACAGGCTGCATACTGTATATGTGTTCTCAGCCTTGGAGAAACTTGACATGTTTTGGTATGTGTCTGAACCTCTCTTTAGTGGTTCATTAATAAAACAGATATTTCAACGTGTGCCTACTTTGTTCACGTCACTGCTTGGAAAAGTCTTAACAACCAATCCCATTGGCTATTCGTTCCTATGGGCTTGACTGTCTCCTTCTTTGACGTTCGGCTTGTCTTGTGTCCACTTCCTGCGGCTCTGCAGAGTAGACAGATACTCTCCTTTCCATCTCTTCCAAAAGGTGTCAGCAAGGCACTGAACTTGCTTCCATTGCTTTCCGAACAACTGAGCTGTATCGAAGTTTCCAGGAGGTGCTGAAACCGCACTCATTTTCTGAGTCAGGAGCATTGAGGGGGTTAGAACTGCAGGTGTATCTGGGTCAGTAGACACAGACACAAGGGGTCTTGTGTTGATGATCGCCATCACCTCTGCCATGAAAGTGCTCAGAACCTCATGTGTAAGACGTACTGGTCCCGTCTGAAGCAACATTGCATCCAGAATGCGCCTGGCTACTCCGATGAGCCGCTCCCAGGAACCGCCCATGTGGGAGGCATGAGGGGGGTTGAAAACCCAAGAGCATCCTTTCTCCTGGAGGTACTTCCTGATTAATGTGTCGTCTGTGTTAATCCTTAACTCTTTTGAAGCCCCGACGAAGTTAGTCCCTCTGTCAGAGCGCGGGAGTTTTGCTGGACCACGAACAGAGACTAATCTTCTTAAAGCATTGATGAAACTGTCTGTTGACATGGATTCAATCAGTTCAATATGCACCGCTCTGGTAGACATGCATGTGAAGAGCAAAGCCCAGCGTTTGCTGTCTGCAGCCCCTCCTCTTGTGCGTCGCGTCATGACCAACCACGGCCCAAAGACATCCAGTCCAACAGTGGTGAACGGAGGTTCGGTTGTTAGTCTGTCAGCTGGCAGATCTGCCATCTTCTGATCTTCCAACCTTCCTCACAATTTGCGGCAGGTAACACACTTGTGGATGACAGAAGATACCAGATGTTTACTCCCAACTATCCGGTATCCAGCTGCTCGAATAGCTCCTTCTGTAAAGTGTCGCCCTTGGTGAGCTACTTTTTCATGGTAGTATCTGACAAGCAGTGTGGCGATGTGATGGTTGCGTGGAATGATCAGAGGGTGTTTTTCTTCTTCTGACAGCTCAGCCAATGAAAGACGACCTCCAACACGATGAAGACCATCTTTATCCACAAATGGATTGAGCTTCTCAAGTGTGTTTTGCCTTGTGCTGGACAGAGCGGATGATCAAAACCTTGGCTTGTGAGAGTTCACTTAAGCTGATTGTTTCTCCGAAACATTCCCATCCTTTCTTTCTTGCTTCGTCAGCCTTGCTTTTGAAAGAAGCCGCAACATGAATGAGTCTGGCTATGATCTGACAGAGCTTTTGCCAGCTTGAGCATCGCTCAAAGTGTTGAGAGCTCAACATGAACTCTGATACCTTGGTTGCTAGTGTAGACACTTCAGGACGTATCTCGTTGTCGGCTTCAGGCTCAATAAGGGTGAAGAGGCCAGGTTCAAGTGTCTCTACTGGTTTGTCCTGATGAGGGATGGGTATCGTTAGGATTTTATCGATACCGATACCGATACTGCTTATCGATACCTGTATTTTTCGATACTCTTATCGATACTTTTCAATAATTTGGTGCTCAAAAATATAGACATCAATACAAGATGTGAAGATTAAACAGTCATTTTATTGTAATTTTCTTGCAGAAATAACTTTATAACTTATACATTAGCTTCTCAGAAGCAGACACAAATAGATAAAATAACTTAAAGGGCCCCGCCCTATCATGCTTTTTGGGGTTTTCCCTCAGACAGAGGATGAAAAGAGGTGCTGCAGCACAGGCAGTATGAGACAAGCATTTTTTGTAAGCATGGAAACATGTCCCAGAATGAAAACTAAATACCCCAAAAAAATGAATGCTGCACTCAACAGTTTTTGTTTAAAAAGATAAGCATGTTCACTTTCTCCGGGAGAAGCCGAGATCTCTCCTTACTGAGAGTGTCGCCAGCTGTGGAGAACACTCTCTCAGCAGGCGTTGAGGAAGCCTGAACACAGAGGTAGGTGGTGGAGAGCCGAGAGAGGATAGGAAAAGTTTCCTTCTTACTCCACCACCAGTGGGCAGGGTCTTCTGATGTAGGGATGGGAAGGAGGCCTCTGTAGACTGACAGCTCATTCCTGATGTTCTTAAGGATTGTTGGCGCAGTTTTTTGCTGTTGAATAAGGCTTCTCCGCAGCTCTTTATCATCTTCAGCGAAGAGTTCCTCCAGTGCAGAGACCCTGGGTTTCTTGACAACATGACGCTGAAATATAATATTTACCATGTAAATGTAGTCAGGCTTATTGCTTTTGTTAGAACATATAGCATTGGTATTACAGAAGCATGTCTTACTTACATTGTCCACCTCCTCCTCTTCCTTTTCATCCTCTTCCACTTCCTGAGCCTCCACTGGCACTGCATCCTCCTCCCCTAACATCTGAGAGGGATATCAACATATTAATGTTGCTATGCACATTATTGCAATACAAATAAAAAAAACACTTTGTAGTAAACATTGCAAACTTTTTCTTAAATATGTAATAAATACTTACTTCCCTCAATGCTGCTGCCTTCAGTCGTTCCCAAACTTCATCAGTACTCAGCTTTCCCTTGAATCTTGGATCCATAAGAGTGGCCTCCTCCAGAAAGGCCATTATGTCATGATCCTGTACACAAGAAAATAATAACATTTCACATAACACTATTATTAGGGAAAGATATGCAGCTGTACCTGGTAACGTTTGGAGAGGTCACCCCAGAATTTTTCTTTTACCGTGGCCACAAATGTGGAATCCTCCTCTTTAATGGTTAAGTGGGTCTTCAGTTTTTGCAGAATAGGAATGATCTGGCCACATGTAGAAGACTTGTCGCTTGACACACACAGGGTACTTGTATACAGCATGCGCATCAGACTGATAAAGTCCTCAGCCCGCCTGAAGTCTTCATCTGTGATCTGTTCAAGTCTGATATTAAATTACAAAATTATAATGTATACTGTATATCAGGGCTATTCAATTAGTTTGGAATGGGGGCCGGTTGATGAAAATGATCCAAAGCAAGGGGCCGGGAAAAAGATGGCTTGAAATATGAGCAATCATATTTAAGAGCTTCAGATACAGTAAATACTACAACAGCATAGTGGAGTGCATATATTGTGTTTAATTCAATCAAACAACATAGCCCCAAGGCCTTTATAGATCTAAATGGCAAGTTCAGAACTCAGTAGGCCTACATGTTTCATTTGATTTCATTTAGGTGAAATGATCTAATCATTCACGCAGAGATGCTATCAATGACAGGAGTTGTCACTACAGTATAGTAGGTGGGTTCGAAACCCGAGCCCGTCGAAGTTTTCAGGAATTGTCTACCCCTCTATCTCTCAATGTAACACCCTCTCTGGAATAAAGGCACTATGGCACAAAAAAAAAAAAAAAAAAAAATCTTAAAAAAAAAAAATGGATGACTTTTTAACATTATACTCAAAGGGCCAGTAAATATCACCCCGGGGCCGGATTTGGCCCGCGGGCCGCCAATTGAATAGCCCTGCTGTATATTGACCGTTTAGTTATACAATTATTTGTTTATATCATGACATGGATTTTCTTCATCCTGACAACAATGAACTATTTTTTTAAGACCTATTATAATAGCATTATTATGTTTGCTTAGACCATTAATTAATTCATACCTGTCTCTCTTCATGAGCTTTTTGACACGCGGGTCCAAGAATGCTGCTTGTATTGCAGGATATTGCTCCACACATCTCTCCACCATGAGATAAAGAGAATTCCAGTGGGTTTTTACATCAAGGACCACGGAATGATCAGGCAGGCCTGAAATATATAAATGATGACCAATTAAAATGTATTTATTCCTCCTGTCCTGTCTGAATTACACTGAAACAATGAGGCAAAGTTTCTTACCCAAGAGACGCTGCTTTTCTTTGAAAATGGTCTTAATGATTGAGGATCTTTTGATCCAAACAATCACATCCCGGATCCTTGCTGACCACTTAGAGATAGCTTGCACATTGTACAGCTGTTGAGCCCCAAGGTTTAGAGTATGCGCAAAGCATCCAAGCTGTATTGTTTGGAGCTGTCGTACAGCCACATCCATATTTGGAGCGTTGTCGACAGTTATGGCGACGACCTTCTGTCTTACCCCAAATTCAGCCAGGACTTCGTCTGTTCAGCAACAATAGGCCCACTCTGAGACTCATATACTGCCTGTGTCTTAAGGACTTTCTGCTTCAACTGGCCTTGGTTAATGTTGTGGAGTGTGACCGTTATGTAGTGGTCCTGTGTAATACTGGTCCACCCATCACTCGTAATAGCAACTTTTGCCACACTGGCAAGCTCTTCCCTCAGATTCTCTTTTGCAATGTCATACCAAGCAGGTAAGAGTGTGTTAGACAGTGTGTCTCTGGAAGGGGGGCGGTAATTAGGGTTAAGGGCTGTGGTCATCTCCCTACAGTTGGAAAAATAACAACAAGCATACATATTTAATTATATACATGTATATTGTAACTTATTACATCACTTAAACTGAATAACTTACTTACTCTCTGCCGATCGATATCGGCCGATACTCACTCTCTGCCGATCTATCAGTGCTCTCTAAAAATGCGGATCGCGAGAACCGATCGCATGACATAAAATTATGAAAAATTATGTAAAATACATGACACTTTTCTCTGTGCGTGGCAAAACAAGCTCGCCAAAATGGCTTCACCGGTCTGGCAGTATTTTAAGGTGTCCGAAAAAGACAATAAAATAGCGGTATGCAACGTGTGTGAATCCTGCAGCTCCACCCGCTGTGACGGACCGGTGAGCGGAGCAACACACACAAGAGTTAGACCTAACACACTTAGCTATTTTATCTACCTCTGGAACAAGCTAAACTAGTTATAAATATATTTATTCTTCACTGTCAGGTCACTCATTACTGGATCAGTGAGCTGCATGAGACGATACTGACAGGCTGTCAGGAGAGAGAGAGAGAGAGGGAGAGAGGGAGAGAGAGAGGGAGAGAGGAAAAGAGAGCGCTTCCACTCATTTCTCCCGTGTTATTATGTTAAGTTAATGTAAACTTGAATAATGTACTTAATTTGAATGTAATACTTATGTTGGTTGAACCAACATAAGTGTTACATTCAAATGAAGTACATTATCAACCAACTTGGTTGTTGTTTGCGGAAGCGCCAGTGAATGAGCCCCATTAACTGAGTTTTAAACATCACTTTAAATGGAAGATCCCCATAGGCCCCGCCCACTCGATCGGATCGGCGATCGGTATCGGCCGATACTGATTCCGGCGATCGGCCCCAAAATTGGCGAACGGAGCATCCCTAATGATAATGTCCTTCAACATCGGCAGCTCTCAAGTACGCCACAGCTCCTATGGCAATAGTGGAAGCGTCTGATACCCCTTTCACACCAAGGCTTTTCCCCAACCTGGTCTCACCAGAATGCGTGACTCCACCACGACTCCTTAAAGGCCCTGACACACCAGGCAGTCACCAGAGAACTCGCCGACACCCGACACCGACAGTTCCATCGACGAGTTCTCCTGCGTCTTGGCCGTGTGTCGCACTGGAAATCACCGCAAAGACTTCAGCCGAGCACGTACGAACTGCGCATGCGTGAGTGGCAATAACTCTCCTTACCAGCAGGCGGCGGTAGTGTGTATTCGTCATTCAAAATAGGCAACAACCGGAAGACAGAGAAGAAGAACAGACTGATATAAACAAACAAATAGCATGTGCGTTCCATTTTCACTCTCGTCCATCGAAAACATGTTTTAGAATATAAAAATACATGAATGATGAAATGAGCACATAAAGTGCAGACATACTATAAAATCACAGTTAATAGACCTGCTTCTGATGATCGCAGTGTTCTGGCGGGTGTGTAGTTTATTGAGTCAGCAATGTAATAATGGCCACTTCTTGCTAAATTTACGATGAGATGAAAAACCGGACTTGACAGCCGGGGACGCTCCCGCCGATATCAGAGATGTCCCTGCTATGTGTGGGAGGTAAGAGAGGACATTTAAGGGCTATGTTTGATGTCTTTAAGTATCACCTGCTGGTGTTTAGCTGCTGTCTTGTGCCTTAAATCGTTTGTTTACGTCCCTCACTTCCGTTTCGCTTCTCATTTGCTAGCTGAACAGCTGATCAGAGTGGTTTCTTGGCCCGATAGCTTGTGTCCGACACCCGGCCGATTCAACATGTTGAATCAGCCGGGTGTCGACCGTGAAAGGCCAAATAAGGCGTGTCACGGCCGAGGGTTCAGGACACACCAAATTGACTTTGGGCGACAAGGAACCCATTGTCGCCAAACAACGCAAGACGGCCGATATCGGCCTGGTGTGTAGGGGCCTTAACACCGCAGTGCGTGGTGAAGTCACGAACTTTGCTACATTTACGTGTCTGCACCACGCAAACAACCCCAATGTAAAGTGAATGAGGCTCCTTTGTCGTGGTGCACACACGCATTTCTACAACGTCCCGCAGTGAGCTTTTATTCTATAAAACGTTTTTAAAATCTACTTTATAGCTTGTAGTAACTCACGGGAGGCTTCTTTTATTTTATTTGTATTCATAATCATTTTTATTTTTCGTCAGAATGTATTATGGTGCATTATTTACCAATTTTTGTTCTCAAAAAACAGTGCATTGTGTGTAATACAACTGTGATTTTTATTACATTTGTTAGTTTTTAAGGAAGGCCAGAGCTTCAGCTGTGTCAAATAGATTGTTCCCTTTAGTTAACGTTATTTAAAAGATAATTATATTCCTATTTGATCATGTCCCCTTTATTGTATTACGGACCCAAAGAGCGATGAGCGTCCATTCCAGTGGCGGCCGGTGGTCTTTTTTTTTGGTGGGGCTCTTGACGTACCGTAAGTGACCTACCCGGGGGGTCCGGGGGGTTTCCCCCCGGAATTTTTTTTCGAAAAATGACCCCTTAAATGATGACTTCTGGTGATGTTAGAGGGGGGGGGGAAAGGAGAAATCGAGGCTTAAAAATATGAGAAGACTGATCAATACCTCCATAATCTTCAGTGTGGAAAATATTATTTATCAACCTGAACATCTACTACTTTACCAGGAATTTGTGTTCTCAGAACTGGTCTGTTTTTTTCTTTCTTAAAACTGTTCATGTTTTATGAACCAACACCTTCACCAAGTAGCTTTACAGTGAACTGCATGTGAGATATAAAATTAATAGCATCTTTTCAGTAGCATTAATTATAAATATTTAAGTGGTTCAATACAAGTCACTACAGCATTTCAAACTGAACTGTGAATAAATGCAATTTAAAAAAAATAACCACAGCACAAAATGTCATAAATTGTGTTTTTTCTTTGTTTCTCTGAGGATTATTTACAAACAGGCTTATTTACATATAGCAATAACTCAGAAATGAAAAAGCTACATCGTCTAACACGAACAACCAGTTAGCATAATGATAATATATGTGTTATGTACAATGTAACTGGCAAGGCTAGAGCAAGAAAGAACATAAAGTTTGCAAAAGGTTTAAATAACTTCAAGTATCTGTCTTCAGATTACGTGGAGGTTTTAGTCCGATGGGAAGCAGATTTTAAGCGACACCGAAGATAAACCAAAAATGTGGTGGAGCTGCAAACCGTGTAGTGTTGCTGGGACAGAACAGGAGCTATAACCGTTGGAAAATACATCACAGACAATGCAACAAACGTGGAGACAGAACAATCACTTCTGTGATAAATGCCCACTTATTAATAAACTTCTAACAACCATGGGAAACCTCCTCTCTACATATAAAGTGATATCCAAGCATGGGAAACAAAAGACAGCATTTACCTGTTTGCATCCAGCTAGCCAAGCCTTTCTTGTGTACCAGCTACTTGTGAAGCCTCGTGTATAAATTTTGTCTTTTTCACGAGATTGCTGCGATATATTCAAATCGGGTTGGTCCGGTGCAAGGTCTTTAAGCAACAATTTATCTGCCAAACTTCTCCTTTCGAAAGGATTGGAGATTAGCTCTTGAACAGAATTAGGCGGGGACCGAGGTCCGGAGACTCCACCTGCACACGAAGCCATCCTCATCAACTACTGCGTCAACCGGATACGAGTCACTGTCCAAACTACTCACAGACTGCACTGGGCGCTGACATTGACGCCCGGTGACCGTCATCTTTGACGACGCTGATTGGCTGAAATTATATTTTCGCTGCATAGTTTACACGTTACAGATAGCAACAGTCAGCTGCTGGTGGCTGCTGCTGCACTGGTTGAAGGCTCCTCTCTTAGCGCCCAGACGAGAGAAGGTGCATGGGCAAGGCCAGGCAGGAAACATGTGACTTATCAGTAACTTTAGACATCGTAACACAATTTTAAACGAGATTTTATTGTAGATTATACATTTTACTGATACCAATTATATAATATTTACCTTGTTCATTAAAAATAAAAATAAAAACATATATATTTTTTTAAACATATATATATTTTTTTAATTTTAATTTTAATTTTTTTTTTTTTTTTTTTTTCTTCAATATGGGAAGAGGTGGGGCGGCGCCCCTAGCGCCCCTATGGACCGGCCGCCACTGGTCCATTCCCATTGGATAACGGAGGATTTTACACCCGGAAGTAAGTATTCTCCTTACTGTCGATTGATTTTATTTACAGTGATATCTGCACTACTCATCAACTCAATACACCAGATTATCCTTGTTAATTACACAACATTGATTGGTTTAAATTGTGTGCAATGCTTTTGTATTTTCCCCTTTCGATTCGGAGAAACAAATATTTGTTCGTAGTGTGTGGATGGCAGAAGACACTACACTACCCAGAATCCTCAGCTATGGGACTACACCATGTGCTTAGAACGTGTCCTACCACGGAGGATTTTACACCCGGAAGTAAGTATTCTCCTTACTGTCGATTGATTTTATTTACAGTGATATCTGCACTACTCATCAACTCAATACACCAGATTATCCTTGTTAATTACACAACATTGATTGGTTTAAATTGTGTGCAATGCTTTTGTATTTTCCCCTTTCGATTCGGAGAAACAAATATTTGTTCGTAGTGTGTGGATGGCAGAAGACACTACACTACCCAGAATCCTCAGCTATGGGACTACACCATGTGCTTAGAACGTGTCCTACCCCCCCCCTTTACTCCACTACATTTATTTTAGTTACTTTACAGATTTGGATTAATGATGTGAAATATAAACAACCCTTAAATCAGACTTTAGTTACACCTGAGTAAAATTCAGTGAAGGTGATTGTCAAGTGCCAACAATCAGGCGAGATATTTGGTAGTGGGTGCTTGAGAAGGCTAAATATTTATCTGCAGATCCCTATAAAGTATATTCATTACTCGTTATTCTCTACTAATAGTTAATTAAAAACTGTATATAATGGCTATTTTGCACATCCCTTTCAAGATTTCAAGATTTTCTAAGGTTCATTGACATATCATATACACAACTACGGTGTAGTTATGCAATGAATGAAAAACTTGGGTCACAGGTTCCTCAACAGTGCATTACAAGACATCTATCAATATCTGTGTACCTCCACCATTAAACATATTCTGCACATTTCTTATACTATCTACATACATCTTATAAGAGTATAATTAATATGTATAATATCAGTTAAAATAAGTGCTTCAACATAGTTAACATTGCAGGAAAGTTGATTGTCAAGTTCCAAAACAAACCATGCAATATATTAGACGTTAAGTACTTTGTCAGGCTTAATATCTGTAGATACCCCCAAAGCTTTTTTCTTATTTAAAAGAAGACCTTAACCTAAAGTATTCTTTAATGTTTAAATAAAGCCTTATTAGTTTGTCTGTTTTGCACATCCTCCTATCAGGCACTAAACTGTTTTATTGTAGAGATCACTTACAGTATCTTCTTGATATTTTCTATTCTATATTATTTATATCATTGACCTTCCACTTTCCCACTATATTAAGAGTATGTACTCTTAATATTTAAATGTTTTCATCAAATATAACACATTCAAAAGTGCTTTACAAAAATGAAAGACATTAAGAAAAAGGCATTTTAAAACAGTCATTAAAAAGCAACACAATCTACCTGCATTGCAATTACTCTAAACGTGTAATAACGTGCTTTAACCAGTAGGAGGTGCGGGTTAAAAAGCTGTCAAGTTTACAGTGTTAACAAAATAAAATATACTGCTGTTTCTGGTTTAGTTTACGACGGATATATTCTGTTATTGTTTTGATATTTGTAACACAAAAGCGATGTAAAAAACCCACAGCAACACAGAAAAGATGGTCTTAACATGACCCAGCGGTCTAGTAGTTAATAAAAAACAATAATATCAAAACAAATTATTACTACTAACTTTATTGTGAAATTAAAACCGAACGGTAAAAGAATAGTTTCCGGTCTATTCTGAGGCCCGGGTTGCGGTCGAATAGTCCATTTAGCTTAGGAACCTTCCTAACGGAGTGAAATGACCCGGAAGTCCCTCAGTGGCAGCCATGATAAGTGCCGTTCGAATTCTCTAAATTAAAAGGAAAGGAGGTTCCAAACTTCCTTTATAACCTCCTTTAGCTCAGGAACCACTGGACCTCCCTAACCGAAAGGAGAGGAGAAAATGCTGCCCCACAATGCCTTGCGGCCGCGGCATTTGCCGTCACACAACAGTCGGCCGTTCACGGAAACAATCGATTATGAACGAGAAATGATATCATGAAAGTTACGGTTCAAAACGTATGTGGTAAGTTGCCAAAGTGCTTTGTTTTGAACGTTCATCAGTATTATAATCAAAAAGAGAAATATGAACGTTAGTTTTTACTGAAATGATCAAATAAAGTCAACATTTCAGTCTTTACTGAGCTGTGTGGGGTTTGTTCAACTTTTAAAAAGATGTTTGAATGGTGATATACACAGTGATAGATGTTAAGGACTAACGTTTATAATAAATACATTTGCATTGATTTTAAGATCTTTTCATACAATCATACGTATTGGGATCATTTGTATTAATGTGGACCGGAGGGAGAGGGTGACGACCATAAGTTTCACTTTCCTTTTTTATTTCAATTCCAACTTTGGTCATGAAGAATATGTTTCTCTGTTGTCCCCGTTCATAAAGCATAACACAACAGCATCAGAGCACGGTGCAGAGTTTACAGTAGTCCCTCGTTCTTATTAAACATCCCTGTTGTCGTCCGCTGTATAGAAAACTGTAGTTTCCATAGTTTCCCCACCGCAGCAGGCGCACATTTATGACCTCCGCTGGCGCATCATAAACACGTCGGATAGTCAAAGTGCAGTCGGATTCTCTAAAGTACCGCAGTCTCTTCTCCTAAATCCTTTTGAATTCTCCTATCCACTATCCCTTAACCCCATGACGTTTCACTCCGAGGTCAAGGAATAGACGATAGGGTTAGAACTTAGGAGCTGTTTTTTTGGAGTATTCGACCGCAACCCCAATCTCTGTAGATCAATAAAGAACTACGACAGATGTGTAATGTTTAATGCAGCCAAACCATTCATTACAATGCATTCATGTGATGACTTTCAAAGAGTAAAGCAAGCACTGCTGAATAAAGTATGATTTGATCTTTTACGAAACGTTTTTTTTCCATATGGAATGCAGTTGGAGGTCAACCAATCACAGAGCTTGAGGCAAAGCGGAACAATAGCTGAGGATTCTGGGTAGTGTAGTGTCTTCGGCCATCCTAAACTCTGAACACATATTTGTTTCTCCGAATCGAAGGGGAAAATTACAAAAGCATTGCACACAATTTAAACCAATCAATGTTGTGTAATTAACAAGGATAATCTGGTGTTTTTGAGTCGATGAGTAGTGCAGATATCACTGTAAAATCAATCGACAGTAAGGAGAATACTTACTTCCGGGTGTAAAATGAATGGGAATGGACACTCACATTGCTCCCTGTGTCCGTAATACAATAAAGGGGACATGATCAAATAGGAATATAATTATCTTTTAAATAACGTTAACTAAAGGGAACAATCTATTTGACACAGCTGAAGCTCTGGCCTTCCTTAAAAACTAACTCATTTAATAAAAATCACAGTTGTATTACACACAATGCACTGTTTTTTGAGAACAAAAATTGGTGAATAATGCACCATAATACATTCTGACGAAAAATAAAAATGATTATGAATACAAATAAAATAAAAGAAGCCTCCCGTGAGTTACTACAAGCTATAAAGTAGATTTTAAAAACGTTTTATAGAATAAAAGCTCACTGCGGGACGTTGTAGAAATGCGTGTGTGCACCACGACAAAGGAGCCTCATTCACTTTACATTGGGGTTGTTTGCGTGGTGCAGACACGTAAATGTAGCAAAGTTCGTGACTCCACCACCACTGCGGTGTTAAGGAGTCGTGGTGGAGTCACGCATTCTGGTGAGACCAGGTTGCTTTTCCCGTTCTAGCTCCGTGCTAGAGCTTTTCTGGTTCAGAACCGGTTCTTCGGTTCAGCTCCCGCTCTGTTCACACCGCTCAGAGCCCGACTGGTGCTGCCGCTGCTGCGTCATGACGTCACAGTTTATGTCGCTGATTTTCTCCCCAACGGCGCTAACTACAACAACAACGGGGGGGGGACTGCGTCGGGTCGATGATCGTGTTGCTTTTAATCATACGAAGCCAGATTAAATTAAATAACGACTTCTCCAACCTTATACTTTTCTCCAGAGTGCCGTGGTTCATTGTTTATTAATGTGTTTCAGCGGCATTTACCGACCGCTGCAGTGCTGGCTGCACTTCCACGGTAGTTTATTCTCCCGTTAGCTCCGGGTTAGCTCACACGGCTCTAAAGTATTCACTGTCTGACTGTCACACAAGCAGTTGATACATATCCCCAGTTCCCCTTAAGTGAATGTGTGTCAGTCTGAATTGACGCTGTTTGGTGTCAGTCTGAATTGACGCTGTTTGGCATCACAACGCTGTTATGAAAGTTTCTCTGGTATAACATGGGTGATGTTAGCATAGCAACCGAAGCTAAACTGACTACTTGCTAAGCCGTTTTCTACAGGCAGTTTTTACCGGCGTATTTTTCATTATGATTCTACTTGTGATAGTTGGACATGACAACCTGTGCAGCCCATGTATTGATTCCATCCGATAGCTGCTATAATAACAAACAAAACGTCTGCCTGCTCTCCACAATGATCAATAACAGCGAACGGATGGTCAAAGTAAGGTACAAATAAACAGAATCACACGAAGCCTGGTTAGTGTTGCCTGACTTTATAAAGCGTGTTTTTTTTAACAAGTGTGTGGTTGCGTTCTAGTCACTTTGCTCAGCACTACTGCTGGTTACAACTTTTATTTGCCGTACTCGCCTTAACTGTTAGCTCAGGTTAATCTCGCCCCCCTCCGACGTAAGCGTGACGTATGCGGTTCTTGCTTCTAGACGGACAACTTTTTGGTGCTCGAAACGAACCGGATTCCGGAGCTTAGAGGCTGCTCCGCTGCAGTGTGAACAGGAAAACCCGGTGCTTTTCAAGCTCCAGCTCCGAACCGGCCCTGAAACACCGTTGGTGTGAATGGGGTATCAGAAGATGCACAGTTCCTTTCTCTGTGTTGAGGCAAGTGAGACTGGAATGTAACACCTCTTGATGTGCAGCTCTTCAAGAGCCTTCAGTGAGTCCTTCCACTGGTTCCACTCCGTTTCCATTTTTGGGAGGAGAGGAGCCCCATCCCACTCACTCTGTTCAGATGACAGTTCTTGGACTAGAGCTTTCCCTTGCATTGTTATAGGAGCTACAAACCCCAAAGGGTCATATAAACTGTTCACTGTTGAATGAACTTGATGTAATGTTCTTTAATTTCTGGCCTTTTCTCAAGAGTTTTTCGTAAGGAGAAGAGACATTTCAAGGCGTGTTCCCTGTTGCTTGGAAGGTGTCGTCTAGGATAGCTGAATGGTAAAGGAGCTACCCAGCTGTTTCCTTCGTCTTGGTAGACCTCTGGATCCATGATTGCAAGGAAAGCTTTGTCGTCTATTGAGAGAGTGCGATCTTGTTGTCATCTTTGGACCTGTCGAACACCGAACACCCGAGATTGTCTGTAATCTGTAAAAGCCTAGGTCTAGCCGTTGTGCGTAAGGTGCATTGTGCGGTCCATTGATTTGCTCACGTACTTTGTGCACCCTTAGGATGTCTCTCCCTAAGAGCAGAAGGATAGGAGCGTTTTGATCTACTGGATGAATCTTGTTAGCAACTGGCTGTAGGTGTGGGTGATGTAGTGCAATCTCTGGAGAGGGAATTTCTGCTCTTTCATCTGGCACCATGTCACACTCAATTAAGGGTGGTAAGGGAAGCTGTACTTTCCCTCCACGGACTCAATGACTAAATGAACGGCTCTCCTGAAGTTTCTGACTTCCCAGAATAGGTTTTCAGGGTGTATGGAGTGGAGTTACCTTTAACTTCAAAGAGGTTGAAGAACTCTGTCTTGGCTAGTGACTTATTACTTTGTTCGTCCAACACTGCATACATCTTCATTGCCTTCTCCTTTTCCCCTGCAGGATATGCTTTCACCAAGATGATTTTGAGGTCACTGATGAAGATGAGCTTTCACTTTGCTCCCCGCTTTCCTCTTTCCCAGCCGTAGCACTCTGAGCGTTTAAAGGAGGAGGGCCTGGATGCAATGCGGGGATGTGTCTGTCACTGTTGCACTCGAAGCATTAGACAGTCAGTTTTCAATCTTTTGCCATGTGTTGAAAAGGCCGACAACATCTATAACAGATGCGATTGTCTCTGAGATATGCTTTGCGGTCTTCAAGAGTTTTCTCTCTAAAGAGCTTACATTTTTTCAGTGGGTGTGGCTTCTTGTGAATTGGAAACTGGCGATCTGGCTCATCCAATTCTTTTAAAGTAGGACTGCTTTGGGTGTCTGATGGCTCTTCTGGGATGTCTGTTTTGTGTACAGTCACAGAGGCTTTGTTGTTGTACCCCGTAGGCTTTTCGCTCTTAAAGGAGGCATTGCTGCTTGGTGTTGATATAATAAAGCTTGGATCGTTCTTAATCTTTGCCTGTTGCTGGACAAACTTGGCGAAGACAGAGAAAGGAGGGAAGGCTACTCTGTAATCTTCCTTGTACTTGCTTCCAATGCTAGTCCACCTTCTCTTGCAGATTATAGGGAAGCTTTTCCACTATTTCTCTTACCCCACGAGCTGTATCCAAGTACGAAAGCCCTGGCAGAGCACCGTCTTCCTTAGCACACTCAAGTTCGAGGAGAATGTCGCCGAGTTCTCTCAGTTTAACATTGTCTTTGTTGGTGAGCTTCGAAAAGTGTTCTATTTTCTTGAGCAGTGCGTCTTCAATGACGTCTGGCGTCCCATAACACTCTTCAAGACGTTGCCAGACCATGTTCACACCTGCTGCAGGATTGAGTATGTGTACTGCACGAATTCTCTTTGCTTGTTGCATGGAGTCGGGCCCTAGCCACTTATGGCACATTTCTACTACAGCGCGGAGCGCGGTTTAAGCGTGCCGTGCCCGGCCCGTTTTTGGTTGCGTTTCCACTAGGCGTAGTTCCGGCTAGCGGGTACTTTTTCACAGTTTTTCTGGCTCTCCAAAATCGAGGTTCTTTCCGGGCCAACAACCGGGCTGAGTATGCTAAACTAGTGAGAGAATCGCTGGCAACTACAACAAAATGAACATATTTTACCGTGATTTAATTGTAATACATTTGTTTCAAAATGATGCCGAAGTAACAACATACTGATACCGGTTAGTAAAAACCATGAATTAATGTTTTGACAAGTCTGCAGACAGACGGCAGGCGAAAAACCTTTTAAAATGCGTGTTTTCTGAATGGAGATCGGCTAAGCTAACGTTGTATATGCTCCGACCGTCCACACTCACAACAACGGCCTACAGACATAAATAAACCAGCGACTGTATTCGCCATGACACAGACAGTCTGTGGTTTGTACTTGTTTAACTTTTGTCTAGTTTCTGAACAGATATGAGGAGCTGTGAGCTCTGAGTGCTAACAGCTAACGGCTGATGTTGGTTTTGTGTTTCGCATTGAAGATGACGTCACGGCTCCGCCTACACTGCGTTACTATAGTTACTACCCCAGTTCCTAAACTGTAATGGAAACGCAGCATAAAGTGAGCCTGGCCTACCAAGGCCTAACTATTCTGTACTAAGCCATGCGAGGCCCTGCAGTGGAAAAGTCATCAAATCTAGCTCTTCTCTGGCTGTCAGATTCAAGTCCTTAGTGGCACTTATAAAAGAGGCTTTCCACGACCAGTAATTTTCAGGCTTGTCATCGAATTGACAACTGACAGCTGCGGCTGTAGCTCGTTGGCACTGGAGCAGATGTAGACTGGCGTCAAAGTCGGCTTTTTGCTTTAGCATGCCTGCTTCCAGGTCTGCCCTCTGTTTCATCACGGCAGCTTCTTTTTCAGCATAAGCTAATTGAGCACGAGCTGCTTTTGCCTTGGCATAGGCTTTCGTGAATCTGAAACGTCTTCTTCTAAACATTACACCCTGGCTTTGTGCTTTGTGTACAATACATGTGTCTAGTGTTGCAGTGGTAATATCAGCAGGTGAAATCTGACCTTCTATTGTGTATTTTTAAAGATTGGAGAGAGCCAGGTTAACTGCTTTCCCCTGCCTTCAGTCTTTATGGTAAGCTAAGACAACCCCTGGCACTAGCTCCAAATATTTATCAGAAAATGTTGAAGTATTCTTTAAAAAACACCTTAATCTAGTTAAGGAACCCAGCCCAAAACATGAAAAAAGCCCAGCAGTGTCCACATATTTATGGCCATATTGTGTATTTGGACAAATGTCCTTTTCATAATATTAAGTAATCAGCACCATCATGATGTTGAAACAGGTGGCGCCATGCTGCTACATTAGATTAGCGCTCTGAGGATTTATATAGAATCTATTTATTTTTTCTCTTTTACATTTACGCACGTTGCTAAGGATCCAGCCAATGTTTATGAAAATGTTCCTTGAACAGCCGGACTCTTTCCCTCCCCTGTGTGGTGTAGGCTTCCAGGATCCTGTATACATTTTCACCGGCGGGGCCGTTTCAGGGCAGTCCTCTCACTGAGCCGTCCTCACCTGACCTAATTTAGATGACGGAGGGAAATGTATGGCCAACGGGAAGGGGAGGGGGCGGGCTCACACTTACATAAGAGGCCTCTAATGCATACAGAGCACATGCTACATGTGCGTGGCTGTCCTTGATGGTCTTTGGCGTGCAGTGATGAAACAAAAGAGGGGGAGACTGTGAGGATTAGACAGACTGAGAAATAGAGACAAGAAAGGAAAATGAGAACCACCGCTGGAGCTGACCCATGTTGGATTCTTTAGAAAGAGAGGGGGGAGACAGGGGGGGGAGTTATTAGTAGGCCGTCCTGCCTCCCTTGGGCCCCAGTACTTGGATTTGCATTCTTCTGCTCCACTGTCTTGGTAAACACATATGTTCATGTTTGCCTGAAGTTATTTTTTTTTTTAGAATAGAAAATAAACTGGGTCTCATAAAACGAAGCTGCTGGCAGAACAAGATGTACTTTTGTGTGCATTTGTGTTGCTACGCATGTGAGGAAAGCCAGGGTTGGAAGAAAAAGGGTGTCTTCAAACAGTCCTGGAGATTGGAGCCTTTTCTGAAATTGACAGCACAGCTGGCTGCAATGTTCTCCTGCTGCTGAGTGGAAAATTCCTGCCATGACGGAGCATGAAGTGTGTGCATGTGAGAGAGAGAGAGGGAGAGGGGGTGTGCGCAGGACACACACATGAGACAGGGAGGGAAGGAGGAGGGCGATCCGAGGGGGCTGGGCTATCGTCCAGACAGCTGGCGAGGGATTGGTTGGCGGAAAAGCTGCCTTTATGAGATCACAGCCCCCACAACAGCATCCACCCACATGGTGGACTTCATGTGAAATGAGCCACGCTGCCAACATGAAGTTCATAAGAAAGCCCCGTGTTCTTCAGGAAGTGCCACCATCAAGTCCTTCCCATCCCCTGCTTCACTGAAACAGACCCAATTACACTTCTCTATGGGAGTCCGAGTGGCCCTCTCACTGCTGGACCGCAGCTGTTCTTTATACTGTACAGTGGAGCAGTGTGAATAACCTTTGTACACTTGCAGTCAAAGGAGAACTTCACCCACAAAATGATCCTTTGTGTCTCAAAAGCTCACCCTGTGTACCTCTAATTTGTTAAGAAAACATTTCCTGCACGCCTGCATGAGGGAAGGTTGCTGAATTGAAGTAAAACTTAAGTTTAGGTGTAAATCAATAATTTCTCATCTTGATAACTGCACTTGTCAATATTTGTATGCCTGGTTAAAAATGACTATATGTAACAGCATTATCAGCTCACTTTGAACGGTTTAGTGTCTTTTAGCTCATTTTTATTTTTTACGGTCTGCTAATAATTTGTTTCTTATCAGCGCTATTTCCAAATGAAGCAGGTAGCTTTCAAAAACAACCAAAACATCTCTTACTCATTCATTTAAATTAAAATGTTTGGGTCAGTAGAATACTTATTTTTGGGGGCCAACAGCTTTCATCACTACAAGTTTCAGATTTTCGTATTATTATTTTCTTACTATTTAAATCATGCAATGTATACGAATTCTGCATTCTACTTTTCTGCAGATATTCATGTATCATCTTGTACTCTGCTGCACACAGATGAAACACAGCTGCTTGTTTTTAAGTTATTGAAAGTTCACATTTGACTATCTTTATCGTTTCACCACCAGATGGTGATACACTGTCAGACTGGCCGTCACCCTCATGTGACCCTTCACAGCCCCCCTCCTCACTGAGACCTTTGCTCCACATTATCCTACACTGCCTTGTGTCACAGGTCAGACTCCAACTATGATCCCTGTAATCACAAGAAACCACTAAATAAAAACTTAGTGGTACATGTTTTGCCTCAAAGACATAGTACTCTATCTTTGGAGTAATAATGTATGGTTTAAGTTGTCACATCACAGCTGATGACAGGCTTTCCACACATTTTCTGCACTGCCTGGTTGCTAATCCAAATTGCCCCGACTCGCAGAAAAAGCATGGATCATACAGCCATGACATGAGGATTTACAAGGTAGGTGCAATCATTTGGATTTTAATTTCAGAGAAGGAGAACATGCTGGAGCTCAGACATTATCTACAGAGAGATGCTTTAGTGGCCAACAGTTTTCCCATCTGTGAAGACAAATCTTTTTGGTTGAGGAACTAGCAGCAGGCCTCTCGACCAGCTGTCTGTCACTGGGGACCGTCGGGCCCTCTGAGATCGGATTGGATCTGTCAATAAGTCTGACAGGAAGTGCTGATGAACTGAGCGGTGCTGCCAGCGCCCGTCTCTCCCTGACACTGATGTGACCAGACAAACCTTGTTCTCTTCTCATTTAGCCATTATTCCAGCCCAGCGACTCTGCTGCGGCTACTGTAGAGCATTGTTTTTCAAATTATGCAAATATTTGTTACCAAATGGAGGTGCATATTGCGGCAAACATAGCTGGCCCCAATCTAAATAGGATTTAGAGCTCATCTTGGATTATGCTACAAGGGGGACATTAGCATTTTCATCTATTATTACTACTTCAGGCGTGTTTTAAACTATGAGTGCAGTGATAATGTATCTTCTATATTGGCCAAATGATGAATAGTCAGTAAACATTGTTATGATGCATGCCAGGAAACAGGGTTTTCTTATTTAACAATAAATCCAGCACATTATCTTCAATTTCACCAATCTGTATTCAGTCATGATAGAGCAATTTATTTTTTATTCCCAAGTGCAGTGACTTCATCTGTCAACAAAAACTCTTTAATACAACTTCATGTAACAGTGACAATGAGGTGATAACAAAAGTTGTTTTTCCCCGTGGGTTTAATTTATTAGTCCATTAATGAAAACCCTCCAGCACATGATGTAGTCGGTGGGAGAGCTGAGAGCCAATAACAGCCCGAAGAGCCAGTGAGATGTCAATTTAGTCACATATTTATTACATAAATATATAGTAAAATAGACCAGCGACAATTACCATAAAAATATCTTCCTTCAAAACCCTGACCATAAACAAAGATTTGAAAATCACACATTGACATTTACAAACACGCTGATTGTCTGGACCTGTCGTAAGCAGCCCACCACAAAAACCTGACATCACACCGCCCACTGGACTCTTGTTGGGAGGAGGAGGTAAAAAGGGGGGGGTGGTGGGTGCTAGGGAACAGCAGGGGGTTGGGTAATGACCGGGGGGGACAGGTCCAGGTGAGAGAGGGTGTGGTGTGATGGAGGTGTGAGAGGAGATCACAGTAGATATTCGGAGGTTTCCTGCGTGTGTGTGTTATTGAGAGAGGACAGTGTGTGTTTTAGCCCGGAGCGTTGCCTAAAGCTCGGCTGTATGTCCTTGCACGATGGAAATGAATCCTAAATATTTGTCCTTGTTTTGCATGACTGAACAGGGACATCATCAGAGAAAGAAAACAGACATATCAGGAACAAAACCTGGGAGTAATATAATATATATTATATTTTCAGATACTTCTTTTTGCCTGGGTTAACCTGCACCGGACACCAGGAGGCCGCGGTTTGTAGTATTGTAGCCATTTATTGTACATTATCAGGCACAGAAACTGAATACACTTTAAATAATTTCTGCTACTCTTTTGTACTACCCTGAAAATATATAAATATCTGGCACCTCTGGATAGAGAAAGAAGGAGAGATCTCTACTGTGAGTACAGTGAATGGCCATGTGTTTCCCTGTGTACTGTGTCCTCTGACTGGTCAGGGTGGGTAGACTCGAGCCCACGATGTTACTGCAAACTGTTATACATTACCAGCAATATTTTGTATTTACTCTGGATTTGTATTCATTTTGGCTTCTTATTCTCTCTAGAAATCTCTGTTTAGTGTCCCGGACTGTGATACACACAAATCTAGACATTAGTCGCTTTCATAATATGCAATCCTCTTAGTGACTTATAAGATGGTAAAACTAGGTCAAGGCAAAATAATAAAAATATATTTTACTCTGACCAAGAAATCCCCTAGAGTAAATGACACATAATGTACTATTAAAACTAGATACTGGACGACAATAAGACCCTAATTCACTTGAATGAAAGTTGTTAGGCAATCATATTTCTTGACTCTGGGAAAGTTTACAAAAAAAAAAACGTTAAAAAAACAATTGACCTTGTTCTAGTCTGATGCGTCCTGTCAAAGTATTTCTAATGTCTCTTTTGAAGCTTAAATAAACGTTTTTTTCATTGCCTAATATCTCTTTTAGCATAGGGTACACTGGACCAAAGGAAAAGAGATAATGTCTAAAATCCATTGGGGCAGCAACATTTAAAAGGACGCCCCATTAAAGGTCAATAACATCAGCTTTTGCTGTTTTATTGTACATTATGAATGAATGAAAAGCATCCTCTTTAGGAGGTGTCATTCTCTTTCAGACAGAAATCCTTAAGTTGTACAGCATTTGTCGATGTAACACATTTTCTATGTGTGATAAACAGATTTGCTTAAATTATCTTCAGTAGGCCTATGCGGTTGTTTACTTATTCACATCTGTACTTGACATTTCCTTAGAAGTTATGAAACATGGTTAGGAAAATACATTGACTGCTTGACTGCCATGTATCAACTTTAAAGGACATTTTTCTCAGTAAAGGTAATTTGTGATTTTTGTTTTTTTAACATATTTTTTTCCACCTTATGAGTCACTAACATTGCTTCCAACTGTAATTTGCTGAGCCTTAAACACCCAGTTTGAGGAGGGTCGAGATCAGTGACAAACTGGTTTTTCTCTTTGTGGTTCCCAGTTTTCTCCAGAGATAATAGGACTTGCCTACTTTATTGTTTGCATTGAGGGCTGTGACAACAGGTAATCTGACCCTTCACATCCTGTCTTTGGCACCTTCCTAACCCTGATCCTGACCGGACAGGTCGTGACCCCTGAGTGTCTGAAGAACACGTTGAAGCTTTCCCAGCAGCCTCTGTAGTCACAGTGAAGCAAGGAACTCTTGAAGGAGTGATACAAAAGTAAAAAAGGTAGTTGTATAAGCTGAATGTGAAGGTTGTTTATAGCTCATTTGCACATTTACTTAATTTTTTCGTAGGTTTTGTAAAACACATTCTGCTGGTTTGAGTTATAGTATGTTTGAATAGTCCCATATATACTGAGCAGGCTTGAACAGGGTTCTTGAGAAGATGCAAGAGAGAAAAAAGACAAAGAAACTTCAAATCAAAACATAACCCCCGAGAGTACTCTGCAGATTTGCTCTTCAGCATGCTTCTATTGAATTTGCTGACATATCGAAACACACAACGTTTGCAAAACTTTTTTAAATGCATTGTCCAGTCCTGAAATCTGGCATCTTTGTGTTAAATCAAGACAAAGTAAAGTCCTGTTGATGCTTACCATTCATTCAGATCTACATCAAAGACCTTTACTTTCTCTTGATTTATCATGATCATCTTTCATCTTGAGACTTTCTACTAGGACAGTGGATCGTAGAATAGTGAATACAGACACACAGACAGTTCATAGACACTTGTACATCAAAACCTCACCTATAAATAAAGTCTGACATGTAAACATCTACCAGCACCAGAACCTGTTGCATCTACCAGGTATCTGCTTTTTAGCGAAACACTGATCCTGCTGTTGAGGAAACCACTTTGAAGCATAGCGCATTTTTGCTAAATGTTTTTAACAACATAGCCTACTATAAGCATGCCAAGCTTTCTGTACATGCGACACTGAGTCTTTTCTGTTGTAAACAATGTGAGCAAAGAGTTGGTACAGTAAAGAAGATGTTCCCAGTGGTTCTCAAAGAGGTGGTTGTTGGTGATTTTGCTGGTGCTGTATAAAAGTGGCTTGGACCTGCTACAGAGTGGAAAACTGTTTCGAAGTTGATCCCTTTCTTCAGGTTTAAAAGTCAGCAGAGAGAGAGAGTTCCTCTGGTTTTGCATACAACAGTGAGAGCAGATAGTGTATGTGCTCTGACGGTTTTAGACGGAACCGACAAAGCACACGTGTTGGACCAAGAGAGGGTGGGGGGGGGTGGGAGAGGAAGAACGGAAAGCACCCTTTGAGGCCGGTTTTTCAAACCTGAGCAAGTCAAAGCCTTTTTTTTTTTCAACCTGACAAACATTGCATATTTTCCTCATAAGCATCTCCCCAAGCTACTCTACACTTCACATCACTGATCTAATATCTGATCTATATTCCTGATTAATAGACTAATTATAGATAAGCTAATTTGTGTACATTCTTAGCTGTCTAGGCATGTGATTTCCCACCCGTTTATAAAAATATCTCCATGACTATAAATTTCCTTTTAGATCGTCCGAGCAGCACAAAACCGCTGCAACACCTATAAGTGCTGTTAGTTCCATCTTGGGATTTGGTGTACTAGGCAATAGGACCGTGATAGTGTCCGCTCAAAGCTATTCCTAATGTCTAGTGCAGTGAAAGGAGCTCCATGTGCCATTGGAAAAGGAAAGGAATGTCATCATGATCATAACAACTTTCATTTACACAATGCCTCACATACGTGTTGGCTGCCAATCAGTATTCTAACAGTCACATTTGAAATTGCAAACAGTCTGAACGCGCATCTAATGTTGACAGCGCGCTCAATAAGCCGATATGGCATGATTCAGCTCATGAAGGCTTACATATTCTCTACTGATTTGTTGAACTGAAATGGCCACAAAGAGTATTGGCTTATTCAATATTTTGTGTCACGATAACCTAAAAATCACTCTCGGAGTCCTAAACTGCTACCACCCAGCACACTAAACTCTTTACCAGAGATCCAACTACATAACGTGGGTTTTTCTAAATCGAGCCTTCATAATAGATCCTCCGGTGCCCTATGAAACACGCTGTAGAACAATACCACATGGAGGAAGGATACAAAAGCAATCAATAAGGCCATCATATGGAAAGAGAAACAAAATGATAAAGCCTCAAACTGCAGGCGCGGCATTATCTGAGCCGGTCTGCCAGAAGCGTCTGATTGTGAGAATTCCTGCAGCTTTTATTTTTGAAATATTCCACTCTTGCAATTCAGTGTTCCTGTCCTGCAACCCCACCACCCTCATAAACTGTAACAATGGCTTCAAAGACTATCTTTTAGCCCGATGAACACAATTTTAGTTACATTCTTCAAAGGAAATAATACACGTCTGTGACAGGACTCTGTTTTACAGACTTCTGTCATGTACCACGGCCTGAAAAGGTGCTTTTGGACTCGGAAGGGAAGGAGGAGGTTGATCTGATAGCAGGATGTTCAAAGCAAAGTTCACACACTACAGTTCTCTCACATGAGCATGGATGCTGACATTCACATGCACACACCTATACACACGCAGAGCCTTGGTTTTTAGCCATGCCATTCTTTCGGTACATCACACAGCTAAACAGTAAGCACACTGAAATAGAACAGGCGTAGAGATGGAGGAACAAAGCCCCCCCCCCCCCTGATCCCCTCAAGGCTGGATGGTGCGTGGCTTGGAAGGGAGCCAAGTACAGTTGTATGTACACCATTAACCAACTGGGGGGGAGCTGCATGTTGCTGCTGCCACTTTGACCGTAAAGGGAGAAAGTGCAAAGACTACTACTGACAGGACGGGCTGAGTTGACTTTGAACACCATGGCACGTGTTTATGAGAAAATGGGATTTAAGATAGGTCCGCTGGATCCTTTCTTGCTGTGCTATGGAAGCCCATTCCTGCCAGGAATAGGAAAGGTTGGGGATGCTAGAAATAAATATAATTATATAACTCAAAGTAAGAAAAAATAAAACGTTTTAAAGTCATTAATAAAACATAATTCAGAGATGAAGAAATCTAGATACTGACAGCAAATCAACATTTCTAAGATTGTAATTTTCATGATCTAAATGATGCCCGTATCATCCTGGATTTTTTAGGTCAAAAATAATTCCCTTTGATAATATATCTTAACTTTTGAGATTTTGGAATTATGAGGTAAAAAGTAAACTACTGACCAACATTTCATTTTTGATTTGCCATGAGTAGAGTTTATCCATAGAATGTAATTTCCTTTTGTTTACGCTAGCCTAGCTAACAAACGTAGCCTCGAGTCATCCACAGGGTTTAGGGGGTCTTCTCTGGAGAGATCAGATCCTCAGTTTAAAAAGCTCATACTAATGTTACCTTACATTTCAAGGCACTCCAAATAGCTTCATACATGTGCTGTTTTGGGGCTGAGTAGGTTGTAAAAGGAAGCCACTGGTGGTGTGTGGACCTGCAGTCCCTTCTCTTGACTGTGAACTGGTTTACCACTTGTTCACACCGTTGGTTGAACTTTTATAATAATAGGGGACTTAATCGCTCTCGTTGTTAGATTAGCATTACTTTTGGCCCTTATTTCAAATTTAAGAAGAAATTCGAGACATTACTTTGTCTAATGAGATATTAAACAATTGGTGATTTGAATATTTATCGAATAAGGCCATAGCTTTAAGTAGCCTAATAAAACATCTAAGAAGACCCTGGGAGTAGAATAAATATTCCCATACAAATAATCAAAGTAGAATTGGAGTGTCAGACCATTTTCCATTTGAACTGTTACCTTGACAAAGTTGTTTTGGTTCATGCTACCGATGAGAATACAGTACACTTTCTCAAAACCATTTCATCTCTAAACCCTAAAGCACTGTGCCCCTCTCCTTCTCTCTCTCTCTGGCTTCCCTGTGCTTAACCATCAGCCGTCCCGTGACCTTTTCTGTCTCCCCTGGCTGTCGTTGCCTCATTACCTCCGTATAGGATGTTATGTTTTCGCCTCAGTTCTTCAAATTACGCTCATCAAATTAGAATGTGGTCGTCTGTTTGTCAGCAGGATTAGAGAAATGACTCTTAGGGTGTAGCATGGGCCAAGGAAGAGTCCATTATGTTTGAGCTGATCCAAATGATGGTGCAGAAACACCATTTATGTTTCCCTTTTCTAAAAGGTGCGAGGTAGGCCATTTGTGCTGCACTGTTCTCTGAATAATAGGAAACATTGTTCCATGCTGGTCTGTTTGGTAACATCTGGAAGTTGCTTTAAGAGCCATATTCTTCACGATTATAATATACCCATTATTTTGACATCCCAGCCCATGGCGTAATTTTGTTGGTTATTCTGTACACATGACATGTATTGCATGTCTGTCAGTAAATGAAGAGGGAGGTTTATTCAATGTTTTAAATACAGATTGTAAAGCCCTTTGAGGCACATTTGTGATATGGGGCTGCATAAATACAATTCATTTGTCTTTTCCTGGCAGGAATGGGGTTCCATATGGAGCAGCACAAAACATAAGCAAACAACTCCCACTCTCAAACAAGACAGAAAACACTGTCCCACCTCCACACATGAAGTCATGTGTTTTCATTAAGGGCTAAGAAAGCAATGACTTTAGTATTTGAGGTAGACACACGACCCAAATCCTTGAAGCCTGGATGTCTATACCATTTCAATCTGGAGCGAACACAGAACAGAACAAAAGGTACATTGCTGATTGTAAATTGAGAAGACAAAAAAAAAGAGGAGCTAACAATGTTTTTTCATCTAAGGTTCATCATCATTTATTAGAAAATGTTCTTTTACCTGAGAGAATCCTTCAATAGCTTCCTTTACCCAGTCACACAAAGTGGTCTGTGTGTGTGTGTGTGCATGTTTGTGTGTGTGTGTGTGGAGCGGGTCTAAGCTGATGCTCTCATGGGTGGGAACATTTTAGAATCAATCATGAGATTACTATTTTCCCACAATCATAAAAAAGATCTGCTGAGATAAGAACTACGCCAAAAGGTTCACTCACTCACTTATTGCACTTCAATACAAAAAGAATCGTAAACTTTATAATTAGTCATTAGGTGCCTTAAGGCTGAAACTCTCATTTTCGGGTTAAACTAATTTGAAAAACAATTAACGTTACAAAAGGCATTTGGCTTGGGTGCAATTTGACTTTTTTTTCCTGTCAGCACAATTATTATCACCAAAGATCCTTCCACGTCTCGTGGATTGGTTTGGGCCGTTCAAAGTGCATTTGAGTTAAGTGCTCATGTTCAACGGGGGCTCAGTAGGTTGTAGATGTTTATCATTTTTTCTCGATTACAAGTCAGGTCAAATCCTTTCCTCATGTCTAAAAAGTAGAGGAATAGGTTAGGTAAACGTAGCTATGCTATGTTTCCCACTGATAGACATCAAACACCCACTCTTTATCATTACATTAAGTTGGTCGCAGGATAGAAACAATTAAAGCTTTACACACATATTGCAGACAAGTGAGTTAAGGGGATTTTCTAAATCTTGTAATTCGTGGCCCTAACGTTGGACCCACCCAACGATGAGAGCATCGCATCAAGAAGACGTACCCAAACCTCCAAACAACACACACATAAATGCACACACACCACTTTCTGAGCAGTTTACAAATAAACAGCACATCTCGTAGAATCCTTATTCTCCACAACATCCCCAGTACCCCTCCTACTTGTTCTACCGTGGAGAGAGGCAGTCAGCTGGGCTAAAGGCCAGCTCACCAAGGTAGTCCAGACCCCCGCTGATATAAGTAGCGAGATGTCCAGAACATCTGGAATTCAAGCCAGGCCAAATTTTACAAGCAGGACTGGCTCGCTGTTGTTACGTTGAGCTTTTCTGTGGGAGGGAGCAGGAGGGAAATTGCATAGACATCTTGCTACTTGCGTATCTTCACAAACTCTACATTTGGCATAGGGGGGGACCAAACACAACCATGAAGCCAAAAAACAGACAATCTCCACCCTTGTCCAACATGTCAACATGTGAGAATAAATCAGGATCATAATATTTATGGATGGGATGAGTTTGCCCCCGCAGAGCCAGCCTTGAATCTCTGCATGTTGTGGTGCTGCTAACGCAATTTGCGGTAGTCTGGGTGTCATCAGAGACCAAATGACTTTCAGCTTATGCCAGGAAGAAATGAAAAACATATATGGGGCTAGAGTTCAAACTTTCATCACCAGCTAAGACTCAGTTTACACTTCATGTGTCTCGGGCAGAGTGGACCGTTATTGGACTGCAGTAGAAATGCATATCAGAGGATTGACATTTGAATGCGTGCGAGAAGAGTATTCAGGTGCATTCTTGCCAGATGTGGAAAAGTCTGAATGCATCTGTAATGTTCACTCTTAAGTGTAACTACATCAGTAAGCTGTAGATAGATGAAGCTTCTAGAGCTTCTCATGTTTTGAGGAGCTTCAGATCCAAATTGCATATAGCCCGCATAAACAAAGACATGATCCGTCCAATAAGAGATACATATATGTTGCCTAGTGTTAATAACAACGTATTGAATCTGGATTTTAAAAAAGACACATGAAATGACTACAAATTGAACCTCTAATAGTCCCTGGTTCAGGTTTATGACCACCTTGTATCACAAACTGAGCAAGAGGTTTTGAGGCTGGCTTCTGGGAGGCAATGGGATGGTGGACGAATGGGGAAATCCATGTTGGCGGTTTCCAACCTTGATGCGTGTGCTTTGCAGCCACGCTAGCTGACATTCACTTCAATATTAACCTGCTTATGTTCTATTCATCTGCCTCTCCCACTGTACTCATCAAACCACCTCACTGCCCTGCAGACCTTTAGCCACTGTGGCTGCTGGCAACACTCACATCAAGAGTTTGGAAGAACTGATTCCATAGGTGAACACACACACACACACACATAACTATAGACATTCATGTGTGGTGTGTGGTGTCGTTGTGAGAATTTGAGGGGTACGCATCTATCTCTTTGCAAACAACAGGAGGCACAGGGTTCATGATTAATGTCACGGGGCACTTCTGAATATGGATCAGCATGCACATGTGAGAGAGTGCACACACACAGACACACAGACACACACACACACACACACAATAACGTATGAAGCATTACACATTACTTTGCTTTTTTCCCTCCTCTTACATTGGAGCGGGATGGAGAGGTTAAATGTACTTTGTTGCAATAAATCTCGAGTGTTGTATGTTTTTGTATTTACATCCTTGGTTATGGCCAACAATAAAATGTAAATAAAAACACAAATAAAATCAAAAACAGAAAACATACAAAAATACACAACATAGTATTGCACCTTGCAGATGGGCAATATATATTCTCAGTTTAGTTGTAGGTTGGTAACGTCTATGTGACACCAATATAGTTTCTGCTGGTGTGTGGAAGTTGGGTTGTGGGTGCCGCGCTCAGGTCCAGCCCCCTCCTGTCAGCTACATTCAATACCATAAAACTGTCAGCCATTACAAAAGTCTTAGTCCCTCAGTCTCTGGGCTATTCACATTTTGAAGTTCACTGTCTAAAGACTGTGCCTTTTTAAGTTGGAGAACTACACGTTAGCTGATGGTCTCTAACGTCTCACAACCAAAGAAGGTAGAGCACAAAAGTTTGAGGGAAGAGTCATTTTGTAACTTCTACTGATGCGTACACACAAGCACATATTATCTTAACATATACATTTGTTTTAAATCTATATATGCATCTCTGAACTTTCACATGTGCCTGCAAAATATGACTCCTCCCAAGTTCCTTTGAGTGTTGTGTTGTGTGAGGTACGACAAGATTGTTTTTTTTTTTTTTGTATTTTCAGTTTCTGTTGCATTATTTTTCCTGTTTGTGTTTTTTTTTCTCCAAAGTTGTATTTCATAAAAAAAGAAAAATATAAAAAAGAAATTCCTGTTTTGTTGGTTGTAAATTCCTCCTGATAAAAGGGGACGGACAACTGGACAGACACACAGACAAATAGATCAGTTGGCTTATCAACACAAAGTATAGATGTGAAAAAGAAGTGAAATATTGTCTATGTTACACTGCACGCATGGTCAAAAAGTGACTAGAGCTGTTTTTTAAACCTTTTTTACACAGAGCAGTTTAAGCGTCAAAAAACAAACAGAAAAATAAGAAAACAATGATAAAATGAAAAATTCTCCAATAATTTTGTTCAGGAGTCTGTTTTTTAAAAAGTCATCTCTTTTCATTGTGTTTTGTGGATTTATAATCATTTCATATATCTTTTTTTCTGAATCTGAATCAGACTCAGAAAGTAAAGCAGCATTATAACCCCGACTGTCACACACACACATATCCAGTCAGCTCACGAGAACAAAGGACATCAATAGGGTTTTTTTCTCTTTTTCAGTTCTTTTGCAAAGATGTGTCGGAATTCCAAACCTACATCTCTGGAATGAGCGATCACGTTCTGATCCTCACTACATGACAGGTGGGGGGTTATCCTTTTGGAGGGAGCTGAGGGGGACATTTGGGGTTGTCAGCTGGCATGGGAGCAGGGGCTCATATGTGGTCGTTGTGGGAACTGAAAGGGGAGACGCTACATATTCCAACACTGCCGTCTCCCCTTCCTCCGAGTGTTTGTTAGCATCGTCCGACCACATCACCCTCTGTCACCCATGTCAATGATGGCAGTGAGGGTCGCGGACCCTCAGCTTTGTGTTTCCTGTCCGACGCTTTCTTCTCTCGCATCTTCACAATCTCGCGTTCAAGTCTCTCGTTCCCAACGCTGCTGCTTTGCCTTTCACATTCATTCGGTGGCGCCACACTAAAGGGCAGATATGGCCAGCCTTGTCTCACAAGGAAGTGGCCTGGATCCCGTTTGGTGTCAATGATTCTGGGCCAAACTGGGCGCATCCCACTCGGCGGTGGGTGGGTAGGATAGCTAGGGTGCTTCGTGAAGAGGAGAGGGGGAGAGAAGATGATTGAAGGGAGGGCTCTGAATTTGAAATGTCACTGGGCTGACTCTATAGGAAGGATAATCAGGGAAATGGATACTACAAGGAGAATTAATAAGTGCTACTGTGCACAGCCCTCCTACGCAGGGATCTCTTTACGCCCCTGGTTGGGATGATTTAAGGGTGAGGGTCATGTGCTGTGGGTCTAATACTGACAACGGGTCAGGTTTGGGACTGAGCCCACTTCAACGGCCAGCCTCTGTTACACAGAGCCACCAAAACTCACCTTCGTAAGGAGCGTCCCGCACCAAACGCACCCTAAATGACGGGAGTTTTGGTGAGGGACGCAAATGGGGAATCCAACAAGAGGTGTTGGTTTGATGAGTAGGGGGTCGCTGCAGTAGTGCAAAAGCTCCCACCAGCCAGGCTAGGTGGGGGCTGTTATAATGTTGGTGGGGGTACAATTTAGTCAAAGCTAGGCTCCAGAAAGGACATAGGCTAGATTAGGGTAAGGCTATGGGATGGATCTCTAAAAGTGAGGATGATGCTTGTGAAGGGGATTCTTCTGGGAGTCAGACCAGGCTCCACAATTTTGCCCAAAGGTGGCGTTCCAGTTCCTCTCGCCTCCCAGCGTTGCTCTAGACGTCGAAGCAGCGAGGCATGGCCATTTGTGACGATTACCCATGATCCCTGCCACATGTTGCTCTGCTTGGGTGCTCCCGAGGGGTGCAGATTAGCCATCCTGTACAAGTGCCAAGTATGAAGTACTGTTTGGCGTTGAGTATAAAATAGATTTTCTTAGTCTCTCTTTTCTTTCATTCTCTTCTTGTAAGAGTGGTAAACCCAGTTAGATTTGGCATGGCCCCAGAATTGGAATGAACAGAGTGGGCTTTTATCTAATCAATCAACATTGGTGAATGGTCCTTTGGCTAGTACACTATGATATTTGCCATGGATATAATTGCAGTGAGATATTACCGTTATAGTGGTGAGCATTGGTAAAGTGCATGAGACTAAAAGAGCTTTTGAGTTTAAGAAGCTTCATTTCGGTTTAGAACATTGTACCTTTTTAAGTCTAATGCACTGTCCATGCATCAGAGAAAGCTTATTTCAGAGAAAATATTTATCAAGATCCAAGGACAGCCATCATGAGTGTACTATGGAAGATAGCCATAATGCAGAAGCAAACAGCCCTTTCTCTGCATGCTAATTCAACGGGCGTGGCCGATGCGGGTTCTAGGTACTCTGTTATCTATCCTCTTGCTACTTGCGCAAATGGGTGTCAGCTGGGCTGCACATCTACAGTGTCCTTCGTCGCTCCTGTGAGTCGGCTTCTGTTCTGACAGAAACGGGGTAAATCCAAATTTCAAAAGACGACATTTGGTCCCATATAACGAAAAGAGATAACCCGAATGTAATGGGTACCATTCCCTGGAGTCGGTAGAACCATCCGGGGGGATGGCTGGCCCTCCTGTCTTCAATGGTATTTCATTTCAACCAAGTGATAGAACTGAGGATGTGTGTGTGTGTCTATGAGTGTTTTGTCAATTCCTGACTACAAGTGTGCACCGACGTAAATATTATGCACATTTCTGTGTTAGCCTACACATGCGCCAACTCAAATGGTGTATGTCTGTGTGTCGGCTGTGGGCAGCTGCCCCGTGTCCACAGAGGTGAGGTAGTGCCTGACACCACAGGGGCAGTAGTGCCGCCCCAGCCTGGGGGTGTATCCACTTTGAGGTAAATGGTAGCCTTCTTGGCATTTGCCTGCACTCAGTGATGCCCATGGTAAAACAAGGCAAATGTGTATGGAAGCCTGGAGGGGCCACACTGAGCTGAGTCCGTGAGGAGGGGACTCTGAACAAACCCTGCAGGTTAGGGCTGTATATTGACACTGACGTGCAGTGCATACAGTAAAATGAGGCATTCATGTTACTCTGAGGTGATGTGTGTTTTCATGTTAATGTGTGTCTGTGTGAGAAAAATACAGAGAGAAAAAGAGTGTGTGTGTGTGTGTGTTTGTCGAGTTGAGCTTTGCTGCCTCGCTGGTAGTTGCTGCTATTGAAAACCTCCTTGGAGGCTGTGTGTGGGAGATTTACTCCTGACCCTGGCTCTGACTCTACAGTCCAGCAATTAAATCTGGATTCCTCTCTCCATCTCTTCTCCTCCCTCCTCTCACATCCTTCCTTTCTTTCTTTTTTCTTCCTTTCTTTATTTCAATGCAGTAACTCCTTGGAGAGAGAAGGGTTTAACTTTCATTAAAAAGCCAGAAGGGCTCTCACACAAGCAGCTCGGGCAATGACAAGGCAAATCTGCTCAAATGTGTGTAAATGTGTGTGTGTGTGTGTGTGTATGTCACAGGAGCCGGTCCAATGACAAAAATATGAAGGTAGATATGGAGCCATGTTCTGCACATTACTTTTCAAAGGCAGACAACACAATTTCATAAAACTGGAGTAGCCTTTTATAAATATAGCACCGGTATCACTGGGTTCGAATAAGATACCCAGAAACAGCTGTAACGGCTCAGATTGAGTTGAGGAATCGATAATAAGACTAAGTCTGGTAGCTCTGCTATACAGCAGCCATTTTACACCAAAGTAATGCTTAAAGCATTTGCTGAAATTTCACTGTGCAGTGTTTGCTGATTGCATGTGCCTGCATGACTGTGAGCATCAATATCAATGTCACCGTTGTCCATATTTTCTGAATTACTGACTTAACACTTATTCAGAAATAATACTGAGAGGTGCTGGCCAGCATGGCAGCTGGAAACATGGGCTTTAAAAAGGTGTGTAAATCGGTGACCGTTCAAAAAAAGAACACGAGAGGGGGAAAGGACCCCCGAAAAGAGCGCTGCTCTGAAGAACTGAGGTGGAACAGGCTGTGGCTGTGTGTGTATGTGCATGTGTGTGTTTGTGTGTGTGCGTGCATGTGTGTGTTTGTGTGTGTGTGTGCGTGCGTGCAAGTGTCTTGGCAAATGGATACAACTCTTACTAAATAAGACATCATCCTCAGACAGAAGGGCCCCCACACAGATTTTGAAACAGGGGTAGGTAAAAGGAGGAGAATTAGGTGGAGGAGAGGGCTGTCGAAAAACAAAAATCCTCTGTTTGCTCGACTCTCCTGTTGCTGGTGTGTTGTTTGTGTATTGGTTGGTTCCAGTTTTTAAACCACATCTGTAAATGCAATGTCGGAGGAATGCAGATTCCTGCCGAGAGGACTCTTCCTCCATCCTTTCCCTGTAAAAACGATGGCCCTTCCATCTCTCAGTTTGCCCCAACTTCCTCTTCCCTTTGCGTGGTGGGAATTGTGTTTCACACCTCCTGGTCCTCGAAGACCTCCAGGAAGAGCGGGGGGAAGAGTTCATTGGGACACTCCACCTTCATGTGAAGGAAGCGGCTGGCGTGGCACGCCCCGATCATCCGCAGGTCGGTCACCTTCATTAGGAGCTTCGGCCAGAAGTGAGGAATGTTGTGCTTGCGGTAGTTGATGTAGTGCTCAAACGCCAGCAGGTAGGTCTCCTGGCACTTCTCGATCTTGTCCATGCAGGTCAGGCCAGAGCGATCTGGGGATAGGAAGATACGGTGGGGAGGGAGGAAGAGAGGTGAGTGGATCATTTAAGAACAAGGAGAAAATACAAAAAAGGAGAGAGGGAGAGAGTGAAAATTAGTGTATAAGAAATCAACAAATGAATGCTGACTAAATGTCATCGTTTTATAACTTTCATTTGTTTTTATGGACAATTTCCATTGGGAAATACTTTGTGTACTGTAATGCCTCGATTAGGGGCTTGGTACCTTGAAATCATATTCATTCTTACTTTCTAATAACGCGGGGCTACCCTGGGAATTGTTACATTGCTTCTTTTGCGAGAGGCCACCATAATACATATCCTGTCTTTATTTGCATTCTATTATTTCAAAAACCCTGAGCACATTATGTGACATGAGTTCCAAAACCCTAAAAAGTCTCCTGTTTTGATAGTGAACTAATCAAGAGTTTTTTTAATCAAATTTAGGAGGAGATTTAGGATTTCCTCCTTTCAACACTGAATATGTATGTGGGACTTTAATTATCAGGCCATAATTACATTTGGATTCACAAAAGGTTACGATATATCAGTAAGGCAGTGGGTAATGAATATGGACAGTCATGGAATTGTGTCTCCAAGGGCACAGAAGACTGAGCATTTACATTTACATTAGGCTCAAACTCCCAGAGTATTATAAGCAGAAAGGAGAGGCACAGCCATGCAGCTTTAAGTTTTAGAGAAGTAGTCAACCTGAGCTCATGAGCAGCACGGCCTGTAGCAGCGCCACCTCTGTGTCGTCGAGGTTGAACTGCGCCAGGCTCTTGCCCAGATCGAAGATGGCGTCCGACACCACGCCCAGCCCGCCGTTCTTCAGCTGCTCCCGCTTCACGGCCATCTCCCCACTCAGCGTCAGCGTCTCACTCTCGGGGTCGTAGCGGATGGCGGCTCGCAGCGACATGATCTCCATGCAGCAGCCCTTCAACAGGATGATCTGGTCTTCACACGGTAGCTGGGGGGAAATGATTAGAGATATTGGTGGATGATTTGAACAAAAAGAAAATGTTACATACAGTAACAGTTAATGTGGGTACAGTTTTCTCATTCATTTTAGAGTAGGGGTTTCAGGGTCTTATTAAGTTCATTTTCAGGTTCATATTTGCATTAAGTGCCTCTACTGGGACATGTCTCCATGCTTTAATGTTTAAAAAGCTCTTGATTTTTCTCATACTGCCTCTTTTCACCCTCTGTCTGAAACCAGAGCCCAGTCTGCTGCGAGTGTTGTCACTATGTTGTGGAAGTAAACAAAGGATTTCATTCGAGGCGTGTCACGCTGCCCTCAAGCTTTATTACTTTCCACAAAAAAAAGATTTCCTGGATTACAACAAAACAAAGTTGAATGATAACACACTGAAGCACACACACAATCCCTCTGGGGATGAAAAGACAAGAATAATGCCTTGCACAAATGGAGAGGGAAAACAAAACAACACATTTTTTTATTTCTCATTTATTTACTACACTTGACTTCACTTAGGATGAGAAGCACTGTGACGGAGACAAACTGCTGTATGGAGCAGGACATACTTTAGATAGAGGGAGAACAAGAAGTGAGGAAGGCACAGATGGGAGGAACGGGAAGATGTATTGAAAAGAAGCAGATGTGTTTTTCCCCTGATGAACACAGATTAGATAGATAGATAGATCGTACTTTATTGATCCCAAATTGGGAAATTGTTTTTGTTACAGCAGCATAAAAGGCATTTTACAATAAAGCAAAACTACAAAATATACAAGAATAGAAATAAAATAAAATATACATGTCGAAATAGAAAATATACATGCAGATATTATATATATATATACAAATATATTATATATATATATATTCAAAATATATGACATTATGGAATATGGAGTATAAATATTGAACAGATTATATGAGTAAAATGTACAACGTGGTTTAATTTCTAGAGAAACTATGGAGCAGAGAGTTCTCTTCCAGCCAGAGGTGATTTGTTGTACAGTATTATTGCAGTGGGCAGGAATGTGTCCTTGTGGCAGGGGAGCTGCAGCAGTCTGTTGGAGAAGGAGCTCCGTTGACTGTCCAGCTGCAGGTGGAGAGGATGGGTGGGGTCCATGATGGGGTCCTCCTCTCCACCACAGCTCCAAAGGGGTCCAGCTTGATGATAACTAATACACCCCGATTTACATGGATATTAGAATCTCTGAGTTGAAACCCATTTGATTAAATCTAAAGACTGCTGCGCTGAATTAAATCTCACCTTAATGCAAGCTTGTTTCTTATTTCACTGATCTCGACTGCTGAGCAGATGAATTACCATTAATTGTCTGATTTGTCTTGTAAATGTGTACCTGGAGGGCACGCTTCATTTTCAGCAGCTGTGTTTCTGCGCATTCTTATCTGTAATTTACTGCAGTGGCATGAACAGATCTCATGGAAGCTCAACCTCCTTCATCAGATCCTTTCATAATGTAATCTATTATATTGTGAAGAATAGATAGCATATTGAACGTGATAGATTATCTGCTCCAATGTCTGGAATATTATTACTGCATCCTTATCTGCTGCTGTTTAGTTTCTTCATCTCTAAAATTAATAGATTATCCAGCAGCAGTGGGGAGAAATGTATTCTATTTTACGCTCTCATTTGAATAGTAGCATCCATCATAATAGAAACATTTGATATAATAGGGTAATCTGAAAGACTTGCTGATATGCTGATTAAAAAAGCGACGATCTCTTCTTTCAAACCCATCACTGATCTATGTTCTCAAAAGCAGTAATGGATTACAGTTACAACTGTGCCTCACACACTGGTTTCCTTTCTTTCTGACACACACAGCCGTCCCACCAAACAATAACTGAGGCCTCCCTGATAATTATCCAATCTAAGGTCTCATTACCAGCGGCAGAGACAAGAAACATGATTACACGCTGCTAATCAAGGCGGGGCCAACAGGAGCAGAACTGCTGGCTGTGTTTTTCAAGTCAAAAAAGTGTAAATGCATGTAAATGATCTGCATATTTATCCCTGCTTTTTTTTTTTTTATAGGGGAATACGCTGCGAAAAATGTTAATTTCTTATGTCAGATAGTCATTGCTCACCCCCTTGTTGCCTTGAAAACGTTGTTTTAATCTCATGCCTTTATGGTGAATGATACACTTACACAGTCTTGATGAAATTAAGTAAATGGGGGCCCTAGGAAAAGCACAATTAATTCTAAAACTCTGTGGTCAAACATAACTCGTCAAGTGTAATGAAGTCCAAGCTACTTTTATTCATCAAGAATGTTCCCCATTTTTGGAATCCTTCTTCCCTGTTGAGGCATGCCACTAAAAAATACAATTGTATTCAAGCATTTCAGGTAACACAGGGTGAGCTAGTGATATACAAATGGTCATTCTGGGGCTCAAGTTTTAAAAGGCAAAGATTTCTGAAAGAATTGCATGTGTGAAATCTTTTTGACCCTTACTCCACAGAACATTAGTCTTTTTCCACAGCATACTGATAAATTGTTCATAGTGTCTGTATCTCTGGAACCTACTGTTGGTGTCCTCCTAAAATAGAATAACTGCAAGACTAATTGACCTCCTAAATCATACATCCCCTCCACTAACACACTAACTGGTTTGTCTTCTGTGTGTTATCTTTCTTTGCATGTGTCAGACTCCCTCTCTCGCCCTTTACACCGTTAACCATTACTTACGTCAGAGAACATGGGCATTTTTTTGGCAAAGTCGACGACACGGGTGATGGCAGGAGTGATGATCTTGGTGAACTCGCTGAAGGCCTCCAGGTCCACCTTGTCTCCGTCTGACGTGGGAGCAGCCGGGGACTGGCCGATTTTCTCTGGCTATAAGGGAACATAAACATAAAAAGAGGGTTAAAGCCCAGTTGAACTTCATTAAACGTGAGCAAAACAGACACATCAAAAGGTGGAGTGACTCACAACTAAAGACAAAATAAAAAGTAAATAACCGATTAATAAAGATGTTATGATATATATATGTATATTTTTCCTCCATTGTTTTCCAAAACCTATTCAAACACATCAATGAGCCACACTGTTGTAATGGGTGATGAAAGCACATTACTCAAGTTTTGTATGCCTCAAAATACTTACTAGACCCCAAAATGTGTATTAATCCACCGCTGAAAATAATCCCCAAGAAATGCACACTTTTGGCCAGTTTCAGGCTATTTCAGGCTGTCTTTTTATTTAAATTAAAATGCAAAAAACCTATTCGAGACACCTTTTTAAAGATGCGTCTCTTGAGTAGAAACCAACAGACCTGGAGCTGAGCGACACAGGGAGTAAGGAAGTAAGTTAAGTAATAGTTTTCAAAGTTGGTTTTGGAGTCATTCAAAATGAGGTAGATACAGAATGTCGTTTTGTTTGAATAGACTAGGAGAAAAGAGCAAATTTGAGCTTAGTAAATTAAGCACAGATCCCTACGACAGGACAATAGAGTACATTACAAGCTTCATTGTGGAGTATGGGTGTGTTTTCAGAATTAAAGAGCACAGAAGAGTAAAATAGGATTACAGAAGAATCAATAAGATTGGTGTAGGGCTTAGAGAAAAATATAGCGGCATAAACAACACACTTTGAAATGTTTTTTATAGCCTTTTGATCCTTTCTACAAAGTGCTCGCTTGCCTCGGGGAGACAAATTAAAACCAATTTACCAGATAAGGACGGCAGATTGTGCTCAGAGAGAGGAATGGGACATGTCACCCGGCAGACAGCGCTTACTTACAGGAGGACTGCGGTGGGGAACTGCAGATCAGTGATACATATGTTTACAGAGTTGTGTTAATGGAGGTTGTGACTATGAAAGATATTGTTTCACGCGCCACTGAATAAAGCGCGTGTCAAGGCCGAAGTCATTTATTGAGGCCGGGCTGAGATAAAACTATAGAAATAATAACCTCACACAATGACCCATCAATCACCATCCAGAGGGAATCAGTGCACATTTAGCCAGTCCTCCGCTGTGCAGCTGAGAAATTATGGAAAATCTAAATAATGGTAGTATTAACTTTGATGGACTGCAAGTAGTTGTGCGAGAGCCAAAACAAAGCATTGGTTTCACTCGGTGAGGTCAGTGGCATTTTTCATTTCAGTGCTGAGGGGATGGTTCTCTGGAGAGAGCAGCTGAGGTTCAGAGCTGGAAACACACCGCAAGACTCACCAGACACTACTCACACTGAGTCTTCACCTCCAACTGTTTTAGGGTCTCTTTAAACTGGTTTAGAGCAACACATTTTCTGACTTAAGCTACCTACAGTGATATTAAGCCAGGAAGACAGTTTTCATTTTATTTGTCTACGTTTTGAGATAAATGAGATTGCAAAATAATGGAACCTACTTACTACTGTTTAATCCACAAAATAAACTTTAGTTGTATATAATCTCTATTGGCGCTGCATTGATAAATGAATCGACAGAAGTTTTTCATGTAATAATGACAACAAATTATATTGTCATTATCTCGAATAAGGAGGCTTCCTACTTTCTCTATTCAATACCTTAATAAAGTGAATATCTTCTGCTTTGGACTAACAAAAAAGACATTCTATAGACCATTGATCGATTAATCTAGAAAATAATCGGCAGAATATTCAATAAAGAAAATAATCATTAGCTGCAGCCCTAGTTTCAAAGACACAGTCAGGTCTATATGTCTGTCATTACCTATACTAAAGGGGGAGAGATTCTGGGTGTTTTAAATTACATTTTAAAATGCCCAAAAAATGCCATTGACTTCAATTCCATGGCGAATCTCAGGCAGACATCTCAGAGAGGTTTGGCCAAATAAAACCAAAACTATCTGCATGGTCAGATACTGAATGATTGATCTTGTTGTATGATAAAAAAAAAACATCATATGACACCGCACTGCAAAATGTAACAAAATCTCAGAGGATGAAAACACAATAAAGCCTGAAGGCTTAAACCAAGAGAGTTATGTGCTTCTTGGTAATTTGTATACTTAATACTTAAAATTCAAGATAGCTTTCCCACTTTTAATGAAAAGACTGTTTAACCATCCGTCATCTATGAAAGCAATTTAATAAGAAAACTAATCTTAATACTACACGTGTGGTTGGAGCTCAAGAGATCACAGCAATGTGTGTGATGATTCCGTGCACAGGCATATATTTGGGTTTGTGAATGGCCTTCACATCTTCATACTGTATGTGCTTTCTCATGGACTTATGAGATGTTCTTGCAACTGTTTATGTATGTTTATTTACTGCATGGACATCTGGGTGGCATCCAGGGAAAACACTTGGCTGTACCCGCAGAGCTGGAGAGGGATTACGTGTTTCCTGCTGTACAGACTGGTTGGTCTGGAGCCTAAACGATGTCGGAGATATCATAAAGCTCAATGTGGGATAATTTCCTCAAGAAACTGTTTTTCTGCCACGTATAGAAAAAGGAAATCATTTTCTAAATTACCCAGAAGAGGCACATGATATTTGGACTAACATGAACCCCGGTAGAGACTGGGAGTTGGCGCATGCTAAAGGTCGGGGGAGAAAGGCGGGGGGGATTTTTAATTGTATATCTGTTATAGTATTTGCTGAGATTCAACTGTTGCCCTTATATCAGATAGATCAGTGTGAGAAAGATGGTTCCAGTGGAGCCAGGGAAGATAAATGATCTTTTTATCAGGCTCAGATGGTTTCATCACTTTGCTATGAACTACATGGTTCATTCTTTATGTGATGAAGATATATTGTATAATGATAAAGATAGGTATAATGCCTTGAGTGTTTACATTTCAGAAAGATGAAAATATCCTGGGTTTTGAGTTGTTGATCCAAACATGTCAATGAGGTTTCTGCCGTCTAAACTCACCTTTTGTCCACTGTAAGGACACTTGAATTCCAATCAAATATAGACATCCTAACCTTGGGTCAATCTTCACGGAAATATAGTTATCATCTGGTAATAATATGCTCACACACACTGTACAGAAATGTGCACTGCGTGACAAGATGATAAGATCACCTTATGACTGCAGAACTGCAAGTTTGTTGTTGAAAAATGCTGATGTCTTTGAACATGACATTCTGAATGTCTAGATTCAACTAAAACCATATGTCCTCCGTGCACTGAATCACACAAGAACATCTCGGATTTTTTCATTTAGTTTGGGAATAGCTGAGTAGAACATTTTACGCTAGCCAATAGAGCCGTCTCATTTATCTAATGTTGCTGAGACCAAGAGCAAGCGGCTCGAGATAAAGTTCATGAGTTTACTGAAGAAAAAGATTTGTGTGATTTGAAAGGCTGCCAAAGAGAGTTTATGCTTCTCTTGGCTTGGAAAACTAAATAAAAGACTTGGAGCATAAATGTAGTCTGACCTTTGCTAGCAAGATAGCAGTTGGAGAGTTACATACGAGTAAGGAGTTCATAGTAGTAAATATCAATTTGCCTTCATACTTAATCATTACTATGAACATGTATATCTTAGTAATTGTTTAAAGAACACTTTCGAAAAGCTCTATTTACTTCACATGAATCAAATAAAATAATTTGTGTTGCATCTTTTGTCAGTTTGCAGACACTGCCTCTTATTCGAGAATAAACATGCAAACCCATTTGTTTGTATGTTCAAATATTCCACTTTTTATATTTGTCACATACAATAGGCTGTCTTTTTTTCCCCATTAATTGTATCTGCTCAACGTAGGTTTGCTATCCATCAGATCAAGGTTTTGAATGTACAAATGGTAATCAATAATCATGACTAGTCCTACACATATATGTAGATTCATCTCTTGTAAAAGCGTTCTTTTAGAAATGTGATTCTGAGCGTAAGAGAGAGAACATTATGAAACCGTAACTCAGACCAATGTGTTCTTGCAGATATGGGGGCCCAGTTAAATAAGACACATATGGGAAGCGTGTTTAATGTTGTCTTGCAGGAGTGAAAATTGCGCTTGAGTACCAACATATCATTATTTGAGTGCCAATATGATGCGCTAAATTGTTGGTGAGTAGGTGTTTTAGTTCATGGCCGGTTAGCACTTAAATGGAATACATTCAATGCATTTAACAAATCTAGGGCACTTTGTCTGTGATTGGAGTTTTGCCGCTTCCTCTCCTTTATGCAGTGTTTTGCGTATATTGATGCAGAACTTAATGTAATCAGCACTTCATTGGAGTCGTCATTTGTGAGCTATAAGTACAGTGTGTGTCGCTTCTGCCGTTTTAAAGCTGCCGTCCCCACAGGACTAACAAAGCTCATCCCGTTTGGCTTAGCATGTACATTTAGATATTCAGGGTTCAGCAGCTGTACCCTCCAGAGCCCCGTTAGTGGGTGAAGCCAGTGTAAAATAGAGCAGTTTATCCTTTTAGATGAGCCCAGCTCAGGGCGAAGATATACTGTATGTCACAGAAGCATGGATGGCTGTCTTTTAAATCCTGTTTTTTTTTAAAAAGCCCTGCTCTGGAGACATGCTTTAAAGGGTTAAAAAATATATTTATTAATCTAAATTATATTATAGATGTGATGTGAGTCTTGATTCATGAAGTGGAGAATGGAAAAAGTCTAACTTTTAACACCAATTTCAAATGTGCCTTTCTTTTAAGGAAATCCTCACATTTCTTTCCTCAGCTTGAAGCTTCAAACCTCCTCACCTACATTTTCCCCGTCTGGCCCCCTTCCCACCACTCCCGACCACTTCCTTCTAGTTGCCTAGCAACTTCCTTCCCGGTACTTGCTTGTACACGTGCTATAAACCCCTCTCCAAAGGAACCCCCCTCATTTCTCCAATCTTACACCCACCTACACATCCCCGGGGGGATATAAAAAAAAGGAAGCCCATCGATTTCGCCTTGAGCTCAGGTCCAATGCTGCTGTGAAATTCTTAATGAGTGTTTAAAACTGGGTAAGCACCCCAGATAATCCTGGGCCAGAACATGAGGTCAGCGCCTGAGTCTGTGAATGATACCAGGCAGGGCTGTCCAGGATGAATGTGAGCACCAGCGCAGCAGGGAGGCTCATTGAGAAACCCTGACAGCCAACAACCCTGCGCTCATAACTGAGGATTTACTCTGGCTGTGATAAGGAGGAAGCCCACAGAAAACAGACGGGCATGAATAGAGGGGAAAGTAAGGGTAGACACAGTGAGAGAGGAAACAATAAAGTGAAGTTGGGAAGGGGATTAAAGTGAAAAAGACTCAATACAGCATGTGAAAGAAAACTATGAAGGGAATTAAGGATGGTTAAGAGCCCAGAAGGATTAGGATGAATAAACCCCCCAAAACGCTGCAGAGAAGAGAGCAATAAACACAGAAACAGAGAGCTGGGAATACAGAGCTATAGAAGTCAGAAGAGCTACTATGACAGTCAGCTTTGTTTAAAAAAAGAAGAGCTGCAGCTCACCGGGATCAAATGAAACCTTACCATTTGTGACTGAGAATGTTTGTTTGTGTGAGGATATTATGCAAGTCGAGGTTCTGAAGGGGTTAAAAGCAGGAACATTGAAGCACAAACACTAAAGCAGCACTACATGGTTCACAGTGTGAAATCCCCCCTGTGGCAGCTGCTTGAGTGTTTTTGCACTTAAACAGAGTCAACAAGTCCTGAGTGCTTGTTACCGCTGTTTTAATAAACACAGCTTTATCCTCTGATCTGTAGATTTTGTTTACAGCTTTTCCTTAGGGTTGAAATGAGTTTGGGGGAATTCTTCTATATGTCAACATTGTGTTTGACAGATTACCAGCTGAGTTCTCAGACAGGGCAAGAAACACGAGGGGTGAGACAACCAGTTGGCTTTCAAAGGAGAAAGGTAAAACAACAGGGGGCAAACACAAAAACAGGGCATAGTTTTTTATCAGTTTTACAACTTATCTAAAATCTTTGTATGTCAGCATTACATTGGTAAGGTGGTCAAATATGGCCATCGCTATAAAAATAAGAGCTAAATTGAAATTAACCACAATTATCATTTAAAATCTGAAATAGATGATTAAACATTTTGTCAGAAGTTAACTTGATTAAATTCAATTTTTTTTCGTAAACTTGCTGCTACGGCACCTTGTAACCGTACAGAAAGTGGAACGTTTTAGTTGGTAAACAATGCTGTTTTGATAATAAAATAACTAGTAAATAATGCTTTAATTGGCAGTTTTTTTCCTCTTACCAGGAATTTGCGCTTCTGTTTCCACTGTGCGCCCTGAGCGTTGGTGTGCCGGTGGGCCTCCGTCACCAGGTGGATCACCTCCCACTCGCTGTCAGTGGGCTCTGGACGGTTTTGGAGGGTTTTCACCATTTCCTCTTTCTTGCGTCGCTGCCTGTTCTCTTCAATCAGACGCCGTTTAGCCACCCGCTTCGAGTCATCCAGCACCACTGCGAAGAGATGAGGGGAGAAGGAGGAGAAGGCCCGGAGGGGAAAGAGAAGGAGAAAGAGGTAAGGAGAAAGTGCAAAGGAAGAGAGGAAGAAAGCATAGAAGAGGTATGTAATTAGTTTGCGTGTTGCCTAACGTCTGCACATCGTCTAGAGATGCAGATTCTATATGAAGTTCTACACAACGCTTCTATATACAGTCCTCACATCTTTATGTCCCCTGCATCCCTTCTGCACCACTCCCTTCTTTAAAAAAAAGCAACAGTTTTAAAACACAATCTGAAATGTGTTCTTTCAGATTAATCAACAATTTACGGTAACATTTTATACCACACCCATGTCTATAATGCATATTATGAAATCCAAACATTAATGACATCATAGACATGGGTGTCATAGAAAAAGTTAACAGAATGAATGCGCTTACTGTAAACTGTATACTATAGTTATAAACACACACAAGTGTTCATAAGTCTTGTCAACAATAACATTTTGTAATAACTAATCAAAGGTCAAGTATGGTAAGACTTCATAACTGCTGGTCTCACACTGACACTGTGATACTTGGCCTTATAAAATGTTTATAATGCTTATAAGTATTGCAAAAAGCATTATGAACTGTGATTATACAGTGGTATGGGTTAATTATATTGCACTTGTTAATGATAATAACATGCATAATAATGCATTATAGAGTTGGAACAGAGAACGTTTATATTCTATCCAGCGTGTATTTATACATTGTAATCACTCTTTTCTGTGTGTGTGTGTGTGTGTGTGTGTGTGTGTGTGTGTGTGTGTGTGTGTGTTTGTGTGTATAAATGCATAGCACTCACAGTCCATGGCCATGCCCACTGCAATGCACTTCTTGAAGCGGCAAAGCTGACACTGGTTGCGGGTGATCTTGTCGATGATGCAGCAGCCATCGTACTTACAGGAGTAGCTGGGGTGGAGGTTCTTCTGAATGGTCCTACGGAAGAAGCCCTGCAGACACACAGCGAGGGGCAGCGGCATTTAATGAAGATAGAGGGAGAGAGCCACTTACAAAGTCGTTGAAAGGACAAGTGTGAGGCTGAAGCCAGGAGACAATATCTAAAAACGTTGTCTCTACCACATATTGCTGTTTGTTGCAGTGTGAATAACAAGCTGGCCGAAGACATTTTAATTACCAATGCTGCTTTTGCTGTGTGATCAAACACATTCAGAAAAAGATCTAATGGAATTTGTTCTGTACCTGACTTGCTAGCAAATGAGGCAATCTGTGTAAATGTTAACTGAGCCTTGTAGTTGCTGGAAGGCAACAGCGTAGGAATCAAACAAACCGTAGCTGGAAATTAAATTCATGAATTAGGCCTTGTATCAGCCAATAATGTAATATTTTTCCTGAAAATGCAGTTAAACTTGAACATATAATAAATGTGCACTTAACCAGACCAATAATGTAATAAAACCCAATAATGTAATAAAACCCAATAATGTAATAACCTGACCAGTAATGCAATAAAATGTCCTGAGTGACATTTTTACTGTATACTTCTCAATGTAAGGTGAGGCTAACTTTGGTCTATCAGGAAATAAATCCAAGTACCCAGGAATTAGATTTAATTTAAAGCGGTGATACTTTTGGACAGGCCCCGTCTTTAAAAATAGAAAATCCATGAAAGGATCCCTATTCATAATCCTGTGGTGGTGTTGTTGAGTTAAAAAGTCTAAACGTCTCCACTTTATATGTTGTGTACTTTAAATATACATAAAGCCTTTAGTTCAGTCGGCTTACATTAGTTATATCGTGAACTCATACACTTTACTCGATAAAACAAGCAAACTTTTCAATATAATTACATTATACTGTAAAATGAAATTATAATAATAATATTATTACAACTTTAAACAAAGGCGTATGATAATACAACAACATAATTAATTATACAGAAGTTCACAACAGATATCACTCAGGTAAACCAAGGAAGACACTGAATAAATACAAAATATATAAAGAAATGAAATGTTATAAAATTAAATTAATGAAAGGCGGATGTCTAACAAAAAGCTAATCATATATCAACAGTGTTGATCCAACTGTAAGATATTACAGTCACTGACATTTTCATGAATTATCGAAATAATATTTTCAATCAGGAAATGTTTTGACTTTACAATGACTATTATTGGGTTTTATTATAGGTGCGATCAAGTGTTTTCAAATTGCAATTAAATGCAGGCATTATCACATTTTCAGGATATCTTAACGTGATTGGGTGCTACGATTGACGCATGAATCTGATGTTTAAATATACTTTTTTTTTAAGATGTCATCAAATCAATCATACGTCAACTACATCAATGCTTACTATCACATTCAAGGCCTTCAGCTATAACATGCCATTGGAAACACACATGAACAGAGCCTGAGTGACAGCGAGGAAGACAACTGGAAGAGGTGAGAGCTGATGTGACAGACTGGCAGGTTTTCATATAAATATGTTTATGTATCATCTTTCTGTGGCTGTACACAATGTGTCTTTGACCTTGCTGTGTGTTTACTTTGAAGAGACTGCTTCAGGGTGTGTGTGCCTGAGGGTGTGTTCGATATGAGTTAGTCGAAGCATCTGACCTCAGAGGCCCCATATCAGGTTTTCTGGCAGATATTATGAGGGTTATGAACCTGCTGTGTCAGAAACTTTTGGTGTGTGTGTGTGTGTACCTTGCAGCCCTCGCAGGTAATGCAGCGGTAGTGGTAGCCTGTGGCCTTGTCGCCACAAACCACACACGGCTCATCCTTTTCGAGGTAGCTGGGGATGTACCCTGAGAGAGAGAAAGTGGGCAAGGACAGAGATGTTAGGCAGAGTTAAATGAAGTATACATTTTTAAACATTGAATATATTCTACACACCAATACCTCTCACTCTCACACTAAATCCACCTCACCTTCAAAATCACATTACTGCTAAGCTCCACTCTAGCCGGCCAACATACCCCACCCAATAAACCCCTACACATTATTTCCACTCGGCTGTCTGTGGAAACACTTAACACTAGCCATCCACTGTTCCTTCACTGTACCATAAACACACTGCGAGATGATATAACGAGCTTCCAAATATCATGGACACACTTAGTTATTTTCAGATGTCATATGTTATTGTATTCATTGGCTGGAATTAAGAAAGTAAAAGCACATTTAGTCATCTAGAAAAAGAGCACAATGTTAGGAGGAGCTTTAGGAAATGCTCGAACGTGATCCTCACATTAACATTCAGCAGTTGGAGCCACTTTCTCTATCTGACCTGCAGGGCAACACAATCAGCACTTCTGTAACAGGTTAAATGGATCCTGTGGAGTGTTTGACCCTGTAGAAGCCCAATGTTTTTACAAGTGGGTCCTCAGTTTGTTTGTTTCCCTGCAGGTGCACAAGGACGTGGACGACATCATACGGATTTTCACCAACTGGTTTCAAGCTATTCCACTGATTGACAGTTGGTGCCATTGATATGCCAGGATATGTGTCAGTAAAGGCAGTGAAGAAGAAGAATGATAGCAAACATATTGCTTCAGTGGCATAATGTTTTTTTAACTGAGTAAATATGTAAGTGGCAGCCATGATAAAGGCCGGTAGAGCTTTCTTAATGCTAAGTAAACATTTGAATTCCTTTTTCCTTTGAATAAGTATGTAGCCTTGTGTAACTGAAGTTAGATATATCATCACTTCTGTCTTTATGAATACTCCTTCACATATGTCCTTGACCTTATTTTCCATTTTCCTAGTATTTATTTATACATTTATATATTTATTAGGCCTTAACATAAAAATTAGTTGTAGCTGATAAATGACTGAATCTAAAAATATAGTTTGTTTACAAGAAAAGTCACCTAGCTTCTTCAACTTAGAAAAGAAGAGACATTTCAGTAATATTTAAAGACACTTAAAGTAAAATCCATAGCATGCACACAATGGCTCTTGGACCACCACTGAAACCACTTCACATCTTTAAAATGTGACTTATTTTAAAGGCCGATTCAGTGATTTAAATGTAAACAAAAGAGAATAACAAAGGGATAACCATTTCTCGTTGTCCTGGTAGCAAGAACCAAACAAATCCTTTTGAATTGCTCTCTATTTGATTGAAATGTGCTGTAATAGGCTAATGAACTCTGGACAACAACTACATTTCAGTTCTTCAAGTTTTCTTCTAACACGACTGGTTTATAATAAGAGCAATGCTTGAAAACCTTAGCTTATGTCAGCTCTATAATTTGAATTCATTACAGACAGAAAGCTTAGTTTCCACTTTCTCTTCACATATAACGTATATAAGCAAACCTCAAATGAATGCGGTCACAACACTACAGGTCGGGGGAGTAACGTTGATATAATTGGGTTTTAACCAAACAGAATTGGCTACATATATTACAAGGTATATGGGTTCCATAAACTTAAGTGGCTGAACACAATTTACAGTATTTGGATTGTTCTCTCTCTGCAGCCGGCCCTCTGCTTTAAACTCGAGAATAGGACAGTTTGTTCTCTTTCCATTTAAAGACCAGGGAGACTGAGGGAGTGAGCATATACAGAGACACAGGAAATAGCAGATAAAACACACACACACACACACACACACACACACACACACACACACACACACACACACACACAACACACACACACACACACACACACACACACACACACACACACACACACACACACACACACACACACACACACACACACACACCACACACACACACACACACACACACACACACACACACACACACACACACACACACACACACACAAAAAGCCACTGGCAGAGCTTTGTAGTCTCTACATACGTGTGTGTGTGTGAGTGACGTTCTCATGACATATATGCTAATGTCTGTGTGTATACCGAGGCGTGGTGAGAGCTGTGACTGGCAGTGTCAGTTGGGCTCTGCCTTTTGGCGTTGTTACAGATTTGAAAGGAGGAGGGGGGAGGGCAAGAGGAGGATTGTGGGAAAGAGAGAGGAGGAGGAGGAGGAGGAGGAGGAGGAGGAGGAGGAGGAGGAGGAGGAGGAGGAGGAGGAGGAGGAGGAGGAGGAGGAGGAGGAGGAGGAGGAGGAGGAGAGATGACAGCCAAAGGAGCACAGGTGACATTTTGCCCAAATTGATTTAGATTTATCTTGGAAAAGGCTCCTTGCGTTGATTAGTTAAATAGAAGGAGAAAAAACAAAATAGGCTCAAGTGTATATTTTTTTATTACAACTAACGAAATACAATGACCCCGATTCTTGAGAGAGGGGAAAGGAACACATTGACGCAAGTGGACAACAAGTAAATAATACAAAACTACACTGGAGGGGGGGGGGGCGAGGGAGGAGAAACAGACCGGAGGAAAGATAAGTAGGACATCAGTGAGCGATCATATAGGAAAAATGTCAGCTCCAGTGTGTTGGCAGGGCAAGCAGCAGCCCGGTCCTGAGCCAGTCTGCTGAGGACTGTGTTTGGGAGCCAAGCCCCAATCAATACCCCTGCAGCTCTGGCTGCCCGCCCCACGCGCCGCTACGGCCGCTGCAATACCTCCACCAACAGAACACAGGGAAGGGGAGGGAGGTTTTTCTAGTGTGGCCGAGAAATATTTGGTCTTCACAAGTTTCCCTCACACAACATCTGTCGTTTCGTGTAATCAAAGCGTGTAAATCAGGCTGGTATGAATCGGGTCCCTGAAGGGGTCTCAGGATTGTTTCTCGGAGGTAGTAACACAAAAACAGCACAGTGATGTGATATTAAGGATTGTAAACATTGACGTCAGCGCATGGGAAAACTGTACAGAAGCTGGATTTTGAACAAAAAAGGAATCTACTACGCCTTCTGCTGCTGTGTTAATTGTTCCTTTCCTGACTGGCACAAATAAAGTCATATATTTCCCATTTATTTGAATAAAAAGGGCCCAATTACAGTGATTACATACATCAGGGCTGTGTTTTGAAGGTTTATTAACTATTTTAAACCCTAAGTGATTTAATTTATATTCATATTAGATGGTTCAAATAGAAAAAAACAATATCTGGCATGATTAAACTGAACCAAAACAGTAAAGCTAAATCCGTAAAAACCAAGGTGATGAGCTGAAAGACGCTAAAATACTGAATAGAGAGTAATTCTCCACAAAATGATTGAATCCATTGTTGAGTTATTATTTCATTAACCATTCATTTATCACATTCAACACTAGAACTGCAACTGCATTTTTTCACATTAATTATATCTCAGTAGTGGTAACTTTATGTGAAAAACGTCTGCAAAATCATAACAGAATTCATATTTGCGTTAAGAAAATCTATTAAAACATATGCTTCTTCACTAAATCTGTATTATGAGCAGTGGTTAAAACATTGACCAATATTTTTGCATGTTTTAGAGTCTTTAGTGTCCTGGAAGTGTTTTGTCGAGGGTCGACTCTCCCACAGGAAATCGCTGACATCATGACAGTGCACGTAATCTGATCTAATGCAACCAGGCAGACATATTGTCATAGTTTCCCAGTTGAAATAGACCGTGGCAGGTAGAATATGGTACAAGATTCCAACAGTGATGCAGAAAGGCAGACAAACAGCTTGCAGGGAGGGAAAACATGTGGAGAGGAATGGCCTTGGAAGATATCTTTTATAATTGCCAATTCAACAATCCTGTACATTTGTCTGTGTTGGTGTTCCTCCCACCCTACCAACTCCGTCACCATCACTCTCTCTTACCGTCTTTATTCGCTTCTTTCAGCTCGGGGGATTTGGAGCTGTCACTCAGACAACGTGCTGCGTCCAACAAGAAAGCAGACAGAGCAGAAGTCTTTTCGTTTATTGATGACAGATGCCAAGATGTTTTACTTTTTTCCTTTTGGAGGTGACAAATCGAAAGCGTAATGTACACAAGGCAGCAATGAATCATGTATTACTAGCTTCTGTGCAGTCAATCAACTGCATGCATACACTGTGGCGAGACTGACAGCTACAATATTCCTATATACATGTGTCTAATATAGCTGGAGAAATTGCTGGGATAGCGATTTTCAAAATGAATGGTTCCCTGCTGCATTTGGAGAGCTTTTATTCTCTAAAAGTAAAAGAGACTTTCAAACAAAATCTGACTTCATTCACACTTCAGGTACGAAAGTGAAGGTTTGTTTTCCTAGCTGCCACTTCAGAGCTGCATTAGTAAGTCTCTCTCTCTCCAAATCAAAACACCAGTCATCCGTTACTCACCAGTCATACTCTTCAACGAACATTGGCTGTTCTTTCTCTTCCTTTTCGGGCCATTGAGCCACCTGAAAGATTGGAAAACAGAGAGAAAGGCAGAGACATAAGTGAAATTGCATGTTAATACACTATACATTTATGTATCAGCCACATATAAAAGAAAACATTTGCTCCAAAAGTTGCAGGGGACCTAGTTCCACCTGTTCCTGCTAACTCAAACTGCCAAGCAAAGAACTAGAGTAGATTGAATGGAGACATGTCATGTTTGTTCACATGTCCATCAACTTCTCCATCAAGCTGAGGAGAATGCTTATTTACACCATGCAGGTGCAAATACAAGGGTTTCTTTGATCCTTTCTTTTTATTACAGGTGATAACAGGTAAAGATCAGATGTTACACCAGATGTAATTGAGGTCTATGACCAAGTTAGAGCACAACAAAATAAAGGAAACAGTCAGTTTCAGTAGGGCTGTTTTAAATAGTTCCTTCATAATCATTCAAATTCTTAATCAACATTCTAATGCTGTGCATGCATGTCTAATTATTTCATAAAATCTGCACGGTTGCAGATAAAGATGAGGCTACGGTGGTATTAGTATAAAACCATTAGTAGAATCAGATCCCAGTGCTGGCTGCATAGTAATGTTTCAGACAAAAACAACATGTTAGTTCCTGCACACAAAGGGAAGGGTATTTTATCTACTCAAATCTAAAAACCCTTTGATTCAAGCAGGTCTCATAAGCTCATAACAAGGCCTTACAGACTTTTACAAACCTTTCTGTATTAGTCTCATCTGGCATTACACCATCTTACATCATCAACAACAACCACAACAACCACAGCACTGTTTGCCGGTGTTATGGAGCTTTCCAGACCAAAGAAAGAATGTGTACTCGTTGGCACTTCTTTCTCTCAAATAAGATATTTCCTAAAAGGTGCTCCCGACCCGAATTGGTGAAAAAAACGATATTGTGGGAAACAGACTTTAACCCCCAAATCACTCCAGTTATAAGCATACACATGGCACGGCCGATAAAATGAGATGTAACACAAACTCTATTAAGCATCAAGCATACGCAAAGCAACATTCTCAAAGCATGTGCACTCAAACACACCTCCAACCACACTGACGCTATGTGAAAGGCATGTAAAGCACAGATGGGAACTGGCTGCTCTGAAGGGAATTATGAAAGCGTTGAGATGGAGGAGGGATAGAGTTAAGTAGAGGAGGGGCATTTCAGAATAGAGAGTATGTGAGAGAGTCAGTGAGTGCTCCTCGCCAGTGCTTGATGTGTTGAGAATCCCAAGAGTCCGGCTCTCTGCTCTCAGACACTGCTGAAGCCCCCAGCTCTCCCCCACAGCCCTTTAATCCCAGCTCCAGGAGAGGGAGCAGGACTCCATTTACACCATATAGAGAATTAAAGTCCACTCTGTTCAAATGCAATACTGGTTACATTAGCCCTGTAAAGGAGCTGAGGTACAGTGTGTTATTCATTATCTCTTTCTGATGTTATACCTTTTTCCCATTAGATATTTAAGCACTTTGTGATTTTGGGCTGTGTGTATATATAGCAATTCAATAATCGTCTAATAAAACACCCCTATGGTACTGACGTGTTCAACTTCTGTGTTATTGTGACGTGAGTTTTAAGTGAAGTAGGCCTGAATCAGAAACCGACTGACCATATTTATTTCAAACAGCAACGTTGATTTTTACTGGCATTTGGAGTGCTGCTAATTTTGGACCCTGTATTTAGCATACATTAAAGTAAAGTGATTTTTTAAAAACAATATCTTTATCAAACGTGTCAATTAGCACTTTTCTGAAGGAATTGATTTATTTTAAATATATGTCCCTCTTCACCAAACGCTCAATATAAGCTAAATCCAAAGTATTAAAAAAACTCATTTCAATTAAATGAACTTTTTTTATATTCCTCTATAGTTCATGTTACACATCAGATGCTACTGGCAAACAACAAAAAGGTAATGGACATGTTTGTGGCTGAAGATCAGTCTATCAATTGAAACTCTGGAAATCTATATTAAAATAAATAAATAAAACGCAAACTATTTCTAAAGGTTTGATTAATATGGTCCCAGCTGTTGCATGATGGGATAACTCACTTTCTGAAGATTAAGCGTGAATACTGACACCTCTGATTATATAAGAAATCATCACTTCATAATATTCATTTGAAACTGAGATTCAGTGGTGAAAAAACAAGGATTTTAGTCATTCAGTGCATGAAAACACATTTTTTGTTTTCATGCTTAATGATAAGAGGTTTAATGCAAAGTGAACAATACCCCCTTATCAAAAGGTCATATTGACAACATTTGTTTTGCTTGTTAACGACCAACAGTTTCCTTCTTCTCCTATAACTCTACATGTTTTTATATCTCACACCACTTAGCAGTGTTTGCCCCTTTAAAACTAAGAAGCATAATTGCTTGTTAAATTCAGAAGTTGCTGTAATGGAGCTTAAATGCCAATTCCCCCTGCCCTTCACATTTAACCTTAACCTCAACTATAGCACTGTTTTGTTCTCAGTTATGGTTCCTTTTGCCCTTTTCAGAATGCACCAGACAGCTTAACAAGGCATTCAATTATCTCTTAAAAAGCCTATTGGGTTAGAGTGTGATTCTTCCAAATAAGAATCCGGTTTATTTCTAAGAACATTTTTACATACAGGGTACCTTGCTTCGATTAATTGGTGCATTACATAATCTTAGAAACAGGAACAAAATATTATAAAAAAAGCAAGTATTGCAAAAATCTATAAACATAAATATAGAATAGTAGACCCATTTAAATAAATATGAGCAAAATATCTGAAATAAAAAATGGGAGAGAAGTAGTTTTGTGTGGTGGGGAAATGTGTAAAATTGTCTGAGAGTATCCTGATTGTTGTGCCTCTAGCAAACTATCTAAAATACAGGATATACTGTTCCTATCATGATGGGATGTATAAATGGAGGCTATCTGACATGGCAACTGTGTTTAAAACAACAGGATTCAGGTTGCTCACCTGTGAAGCAATGCTACTTGTGATACAACACCACCAATAGTTGCGAGGTGGTTATTTCACAATGTAACAGGTTAAGAAATCCGAGAGCTTTTGAACATGGCCGACACTTCTCATTCATATAGTGGGAAAAGGTCAATGTCAGTAGAGGCTGAGGAGACATAATTAAAGCTGTCACAGCAGCAGAAAGACAAGGTTGGGCTTTCACTGACTGCCATTTGAAGGTAAATACCTTTCTCTCTGCCAACTCAATTCCACATCAATCCATACTGCAGCTGGAGGCGACAAGCTTCAAACTGACAGCTCTGTGGCAGAGCAGTCCTCCCATGTGGCAGTATGTTGTTATGTTGGCAAACTGGATAACAGCAGAAACACTTTATTCAGGTCTCTGTCACTCCAACAACAACCCCACCTTCTCTGCATCTGCCCTCCCTGGATGTCAACAACATGTCCCTTATAGATGTCCCCACCTGACACACGTTAAACTGTGTAGCTAATAAACCCAGATATTTGGCAGAGCAATGATATAATAATGAAATTAAGAATCATGGTTCTCTGAATAAGCACTACAGTATGCTTTTGTTAAGATAAATCCCAAAATAGCACTAATGAAAATACTAGCACTACGGCAGCTATAAAAAGAGCTTAGCACTCCTGGCAGAGCCCCAGAAGTGCTGTTCACTACTTTAAAAGCTCTGAGTGGAAAGAGTGTCAAGTGGCCCTAAGAAGCAAGCAACAACATAAATACAAACACAGTAGGTACAAATACACCTCAGTATGAAAAACTATTTACTTCATGTCTAACAGGATGGTTTGGAGCAAAACTCTGAACAAACAGACAAACAGAAAGACATTTAGGTTTAGGAGCTTATGCTGGAAAGCATGTAGCTCAACAAGCTCTGAAATTGTATCACTCAGCCGGTGAACCTGCGGCCACATAGTGAAAATACAACAACGCCTGTACATGGCTGAAAACATCATGCATAATTGAATCTTTTTTAATGGAATGTGAGTTTTTGCAGGTCGGGGCAAGACGCCCTGTGCAATGCAGGCGTACCACAGAGCGCTTTTCAATTTCCAGCTCTTACACTCTGACGGGACATGAATTGCGACACACCGGCAAGTATACAACGTCCCCGCACACACTGTGCCTCGCAGCAACCTGAGCCAACCCCACAGAGACGTGCACATACTGTACTTTCTCTGCGGCCCCTCCAGCACACACAAGTTGACATGTAAGAGCAATGATATGATTCCTATGGCCCCTATGCAGAATATGCACACACGTTGCACAACTACGAGCACACACTGTCCAAGACAAATACAGAAGAGTCAACAAAAGATGTCACGAAAAAAGACTTACAGTGCTGACCTGATGCCGCAGTGGGACTGTAAAATATGCATGGCAGACGAGGACTGCTAGTTGAAGATTCAGATCTAGATGACTAGCTGCTACACAGCAATCATACATGGACTAACACTCTCTCTTTCTCTTTCTCTCTCTTACACTCTGATGTCTCTAGCAGTTGTGCTAAGTTTAGCCAGCCAACCCACTCAAATACACTCTGCCTCTCCCTCCTCCTTCCTCTAATCTGTGGGACTTTCTTTCTCGGTTGCTAGTACCACCCATTCTACCCTGATTGGAGGACAGCCAGCCTCTCCACCTGTGACTTTGACAGTGACTGTGGAGTGCGTCCAACATGTAATTGCTGCGCTGTCGGGTAACTGAGCACTCTCCAGAGACGTGACTATTTTAAGAGAGTGCAGTTTTCATTAAGGCTTTCATTAGCAAAACAGCACATCCACACCAGGCACAGATAACTATATCTCATTAATGATAATTGCTCTTATGTTGGTACATTTAAAGAATAAGGGTTGGGATTATTCTATTGATGTCTTGGTGTCAACAAAAGCAACAATGGGTCTCTAAATTCTTTATTTAACCCAACCCGTCTGTGGCTCATTGGTTCCCTGATTTGGCATAAAAATAAAAGCCTATAGATAATACGTGTTTATTTTTTTTTAAAGGGATCATTCACGAAACAGCTGGGTACTGTAGTTCTTACATAACTCAACTCAAACAGTAGAAAAACAGTGCTTTTGTTTTGGCCAACCTTCTACTGCGAATTTACACACATTTAGTGCTCAAGTGAGTATTTGCAGCAGCACTGAGTTTATGGGATTGTGTTTTAAAACAACAATGAAGATAATGTATAGATATACGGATTTTTTTGTTATAAGGAAACAGTGGAACTATGGTTTTGGTATTTTTATGGGATTTGTTGGCAATAAGAAGAATATGGAATATTATAAGTCCACCTAAATTACAACAAAATACTTCCCTCAAGTAGGTTTTAGGTATTATGACATTTCTAACTCAACCCTTATTCAACGCAAAGGTCGATATCATTGCTGTTATGCAACACAAATACAATTCAGAATAGCTCCCATGTGCTGGAGTGGTGCCAGAAATAACATTGATGATTACATCAGAATCTTGAGCAAATAGAACAAAATCTTTCTGCATGACTTGATCAAAATAGGCTTTAAGTGGAAAATGGAAGACTGAAAGGCACCTGCTGTGAAGGTAGTGCTGTTTAAACAGAGAGAACAATGCAAAGACACTGAGAATAGTCCAGAGAATTATATCTATAACAGTGTCTGAATGAGGCCCCCTGTCCTATGTTCTAAGTGCCACAGTAGCCTATTGTTCAGCCTGCATGCTAAAGGCCTACAGCTGGGTCTGTCTGGTCCTATACATCCAGCGCTAATGGACACTTTGTTCCCTCATGTATCCCTCCACTGTCTAAATTACAGGCTGAGCAAGAAGGGGATATAGCATGCCACTGAGTGAAAACAAGACAACTCCCTCTGTCCAAATACACAAGTGTACAGCAACCCACACACAACCAATAATAAACATGGAGCCAAATCCTCAAATATATACAGCTCGCTGCATCCGGTACAGTGACTTAAAATAAGACTATACTATACTTCAAGTCAGTATTTAGCTGCATTTAGTTCACATCAATGTGAAGGGGGGAGGCTGTGGCTCAGTGGTATAGTGCGCTGAACTTAGTGCGCTGAACTTTGAATCAGGGGGATAGCAAGTTTGAGTCCCACTGCAGTCTGCATGTCGTTGTGTCCCTGGGCAAGACACTTCTCCCCAAATTGCTCCTGTGGGGATTGCCCACAGTACTGAATGTATGTAAGTCGCTTTGGATAAAAGCGTCTAACAAGTGACATGTAATGTAATAAGAAAGTAGAAAGTAATTAAATCCATCTACTCAAGTACTGTACTTAAGTGGGAGGCTGTGGCTCCGTGGATAGTGTGATGGACTTCGAATCAGGGGATAGCAAGTTTGAGTCCCACTGCAGTCAGCATGTCGTTGTGTCCCTGGGCAAGACACTTCACCCCAAATTGCTCCTGTGGGGATTGCCCACAGTACTGAATGTATGTAAGTCGCTTTGGATAAAAGCGTCTAACAAGTAACATGTAATGTAATGAATGTTGTGTGTATTCAGCTGCTAAATATTGTATTTTAAACCTATATATACAAATATATAGGAAAAGAAAATCATGTCATGATATAAAAAATAATGAAACAAAACAAGAATACCTAATCATACACAGCAAACTTTCAACAAGTAAAATAATTAGTTTTTCATGCTTATAAAAGGAGAATAAAATGGATACTTAAGTTCTATTTTCTTTTTTTAAATATTAAAATAATCAATATTTAAAAGGACGCTGTAAAATATCGATTTATTTTCAAAAAGACATTTAAAACTAATAATTTAGACAATGCAGATGATAGGAATATATACAAATATGAACATTTTTTGTTTTCATAAAAAGGAACAGATAAGTCCCAATTTAGCAAAGGATAACTGATAACTAACATATAGCCTACTCTGCTTGAGGTGATAATGCAAACCAAATGCTCTGTAGATACTAGACATGGTCTGCAGCAGGTGCATATGTATCTCTAGATCTCTAGCAGCTTTTTTGCATATGTGAGTTATAGATGTTGCATTTGCATTTAATCACCATAGAACATCTGCAGTCAAAGCACAAACAAAACCCTGATCACGCTTGACAGATTAACAATATTTTTTCAACTTGTCCTCTGCAAGATGGAAGTAGTATATTTCTTGCACAATGCTCTAGATCAATGATTCACACAGCTATCATCATTATCATCTAAACATAGTTATTATCAATCTGAAATCATTATATAATGGCTGAAATGTACAAACTCAAACACCAATGCAGCATTTAGGCAGTTGTGCCCTCCTTCCCTATTTTTCAGAACTCAGAAACAAGTTTTTTTAATCTTCAAATCCATCAGTTTGGCATGAGAGCTATTCATGAGTGTTACTGAGAGTACAGCAGCTAAACTTGCACGATACCAGAAATCCAGTTTATGTATACACCTAACATTTTCTTAATGGGACACACCCATATACTGCATACAGAACATAGTGTATTTACCAAACAAAGGACCTTCATCTTCTGACAGACAAACCGGTACGTACAGTAACTCCCAATTCTATTCAACCTAAATGTCATTCACTGAGTTTCAAAGCCTTACTTAGTATATAAATCTCCAAGGAACGAGAACCAGCGACGTTATAAAATCCATAGCAAGAGCACTAAAACAATGCCTTTTACTCGCTCATGACAGGATATCCTCATTCAGGAAAAGCTGAATCTTGTTTACTTTTTCAGATGTACTGTAGCATCGCAGGGGAAAGAACGCGATCAGAGGGCTGTGGTAGACTTTACAGGCTGCAAGGACGAAAACACAGGGAGGCCTGACTTTTATATCACAGGAGGGAGAAAGAGAATACTTGAGAAATATATGTGGCTTGGAAGAAATATCACATTTTCTCCTTGTGTATCAAAATGCAAATGTTTTGTCTTTATAGTAGATGTTTCATGTTTCTCTCTACATGTGTGCGAGTCTGTTTGGTAGATTGATCTTCCTCTTTCAGATAGTGCAGAGTTATCATCACTCATCTTATAATTACAGCCAAGGCAAACAGGTCGTACCTGTGGTGAATAGAAAATGTTGACAAGTACTGACCTAACGCGTTGAAAGAAGCAAGCAGGAACATTGTGTTCACATGCGATTCACCGCAGCAACAATCACATTTACAATGTCATTAAAGCTGTGAACCTTTGGACGACAATACCCAGCACTATCAGACAATGAGCTACTTTGTCGTTGGTAACTTATTAAAAACTATTTTTGTCATATTTGCTGACACTGTCACTCTAACCTGACAGTAGGGCATGAGAGAGATAATCTGTGAAAAGTTAACATGATCCTCTGTTTTCTCTCACTGCTCCTTATAGCACCTGCTTGACACCCCTGCGCCTTATTAAAATCAACCAATCAGAGACAAGGAATCTCCATCCCGGCTTGTGAGCTCCGGTCAAAGTGTCACACTAGGCTGCACAGATCAAATATATCTCAAGATTCTGTTACTGGATTGTTTCTTGCCTCAAATGAAACATATTCTACTGTTTAGCATTGTTAAAGAGGCCCTATTATCCTTTTTGGGGTTTTTACCTTTCCTGTTGTATAGGTTTTGGAGCAAGTACATGTTCTGCAAAGGCTAAGATCCCAAAGTACCTTGAATAAGTTTCAGCAAATATGACAAAAAATAATGTTGATAGAGTTAACCATAGAGTAATTATCATAGAGTATTTTTTAGTTTCATTTATTGTACGATGTAATGTTTTTAATGGAAAGCGTTTTAGTTTTGTGTGATGCAATGTTTACTCTCTGAACTCCAGTCTGAATTACAACATTTGATGCCATAATTATTTTGTAGATTTGCCAGCCCTGGGACTGCTGATGAAATGTACATATCTAACTAACTCTGGGGGCAGTCAACCACTCTCCAAATAAAATAAATAAATAGAAAAGAAAACATTAATTGATGTGTCGCCCGAAGAAAAAAAAAGAACTTGCTGCCTGCTGTGATCTGGTCCCACACATGTTTGGCTAGGGGCTGCAGTGGATGAAAACAAACGACCTCTTGAAGCACATCAACAACAAAGATTCCTGGATACAGCACACACACACACACACACACACACACACACACACACACACACACACACACACACACACACACACACACACACACACACACACACACACACACACACACACACACACACACACACACACACACACACACACACACACACACACACACACACACACACACACACACACACACACACACACACACACACACACACACACACACACACACACACACACACACACACACACACACACACACACACACACACACACACACACACACACACACACACACACACACACACACACCACCTATGGAGCAAGGCTTTGGTACTGGCACTGGTAATGCAACACACTGCAAGCAGCCCCTTGCATCAGCTGTGGTGACATGTTAGGACGAGTGATGCAAGCTACGACTACACATCCACGTCTGAACTAAATCCAGCATGACACCCACTGTACAGCTATTCATGCATCTTAATGAGCTACCAGGATAAGTGGCTTCATGAATAGAGCAGTGTCATTTTTGGATCAAGATCTTTCTTATTTTACTAAATAAATTACAGTAGATTTGAGTTCCTGTCCAAATAAGGCTGTGCGTTGGTGAAAACTTCCAATATACTATATGTATCAAGAACAACAAGTCCTACGACCAAATAGGTCGATTGTTCAGCAGCTTATTATGACCTATAGTCACGTTTGAAAGTTTAGCACCTCTAGTGGTCGTGTAAGAAACAACAATTTGCAGCAAATAACCCTCTCTGGAAAATCCTAAATTGTAGAATAGTTTGGCCATTAAAATGCTTTTTGATTAGGTTTCTAGTGTATATTGTACTTTTAGAATCCACGTCCAGTGGATGTGTAGGATCTATAGTTTGATAGATATTACGAAGATTATTTGAGGTCTCGCCAGGAGAACGTGTATGTCTTTCCCCTATGTAAAGTTAGCGTCAACCCTCACCGGGTGAAAACAGTATTTCCGGTCTCGAAGTTTTCATAATAAAACTGTATTCCCCTCACTGTCTAATGATTTTACAGTGATATCTGCCGTACTCATCCACTAAAACACATCAGTTTTTCCTTGTTAATTACACAACATGAATTGGTTTAAATTATTGTGTACACTGCTTTTGTGTTTTTCCCATAGGTTTTTCCCTTTCGATTCTGAGAGACACATTTCTTTTTTCAGAGGTTTTGATAGGCTAAAACATCGAACTACCCATTATCCTCAGCTATCGTTGAAGCTCGGTGATTGGATGTTTTAGCCGCAATGCACGTTGGGATATGGTGTTTATGCGATGTGAAATCCGATAAAATAAAAAAATAAAAAAAATAATACTTTATTCCGTGTGTGCTTGCTTTTTTCTTTGAAAGTCATCACATAACGGCATTGTAATACACGGTTCGGCTGCATTAAATATTACACATCTGCCGTAGTTCTCTATTTATAGAGCCTTGATTAGAAGACCTTTGGACAAACTGCAGAAATGCCGCCGAAACTGAATACGTGACGTGGATCATAAATATATCAGCAATTAAACAACATCTTCAATTTCTCTTCGCACAAATACGTCTCCTTGTAGTATCAATACTAATTCGGCTGACTTTTATATTTGATCCAATTGGAAGATAGGTTATATTTACACCATAACGGTGCACAGCTGATAGAAAGGGTTTTTAAAGATATTACTGATTTTCTTTGAATTAAAGAATGTAAATACTGAGTTGAGAGAATAGTCAGGGGTTTTGGGTGATGGGAGACACATCTATGGAATCACAATTTCAATAGCTTACCATTAAATGACGAATATACCTAAGATAGTAATGTGTAGAACTACAATATGTGAAATAATATAGCAATATCCTGTAAAATTATGTGAAAACATGAATAAAACTACACATCTTCAGATGTTATACATACATAAGTGTCCTACACTAATAATACAAAGTTATTATGGCATTGTAGGCTGTGTGTTATTTGTAACATCTTCATAAAGTATAATTTATTGTGTTAACACTGTAAACTTGACAGTTTTTTAACCTGCACCGCCTAGTGGTTAAAGCACGTTATTGAATTTTTGTATTGAATATGTTACATTTGATGAAAACATTTAAATATCAAGAGTAGCCTACATACAAAATAGGGGGAAAGTAGAAGGTCAATGATAGAAATATAGAATAGAAAATATCAAGAAGATACTGTAGTGATCTCTACAATAAAACAGCTAGTGGAGGACGTCCAAAGATATTAATAGGAGGATGTGCAAAACAGACAAACTAATTAGGCTTTATTTAAACATTAAAGAATACTTTAAGGTCTTCTTTTGATTAAGAAAAAAACTTTGGGGGTATCTAGAGATAAATATTAAGCCTGACAAAGTACTTAACGTCTAATATATTGCATAGTTTATTTTGGCACTTGACAATCACCTTCCCTGAATTTGACTCAGGTGTAACTAAAGTCTGATTTAAGGGTTGTTTATATTTCACATCATTAATCAGAATCTGCAAAGTAACTAAAATAAATGTAGTGGAGTAAAAATACCAGGTTAACCTCTGAATTTTAGTGGAGTAGAACAAAGTAGTAAGCTGAGGGTTGATGCCAACTTTACATGGACGCTGCCGTCAATAGAAATGAATAGGGGAAAGACGTAGTATATACACATTCTCCTGGCGAGACCTCAAATCATCTTCGTAATATCTATCAAACTATAGATCCTACACATCCACTGGACCTGGATTCTAAAAGTACAATATACACTTCTCGCTAAATCTAATCAAAAAGCATTTTAATGGCCAAACTATTCTACAATTTAGGATTTTCCAGAGAGGGTTAGCCTCCGGAGTGTTTGCAATTGCCGCAAATTGTTGTTTCTTACACGACCACTAGGTACTTTCAAACGTGACTATAGGTCGTAATAAGCTGCTGAACAATCAACCTATTTGGTCGTTTTTTGGAGGAGGACAGGCTGATCAAGAAACAAGGGTTATTACACTCTAACATTTGGAGATATAGTGCAATACTTTGATCAAGCCATATAAACAAATCTAATTTAGGAATAATGTCACAGTGCAAAAACACATCACCAAATGAAAAGAAAATTGTTATGTTATCATATCAATATAATCTTAATTAGCATTCACCACAGTCCATGTAACATCAAATATCTTAGCAATAGTTTTTTCTGCAATCTGAGACACTGTCTTTTAGTAATCTTTGCATAAAACTATTATTTAAAGCTATATATTGTTCCTGAGAATCGATGCAGTGTCACTAAACAACACATAACAGTACTCAAGTGGATCCATATTTACTTATACAGCGGTTTATGAATCTAAATAAACAAAACAGCATTACATTACACTTCATTAAGCTGACACTTTATCCAAAGTGCACAAAGAGGCAGATAAATTATACATCAACAAACTCGGAACAACAAGTAACGGAGGTCTAACTATTTGCCTAAAATAAGTGCTGGCGGATTAGTTTTAAATGTGTGTGTGTGTGTGTTGTACACGCCAAGGTACAAGCAAAACAGCTGGGTTTCACTCAGACACAGCATCAGCTCAGAAACTGAAATGCAGTGTTTTAGTTTTTCAGCTTTTAAGGTTCTTTGTATATTTACATTTGGTGTAATTACTTGTCTTTATTCTTTTTTAACGCTAAATAGTTTTCTTTACATTTTTGACCTACTATTGATACTTATTTTCTTAGATTGTTTATGTTTGCACCATTAGACACAATAAAACATTATTATACTGCGTTCAGAGAGAGAAACATTCACATTAATGTAAAAAGTAGTAGTACATATCAATCCAAAAAAAGATACACCCTGGTAACAACAGCATCACTTCAAAAACCTGGAGAAGGTCAAAACAATAGGGTGACAACATGCAGAGGGGGGCGCAGATATTTTATAAAATCCCACCACTGCAGTCTGTCGCCTTAAGGCCCAGACACACCGGGACGATTTCGGCCGTCGATAGATGTCTGGCCGTCGATGAGCGTCGTGTCGCCCTACTCAGATTGGTGTGTCCCGCACCGTCGTGTCTTTTCGGCCGTGCCGACACCTTTTTGGCCGAAAACCTACCGATTCGACATGGGCTGTCGGTCAAATAAATCACTCTGATTGGCTGTTCAGCTAGCGAATCAGTGCATGAGAAGCGAAACGGAAGTGAGGGACCCAAACAAACGATTAAGAAGGCACACACAGACGGCTATTCTTTTTCATTTTCATCTCAGCTGGACGCAAGAGTTTATTTTTCATCATAGCGATCTGGAATGAAGAAACCGAAGACCAATGCACACGCTATTTGTTGTTTGTTTATATCACGCAGTCTGTTCTTCTTCTCTCGGTGTATGACCCAGTCTGTCTTCCGGTTGTTGCCTCTTTTGAATGACGAATACACACTACCGCCGCCTGCTGGTAAGGAGAGTTATTGCCACTCACGCATGCGCAGTTCGTACGTGCTACTTGGCCGTCGGCTGAAGTCTTTGCGGTGTGTTCCAGCGCGACTGTTGGCCAAGACGCAGGAGACGTGAGGCGACACAACAGTCGTGTTCTGTCGGGACGTGTTCCTTGGTGTCAGCTTGGTGTGTCTGGGCCTTTAGAGCTTAAATCTGTGTGCTTTTGAATTTCCCGCGAGGTGCAAAGCGCAGCAGCCAGCCCTGGGTACAGGTGTCAGGACACAGGCAGAGCTTCACTGAATATTAGCACCCGAACATATGCGATAAAAAAAAGAAAGGCCGGTGTAGACTCCTACATCCATGACTGCACCAACTGTCCTCAGTCCCCCCGTGGCAGAGCTGCTAATCTCCTGACAGGTGTCCATGTTAGCTGAGGAATCTATGCAGACCCCGCCGGATTGACTTTCTTAACACAAGCTGTACCGCAGCACATGGAGACTCAGTGGAGCTGTGAGCAGTCAGCACGTCTCTCAGCACGGTGCTTTATTATTACACTATCATTACATGCATTCTAGTTTTATTATAGAGACATACAAAGGGTTAAACCCCCTCTGGTGTGTGTTTTTTTTAAATTTTATTAAAAGAGAAATAATATTTTTTTTTATATTGTTTGTTATTATTATGCATGCATGTATAAATGTATATATCACGTACATGTTAATTTTATTAAAAGACTGGAAATCATATGAATCTATGCGGAACGCGCCAGGGTCCTATATCATTTTCTTTTTTTGTAACAACATTTTGAAGAAATCTATAAACATATTATACTGTAGGATAAATGTGAAAGGTTTGGCCTGTGTTGTGTTCATGTGCTCCTCCGATCCACTTACTCTGTTAAAGCTTCCACGAACCTACTCCACATCAGAGCAATATTTAGACTCCCAGACATGAGCAGTCGTCAGCATTACGACTTTAGTTATTCCCAGAAAGTGAGATTAAGTTTCTAATTCATGGAATGTCCCCTAAAGGTTTCATAGCACATTGATATTGAACTCTTCTCTGAAAGCCAAAGCAGATTGATATTGACTGATAACACATTGCTTTACCCACAGGCCTCTCCCACACAGAGGGCCCCTTCCTCCTCCAGCGGCACTATGAGAGGAGCTCCATTCCACTAATATTATGTTTTCATTTATGAGAAAGGCCTTAAACAGTTTGTTTGTGTTCGGGCCGGCCAGCATGAAGGAGCAGGGGGAGGAGCGTCGGGGTCAGATGTAGCTTTAAGGCAAGTTTTCTGAGAAAACTATTCAGACGAGAGGAAGAGACTGGCGGCGGGGAAAAAGAGGCTGCTTCGTCTTGAAGTTTGTCCGGAAATAAAATGATCCGCGGTGGTAAAAACAGAGAGCGCCATGAGAAAGATCGAGGCGATAAAAGAGAGACTTTAAAAAAATAAAGATTCCCTTTTGGGTGTCCTCAGAAAACCTCCTCAGAAAACCTCTTCCATATGTAACGTAATGCCAGAAGCACATGCCTGCTTCATTTCAGGGGTTTGTTTACATCAGCAAAGACACAGTTAAGAGGAGGGGAGGGTCCTTGAGGTTTGGTGTACAACTTTTACTCAGACCAACAGAAAACAATTGCCAGGAACAATTCTTGAATAAGTGGAGGATTTGCTCTGGAACACTTTGAAATCATAAAGACTCACCGTTTCTCTTCTCCCTCTGATGGGTTAGGGTCCTGCTCCTTGGGCACGTGTTCCATTCACCTTAATTCCATCCAGCAGCCAATCATGAGAGACTGAGGCAAGCCCCCCCCTCGAATGCACACTTGTCATTCGCCAGGTGGGAAGGGACCCTCAGTAAAACATGACAGGGTCCCGTCCCAGGGTGTTTCTTTTTGGGGAGGATGGCCGGGGGGGTCTCCAGAGGAAAACGATTTGAGGTCGGTACGGTGTGGCTCGGTGTGAAATCCAAAGATTTGGAAGAGGTTAGAGGTCAGTGGGCGGGGCCTGGGCTGGAGGTGGGTGTCAGTCTCAGGGAGTCGGGGGGTGGAGCGAGATCCAATCTGGAAGAGAAAAATCAACAAAGTCACAAACTGCCCCAGGTATTAGTCCATCTGCAGAAAATATACTTTGATGTTGTTTTTCAAAATGAATAGTGTCATTTGAATATAGCAGATCCATTAATAAGGAAAACAACCGTTAGTTTTAATTATGTGAAAGCAATGCTATTACTTCCTATCTTTTCTCATGCTTTAATGAAGATCTTATCAACTTCCATTATTTGAGATTGAGTAAAATGAACCCATTCATGAGCGTTTCAAGTCCCGAATCCTTAGAGAAAATGTAGCACATTGTAGTTCCTTCCACTGTTCATTTCTGCACACCTGCCCAAGCACAGCCTTTAATAAGAGTTTTCACACGCTGAGTGTTCAAATCTTAATAAAATAATTGGAAAGAGACCAGATTTCTTTGCGAACCCAGCAACAGGTTGATTTCTAGGAGTCACACATCAAGTTAAACATACGGTGGCCTGGAGGTCAAAGGGGAAATCTAACTGCGGGTGATACAAGTTCAAGTTCAACATCTTTGGAAAACTTCTTACGGAATGTCACCTCTCAGACAGGGTTAAGTAGCTTTAAAATGAGCAGTGGAATCTGTGTCAAAGAGCGCGTGCGTGTGTGTGTGTGTGTGAGTGTGAGTGTGAGTGTGAGAGTGTGTGTGTGTGTGTGTGTGTGTGTGTGTGTGTGTGTGTGTGTGTGTGTGTGTGTGTGTGTGTGTGTGTGTGTGTGTGTGTGTACTCAGAGGGTCTTGATCCATTGGCCCCTGCCTCCCTCCTCTGTTGTCAAAGTAAGGCGTTACTCTCCGCTAATCCCCGGTTCAATGCAATTCTAATCCAGACACTTGGGATTCAGGGCATGAGAATGTCCTCAGACACGACTCATATTATAATTGTTCTTTCTTGCTAATAGAGAGATTACAGGTCATATTCAAAACAACCTTTCTCTGCAGGTGAGGGATTTGTTATGAAGGCAAAGATGAATGTAGAATGTGACACCGTGATAATGATGGCATCTCGTAAAGTATTTAAAATGTAATAATACATCAAAAATACAAATTAACAGTTTAAAGTGTTCAGGTGATGGTGAGATGATTTTAAATGAATGCTAAAAATCAATTTGTATTAGTTGCTTGACAGTAAAATTATCAAAAATAGTTAAAATGATTTGTTATATAAGTAAGAACAAATACAGAATATTTGCTTTATTTAAATTGGAGTAAGGTTTTTTTTATTGATGATCTCTGGGTTCTGAACTGAACGACACAAGCACATTTAAGATTTTAAGTTAGGCTCTTTTTTTTGTCTTTACCATTTTATTAAAGAGATTAATTGATTTTCAAAAGTACTGTAAATTGCAGTGTGAAGCTGACTGTTGAGCGGCCCGACCAAGCAAGGAGGCAGAGGCAGAACGTCCAAAAATATAACCCGGTGTGGGCATTTATTACTCACGGGCACATGACACAGCCTCAATCTCGCTGTTCACGTGAACACAGTCACCAGCCACAAGGATCTCACACACACTACCTGTCCACTGACAGGGAAAACAGAGCCTAAATACACACTAATCAATCAACAAGACACAGGTGAGGGGGGAGGAGACAACACAGGGCACCAGGTGAACACAATCAACAACAATGAAGCTACACAACCCGTAACGGAGGCCGAGATCTATGGGCCCAGAGATCACCTCCGTGACATTTCCTTTCCCCTCTCCCCCAGAAGCACAGTGTCTTAAAAATCTTGGCTTCCCTGCAAGGTTTCTGCTTCCCCTTGTGCAGCATGGTTTCCTCATGGGGGGGCGTGAAGTCAGAAAGAAGCTTCCCTTTCTTCCTCTTCGGGATCTGATTCTTCCTCTTCAGGCGCTCCTGCTGGTTCTGCTGCATGACGCGCTCTCTCTCCTGACGGATCTTCTCGGCCATTTTCACCCGCTCCTCCTCGGCTAGAAAAGCATCTTCCTCGTCTTTGATTTTCTTCTCCTCTGCAAGGTTCTTCTTCTCCTCCAGGCGTATCAGACGAGCCTCCTCCGCTAAGCACATCTCCTCTTCCCTCTCTCCTCCCTCTGTAACCGGAGCTGCTCCTCTTTCTGCTCTTGCATCACTCTCCGGTTCTCCGCCAGGATCTTTGATGCCTCAGCAGCAGAGTTAGTGCCCGTCGAGCCTTTAGCCAATCTGCCGCCTTGCCTCCGGAGTCTCCGTTCCTCTTCCATCATGGATTCCTGTTCCTGTATCCGTGCGAACCGCTGCTCTCTGGCTGTCTGAGACTGCATGAGTGATCTCATCATCTCCCTCAGTTCCTCCATCGTTTTCACCTCCTCACTTGGTAAATCCCACTTCTGACACCAAATGTGAGACTGACCGTTGAGCGGCCCGATCAAGTAAGGAGGCAGAGGCAGAACGTCCAAAAATATAACCCGGTGTGGGCATTTATTACATCAGACACATGATTCACAGCCTCAATCCTGCTGAACATGTGCACACCGTCACCAACCACAGTATGACTGTCCTCCCTGAAGACAGTCAGCTACAATGAAGCTCCACAACCCGTAACGGAGGCCGAGATCTGCAGCCTTTGTTGTTTGACACTGATTCCCATGCCGTGGTCCTTTGGATTCAAATTTAAAAAAAGTCAAATGTATACTCAGTTCATAGCAGCATTGACTTTATGAACTGTCTAAAGACCCTCTTTTACAGTCTTTAATATGTTGAGTAAAGTAGAAAATGAGCTGATTTAAAGAACGCTCCGGTGTGAGCTTTATGAAGTGCTGCAACCTTCAAAGTGTTAATAGACCTATAAATGCCGGAACGTATTTATTTACGACTCATTGAAAGGTCAAGATAAGAGACGCAGCTGTGCCTCACGTAGGGACACCAAGGATGTGCCTGACGTTTTAGGGTGTGATGTGAGGGGAAAGATGTGGAGGGAGGACACCTTTTCAGTCATGAGACCTGCATTATATTGGAAAACATGGTGTGTCTGTTGTAACATTAACATCAGCTGATTTCCATTAATCAACCATCTATACAAGAACCTCATGTGTTTTTATTGAAAAAAATCCTCATTGACTCCTATTACCTAAAAGACCAACACTGTTTCAAGCACATGCACACATATTCTACACTCAAACACACCCGTGATCCCCCGTTCATTGTAATGAGAAAAAGGTCAGGCTGACCCCAGCAGGACTATCTGTGGTGTGATGGGAAATAGGACAGTAATGACATAATCCCCAGAGGCTTTCCACTAATGGAGTGCGCTCCAGCAGAGGCCTGCTCTCTATCAGATCCACTGTTGCACAAGTGGCACTAGCTAACTCACTGTTGTTGTTTGTAGCACAAACAATTAGCTGTTTATCACACTGGGACAGAGAGGACGGACGAGAGAGAGGCCCATTGTTGGATAAGCAACTGAATGCGTTCATTACACTCATTAACATTAGCGAGAAAAACCTCATAGGTTGTTTTATATAAGGTCTAGTAAAAATGTATCTGCCCTTTGTCTGAATAAACTGCAACAAATCTGTTCCACATTTGTTATTTTTTAAGAGGAAAAAACGTTTTGGGATATATTTGTTGATATAGCATGTAAGCTTCAAGCCTCTGGTTGGGTGTTTCCCATGGGTCCAGTATACTGACCTCGGAGGGTCATGCTAAACTTCTGTGCTTCAGGGCTGTAACAAACTTATTTTTTCCATTATCAATTAATCTACTTACTATTTTCTAGATGCATCCATTCTTCATTAGGGCTAAATATTGTGTGAAAATAGGGAAAACTGTAAATTGCATTTTCTCAAAGAGCAATTTGATGCCATTGGTATGTCAGTCCAATAATACACACATATATCCAGTACCCAACTATAAGCTTTGATGTGATGTAAAATCACAATATTTGCATATTTCAGAGGGTGAAAACAGCATTGCCTAAATAATGACTGAGGATGAACAAAATAATCCGCATATCTTTCTGTCCATTTGAGTCAACCAATTGTATAGCACATGATAGCACAATAAGTTTTGATGTGAGACTTGTTAAAAAGCTCACACAGGGTTGATATTGTTTTTATTTTCAGTATTAACATTAAGGAGTACCAGACGTGCTGTAAAATGTTATTCTGCTCGTAAAGTTGAAGTTAGGAAAGCTAACTACCTTCCTCTTTCCCACGTGAAAAAGAAAACAAACACTAGTAGCGTGATAAATCTGCGTAATAAAACTCTCTCCCTCTATGCAAGCCATATAGCTGCCCTCCTACTGTGTCCTTGTATGTACTTGTTTGCCTTTGCTCCCACCCTGGAAGTTAAGCTTATATTTATATCCCATATTTACAAGGTCGGGGCATGAAAATACAGTTTGTAAAGTGGTCTGGGGCAGAAAAGAGTACATAGCATACTTTGAGCTGAGGAAAGAGGGGAGAGAAGGAGAACAAGTGAGAAAGAAGGAGATAAAGTGAGATTGAGATAATACACTTGACTTGATATAGGTCATTTTTGGAGTGGAGACAAAATAAACCCGCTTATCGGAGCTGGAAGACGAATAACAGGAAAAGAACAGGGCGTGTCAAGAGGCAGATCTAGGGAGTTGAGCAGCTTTAAAGCACGAATGTACATGCATAGATAAATGCCTGGAATTTGAACAGTGTCAGTTAGGGATTCCTTATACAACTATTAATGGTCTGCTTGCGGCAACGAGAAGTCCCAAACGATATGATGAATGGCTTTAGTGGAACGTGTTCCTGGGTAACCTTTCAATCCAAAGTACATTACAACGGCTTCAAATTGAACCCATTAAGAAATGTTTTGATGCAACTAGGAGCACCAAGGTAGCGTACACATGAACAAATAGTATGCGGTGCATGGGCTCATGGACAGCAAATATTAAAGGTCATCCGCAATTATTGAGTCCAGTCTATTTGTTGGAACTGTACATTTAAATTATACCCAATTAAAAAAGGGACCTTTTATGCTAATTTCCAGGTTCATACTTGTTTTTTGATCCTCTCCTATGACATGTTTACATGCTTTAATGTGTGTGGGAGAGATGTTAGCCTTTGCAGTCCATTTACATGCACTAAAACCAATATGACAACAAGAAAGGGAAAACCCCCCAAAAGCATGATAGGGCCTCTTTAAATCAGTCTAAACGCTATAATCCAATTACAAAATAAAAGCATATTTTAAGATTTTTTTCTCACATTTATTAAAAATGCTATTAGTGCTTTGCAATCGAATGTTAATGAAAAGTGTGACATTGTCTGGGAAATTTGTGTCGGTTCTCAGGTTGTTTTCTTTCTAAAATAACACGAACACGTTTTTAATGCACCTTGATTTTATACCCTTCTAGTGCAGCTTCCACATTTTAATTGGGCCTGCAAAAACTGCCATTTTCCCTGAAGCAGGGTTCACCTTTAATTGCATGCTCTGAAATACAGCCTTTAAAATGTATCAAAAGAATAACTAGTGAACGCAAACTGAGGCAAGGAGAAGCTCAGAATTAATTAAACATGACTTGCTCTCTTTCTCTTCTGTTCCAGGCCAAAAAGATCGATGTCTGAGAAGAAAATAACTGGCTGATTTCTTCAGCACAAAGAAGGCCAATTTTAAATGTGGTTCTACACCAAGAAGAAATCACTGCATTCAAGGACATTGGGGATGTGTTTTGATGGACCGATAGAAGGACCAAACAAAAGGAATAAAACAAGTTATTTTGTTTATAAGAATAGCTTGTTTCAAGGATGTGACATAGTTTGCATGTTTGTCGACTTGAATGCGTGCTGCATAATTGATCCAAGGTTTGGAAGGAGTGTTGTTGAGTTCCAGACGGAAGTGTATATACACAGCATGAGTCACTGCTCCCATACACACACACAAGGCCTCATTATAGCCGAACACAAAACTTATTGGAATCAGAATTTCAGTGTAATCCTACAGTTGAAGAGTTAGCAAACCACATACATACATAAGTGCGTGGTATAATACAACATCTGTTTAAAGGTAATTAAACCCATATTTAGTGAGCATGTTTTAATGCATAGTATTGGTATGGCAAACATGGTTTCCATTACAAATAACAACGCATTAGCTCATCCACAATTATAGTGTAGCGATTTTATTTTAAATTAAATGCGATTAAGTCATTCATTCTGAGAATTCAGGCACGTTTGTGTGTCCGTCCATCATTCAAACTTAGCTTTATCTAAATGCTATGAGCAACAAAAAAAAACCTGTTCAATCTGCAGATTCTCAGCTTTAAATTCAATTCATGAAGACAGCTGAAAACGATAAAGTCTACAAGAGAAAAAGTGTGAGATATCAAGATCTGTGCTGCCTTGTATTATTAAGGAAAACATATATTTTGCTATAAAAATGTTCATTCTGCAGGGGAAGTATTCCTTTACCTTTATTTGATAAGTGCTTCAGTGTAGTGACAGAACTGTAAAACCACTCAGCAGACAGCTGTCTGGCTTTTTGCACATTATCTCCTTTTTCCATCCTCACATCTCCTTTCAAAATTTCGTCCCCATTTAAATGTCACGGTCGCACACAAATTTGGAAAAATACAAAGTGCAATTTGGCGGAAGAACTGCGGTTAGATTCAGGGCCTTTTCACCAATTATTTCGATCATTATCAGTTTTAAGTGGGGTGGCCCAGTGCACAGAACACCTGTTAATACTACTACATGCTTCCTGCAGCTGCTGGTTTGTTCTGTAGCAAATCACATGTCAGCTCGGATGTGCCAATTTCTTGCTACCCGGAAAAGAGTTTCATGTTGATCATGTTCACTTCTTTCTCAGGATCTCCACATATATGTCCCCATGAAGGCAGAGGGATAAGAGGGTAGCAGGTATGATGTAACCTCAGAGGAATATGATGTTTTTAGCCTTTAAGCTGATGAGGACCCTTGTTAAAATTCACACCATGACAGCAGACGCGGGGTCAGTGCTCCCGACTCCCAAGGGCGGCCTAAACAATTAGCGGTTAAGTAATGGAACAGGGCCGGGCCATGTTGTTGATGTGGCGCACGCAGTCTGATGGTGGAAGACATGGAGGTGTAGATGGGGGAGGTGGGTGTCAGTTAGTACCCAAGGGTCACAAGCAGTCAAAGGCAAAGAGATCATGTTTCATGCTCTCTCTCTCGCCAGGCTAATTACTGTCAGGGGTTATTAATTAATTAATTAATTAATTAATTAATAGGTGCTAATAGGTCACAGCAAAGTGACTAAAAGCTATCTTTACAGACATTTCTTTACAATGTGACCTTGTGGCTGTAAGGTATGCACAAACGCAGACGTCTGCATAGAATAACATTTTAATGTTTAACCTAAATGTGTTCACACCCACAACTGGTGATTTGGGGTTTCATGCCTTGTCAGGTGGAGGACAAAGACACAAACTCAGAAGCTGCATACACCCATTTATTTATTATGGTGGGAGAAATAGCACTTGACTCAGCAGCTTGCTACGCCCGGCGAAGGAAACTGCTCAAGAAATATGGCAAAACATGACTCTAGTTTCAAACCGTCTGAACTTTGACATAATTTGACACCGCAAGCTTGCAAGCTATCAACAGCAGCACTCAGTTTCCCTCTCATGTCTCCTAAATTTAGTTGTATAACAAGCAAATAATAGTTCCCTTACATTTTAACACCTCTCTAAGCTCGGTATGTAAGAACAGGGCGTGTGTATCCCTGTGGATCTACTGTATACGTCTTTATATAGTACACGCACTAAATCCCACAGTGGTGAAACGGGAACACGGTGTCCTACCCTGACTCGGCTGGTAACAGTGTGTTATTTTGTTTGCATGTACAGTATGTGGGTTCGGGTGTGCTTATAGATACGTCTGCAGCAGCCAAGGACACAAGGGACATGCTGGGTACACAGGGACACATGGCGCACTAATGCAATTTGTGTTGCCATGGCCATTTCTCTTATTATTTCGCCAGAAAACACACTGCCTTATCTGTCCTTTTCTTACCTCTGATTCTTTATCTTCTTTTCAACCCTGCTTTTTTTTCACGACTTTACGTCACTTCTCTGGCTGTCATCGCTAGCTCTCTGGCTCTTACTGTATAAACGTTGGTTGTCTGCGTGTCACTTTTAAAACTAATGATGATAATGATGCTTGTAAAACAAAACCCTTGGATGAGCAAAACCTCTCGGACACTTTGCACCCTATTTGCCAAAACTGCTTGAGCTACGTCAACATTGCAACTGAGGATGGATTCTCCCTGGCAAAAAGCCCCTGGAGACACTGTTTTGCAGACACACGACACATCAAAAGACCACAATACAACTACAAAGGAAGACAAAGGACAACTATATAAAGACATAATATGACAAAATGTCCACAAAACAACCACAAGTGATGAGTTTTGTGTCTTTCACTGTGGCTGGCTTGATCTTATGTAGGAAGGGTGGGGTAGTTTATATATTTCTACCTATCCAGGGGCTCATTGTTTCATAATCCATCCATGATTGCAACAAAGCCCAAGAGGCAGACAGAGATGAAGACGTTGGAACAGGAAAGCAGAGTCAGTTGGGTATGCAAAGACGAGACACGCAAATGGAAAGGCTGCAGCTCTTTTTAAAAACCTGTTTACCCAGAAAATACATTTACATCAAGTAGTTGCTCGGTAACACCAGTTTCACATCACTGAGCAACATTAGAGGTCAGCTGCCTGCTCAGTGGCACCTTTACTGTCAAGAGCAGAAGCTGTTCAAGGGGAATGCCGGTGGCACAGCGAGGCAGAGCTGCCCGGCGCCTGGCACTGGTGAGCAGGCGAACACATACATTTACACAGGACATCTGCATACTCGCAGGGCTAACTCTCTAATCATGCTACAGCAACTCTTTCTTACCCTTTTATCTTCCCATGAAAGAAGATGACATGTTAATGTTGACAAGTAGCATCATGACAGGCTGACATAAACACAACAGATGTTTTGTGCCCCCATTCAGTGTGTTTTCTAGTGTTTTGCCTTCATGTACTCTCCTTAATGCATCATTTTAAGGTTGTAAGTGGACAAAACAAAGACTGCAACTAGTTATTATATTGAGTCAAGTGTTGTCAGATGCAGCTGATATATATATCAAAACATTTTCACATTACAGCAAATGTTTGGTACTTTACCAACGACTGCAACCATTCATCTGTTCTTTCGAAAAAATGCTGTGTGAACTTTCTGCTGGATTGACTTTTAAAGGCTTACATACAGACAGACAGACAAAGCGAGCAGAAGTCATTGAGTGATGTGCACGTGGACATTATGTGACTGCTTTGTGCAATCATGAAGACCAAACAAAAAATAGAACATGTCAGCAGGGGCTAAATGAGGCAATGTATACTTTAACAAGACATACGTATGTGGAAAAAAGATAAAAACACATGTGTCTGCTTTCAGGCGATGTGAGTTAAGACCAAGGATTAAAGTAGTCTGATAGATAATGTTAACATATTTCATTTTTAACGCAGAGGGCGGGTAGCAACAAGGAAACAATAAAGAAAAGCACTCTCTCTCTCTACCTCTCTCATCCCTCCTCTTCCCACCCTCCTTTGGCAAGGACAAGCTAAGGCACTGCCAAGAATGTGACTGCGTTTGGAAAACAAATCCAGCTCACTTCTGTTTTTTTCACGGCTTCTCTATTTCTCCACTTGCAGTTTTGCTGATTTTCTTCAGTTTCTTAAGGTGGTCTCTTTCAACGCTGCAGAGCCTGACAATTCTAAGGAGAGGAAGTTGATTTTATTTTTTTGTCAAATCAAATGATCCCGTTTAATGTGTATTTTCCAACCTCAGCTAACCCTGTACTCTTTCCAGGAAACTCTCCTAAACAGACATTCTGCCTTTCCTCCTGCCTGGCATGTCCTCCTCAGCCCACCTTAAGAAAAACTGCACTCTGTGTGAAACTACTGGACGCTGTCGGTATGTGCTCTTTTCCCCATTGTTTTCCTGTAGATGTCCACTTCCATTTCCTCACAGCTTATGGAATTGTCTGATTGTAACAGACAACACAGAGGAAGATAGATTTAAGATTACCGCAGAGTGCTTGGGGGATGTTATGGGGAAATTGAAGTGCCTTTAATAAGGAGTGGTTTGTACAGTTTCCACATGTAGATAGCCTCTATCATTACATTACATCAGCATAGTGATTACAAAATAAATAGAAAGGGAAGCCTCTAAATAAGTTAAATAGTAGTGTTTTAAGATGAAGATTTACATAATTTAAAGGTCAGTTTAAAACCGGCAAAGTATGCACGATCTCACACACACATGCAAGTTTGTTGCATTGTGGGTAAAAATGTTCGGAGGCAGCAGTTATGCCAAATGTTATTCTGTGAAAGGTGTGAGTGTGTGTGGTATGTATGTTTGTGTGTTTCAGCATGAGCAGGTGGTATAATTAGATGGGCTAGTAGCAGAGTAGGGAAATCCATTTTTGCTGTGTGTGTGTGTGTGTGTGTGCGTGTGTAATTTGCTACTACTTTATCAATATGTGTGTTGGTGTACGGCTGTACGCTCGATGCATCCAACAGGTGGCTTTAGCTGGCAATGCCAACATAGCAGGCCTGAGGAGAGGATGTGTGTGTGGGTGTAGGCCCTGAGCCTAACCTGGAACACGTCTCTGTGTGTGTGTGTGTGTGTGTGTGTGTGTGTGTGTGTGTGTGTGTGTGTGTGTGTGTGTGTGTGTGTGTGTGTGTGTGTGTGTGTGTGTGTGCGCATATGTGTGCACGGGCAAGTTTGTCAGACTGTGCCAGCAATCTGGGCAATCACTCTGCTTTGGCCTCCCTCCTGTTTCCCTGCCTTCATCCCTCTGGTGCAAACACGCACACACTTGGTTGCTGTTGCTATGCCAACTGCCTGGGGAGAGGTCTCCTCTTCCCATAATAAACGTGGAGCAAGAGAGAAACCCCCCAAAAGGGCCACAACAATTAAAAAAAAAAACACAAAAAATATCAACTTAGTGTATGTTTCTTTCTGAATAGGTGAAGGTGGCGTTTTAAAAAGGTTTTATTTCAATGTTTCCCCAAAAAACCCACAAATGAATCTTTTTTCCCTTTTATGAATGAACATATGCTAAATAAATAAACCATATTTATTACCCATAAATGTGTGCTTTTAATTTTGTTTTTGTTTTAAAGTACATATTTTTTGCACATTTAGGAACAGATTCACATCTCCCATATTAGTATGATACTATAGCAACTGTGTGTTTATGACGTGTGCATGTAGTTTGGCACTTTGCAAACTTGGTGGTGAGTATTTTGTGTGTGTGGGTGAGAGTGTGTGTGTGTGTGTGTGTGTGTGTTTGAGTGAGAGTGAGTGTGTGTGTGCTCAGTTTCTTGGAGTTTACAAACAGGGCTGGGATCCAGGCACCAGCCTCAGCTCAAATAAAACAAACCCGATTTGCGTAAAGGAGTACAAACATGGGTAGAAATAAAAATGACATAAATAAAAATGTGCAAATGTATAAAGCAAAATAGCAAAGCCTCAACAAATTGGGACGGGTTGATGTTTGAGGGGGCGCCAGTCTGAGCTCAGTGGGGAGGCAAACATTAAGATGCAGCCCGCAGCTCGTCTGCTTTCTCTGCTGGAGAAGCTCCAAGATGGCTGGAGAGGGGTTAGAAGCCTGGTTATCAGGCCAGTAAGCATGTAGTGAGTTAGCCACGGGCAAGAGAAATACCCTTTAAACTTTAGGTTGACCTTTCTAATTCATGCTGTTTAACTTGTGCTCAGTGTGAGTTGACATCGTGAGCTGTGTGGCCTAGATACAGCAGGTCCAGGCTCAGCAAGATGTCTGATGTGTCTTAACGCTCACCGGCCTCCAGTTGCCATGTATAGGATGACACCCAGAGACCAGTGTGGCCGGAGGAGCAGTGATTCAGTTATTCAGGTCAAGCGTGTCCCAGTTTAAGAGGACAGATATATAGGCAAGGGAGTAAACATCTCGCTCTTGCCGTTTTCTTTTTTTTTGGATCTGAAACAGGGTGGCTGGTTCGAACCAAGGCTCTAGCAGATAAATACTAACTAGAGTTGCGTAATTGAAGTCATCTTAACTTGTATACAAAGTCAGCATCTATTTAAAAAGTCAGCATCTATTTATTTCTTAATATTTAAATTGACTGTTACATCTTTTATTATTTAAAACTATCCTGGAAACAACAGAGCTAAAAGCATTTTGTAAGCCAAGCTCCCAAATTATTAATTCCCAAAATTTGAATTAAAACTAAGTACATTTTAAGCTCCTTAAAATAGCTGGCAGAGCAGTATTTTTATTACGCAAATGTATGCGTTTTCTGTAAATAGGTATATTATTAGTTGTACTATTAGGAATACCTTCTAGGACTATGAGTTTTTGTACAACCAGCACAATATATATGTAAAAAAATACATATATTTGTTTTATTTCAGCCTCCTCAGCTTCATAGTTAATATCTATTTTATTCTGCAAGAAGAAATTATGCTCAGCATCAATGCCATTTTCTTTTTTACACAGACACACTATGTGTTTACGATGGAGTACGGGGATTAACTGTTCCTTTAAGGCCCTTACACACCAGGCCGATATCGGCCGTCTTGCGTTGTTGGGCGAAAACGGGTTCCTTGTCGCCCAAATTCAATTTGGTGTGTCCCGAACCCTCGGCCGTGACACGCCTTATTTGGCCTTTCACGGTCACAAGCTATCGGGCCAAGAAACCACTCTGATCAGCTGTTCAGCTAGCAAATGAGAAGCGAAACGGAAGTGAGGGACGTAAACAAACAATTTAAGGCACAAGACAGCAGCTAAACACCAGCAGGTGATACTTAAAGACATCAAACATAGCCCTTAAATGTCCTCTCTTACCTCCCACACATAGCAGGGACATCTCTGATATCGGCGGGAGCGTCCCCGGCTGTCCTCTGCTGAGAGCTCCGTGATTTGTTTGGTCAAGTCCGGTTTTTCATCTCATCGTAAATTTAGCAAGAAGTGGCCATTATTACATTGCTGACTCAATAAACTACACACCCGCCAGAACACTGCGATCATCAGATGCAGGTCTATTAACTGTGATTTTATAGTATGTCTGCACTTTATGTGCTCATTTCATCATTCATGTATTTTTATATTCTAAAACATGTTTTCGATGGACGAGAGTGAAAATGGAACGCACATGCTATTTGTTTGTTTATATCAGTCTGTTCTTCTTCTCTGTCTTCCGGTTGTTGCCTATTTTGAATGACGAATACACACTACCGCCGCCTGCTGGTAAGGACAGTTATTGCCACTCACGCATGCGCAGTTCGTACGTGCTCGGCTGTAGTAAAGCGGTGTATTTCAGTGTACACACGGCCAAGACGCAGGAGAACTCGTCGATGGATCTGTCGGTGTCGGATGTCGGCGAGTTCTCTGGTGACTGCCTGGTGTGTAGGGGGCTTTACAGCACCATACTGTACTTGAGGATACATATGCGTTTTTAAGACACATATGTGCACAAAGCTTCATGCACACACACACACTCCATTACCCATGTCACCTTTCTCCACCCCCTCAAGCCTTTCCATTCATCTCCACATCTCAGACACCTCTGTAATGAGCAATAAAACACATACTGTAAAGAGACCACAGACACACACAAAGGACCAACATGGTAATTTCTTACATGCAGCCCCTCTCCAATAATCCCTCCCTCCCTCCCACCCAGGGGTGTAATGAAGTCTACAAGGCCTGGTGAGGCCCCAGAGCCATTACTACAACCCCCACCCCCTCCTCCCGCAATAACCTCCATCTTTTCCTGACTGGGTACAGCAGTCTATGAAAGAGGAGAAGGTGGCAAAGGAGGAAGAGAATTTAGCGGGGCCAGCCCACTGGAAGGTAGCTTTTTTTGGCAGACAGTCTGGTCGGGGTACTAAGGGCCCATGTGCCCAAAGCTCCCACAGGCCCCCGTCCCAGTGCCTGTGTGGTCCTGGGTCTGATTAGTGGCAAGCCCTCGTCACACACAACGGACACACATAAGGTATGGCTGCCCACATGCGAAAGCTAACACAGGCTAGCATTTACACACGCTCGCCCAATCAGGCGCTGTACACGTGTAGCGTTCAAAAGTACAGACTGTACACTGTTAGGAAATTCACTCATTGTCTCAACAATGTCAGAGTACATTAAGAAGAAGAGCGGTTGACAGTTGTTGGACTCATAAGCACAAGGCGGTGATAAGAAACAGAACCAAACGGTCGAGTGGCGAAAGAAAAAGGACGAGGAGGAAACGAGGTGAAAGAGCAAAGTTCTCAATGAAAACAACCCTAAGGACTAATATGAAAACGTTGCTCAATCATTGCATCTGTCTTCTTGTTTTCTTTCCATGAGCGGTTCACATACACACACATGCAGACTGAGTCCAAAGGCAACAGACACAGTACTGTAAGTGGACGAGAGGGATGTTTTTCTGTAGTGTGTACGAGTTCATCCGGAGTTAGCCTTCACAGTTGCCTAAAGAACCTGAGGAAAATTGTCTCCATGTGCCATTCTATACATAACAGGTCCAGATTTGTGAGTGTGTGGTATTGGTTAAAGAAGAGACAGCGAAAGGAGTTACAAATGTGTTGGATGTCAGGATGAATTGTCTGCTGCCTGAACATGTCTTTGAGTCTTTGTCAGTATTACAGTGTAGAGTAATGGAGGAAAGGCAACAGAGTGAAAAGGAGCACAATGTTCTCCTTCAGGAAGTATGTTCAGACAGGCTCCACCTGTCTTGCAACTGCCTCGGGAGCGAGTCTTCATGTGACCGTGTACGTGCTGATGTAGAGTGTAATATAATTTAAACATAGACAAAGATAAGCTTAGGAACATTAGCATTACAGGTGAAATTCGAATTTTAGGTTTACTTTGTATTGTTTAGATTTTTTTGTAAAATGAACTCCATCAATGTTGATTTTTTTTGTTGAAAAGTTGTGAAATTGTGTTGTGCACCATTAAGGAAGCCTTTCTTGTTTGTTACTTATTTGCAAAGCTTGTGAGAGAAGGCAGAATATTTTTTTAGACCAATCAGTTTAATTGTGTCATTTTGTGATGGACTGAAATGTCGGACACACTTTGACACACTGAATTTCTGTCTTGGAAACTCAAAAGGGTTGGGGACTTTGTGCCCATGACCCGTCATTAAATTGTATTTTTTTAATACATTGAGACAAATATTCAAGGACTCACTTTCATGTTGCAGCTACAACAGCGCTTTGAATTCACGTACGTACAATTGAGCATGCAGCCACAACGACTCCAAAGAGAAAATAAAATAGAGCACATGTGGCAAAGATTGAAGAAACTCAGCCGCACTCAGACGTATGGGGGGAGGGCAAAGGGCAGGTGCTGTCAGCGGCCCGTCAGTGTCAGCTTTGTGTTTCTGCCTTAGTGGGTTGGAATCTGGATAATGGTCGGCTAGCCTCAATAAAAAGAGGCGTTGGAGCTATACGGCAGGGTATCTGTACAATGTGCACACTGTATAGATTTAGAATGTGCCGTGTTGGTTGTGTAGAGCACAGAGTCAACTTTTTTTGTTGAAGATCCCCTCTGGTTTTAAAACATACAAATATTCAGCTTTGCACTTGTTTGGTTTTTGTACTTTTACAAAATAGTTTAATTGCTGGGTATAAGTTTTACAAATTATATACACTACTCCCTCCTTACTGAAAATTCCTTTCTCAGCGTACGGTATGTGCACTGGAGGTTTCGAGTTTCCACATCACACTTGTGGAAGTTGCATACTTCGACCATGAGTAGCCTCGCAGCTCATTGTGATGTCACAGAAACCTGATGGCACGTCCACGTGTTAACCTCAGAACTGAGGTGAGCACAGAGAAACCTTTTCCTCTTCAGCAGAAGAACGTTAAAACGGCCTTCTATTCTTTCAAATCTGCAAATACATCATTCTGAAATGTGACACTCAGACATCCGATTGTAGCATAACAAAAAATGTTTGATGGGGGGGGGGGGGTCTTCAACACAAAAGCACGTGTTGTCCTTGAGTTAGAGGCAGATAAACACTTGACTGTGGGTGTCAATCCAGCTTTTAACGTCTTATAAATCCGTCCACCAAGGCCTTCTACCTTATTTTATTTCATGTTAGGCTTCAACATACCAAACTTGTTAAATGGTCTTTGAAGGCTTAACAAGACAGTAACCTAGTATCAATCTATTTCATTGTATTATCAGAATACAAGCTAGAGTGTGGAAACTCCTGGTGAACGATGCACAAATATCATAAAAGTGAGGGCTTTTATTGGTTACACACTAGATTACAGAAAGAAAACAGCAGCCCACATTCCCTCCTTACAATAAAAAGGGGTTCTTTGCTTTTTCTCTATTCCTTCTGTTTCACATTTCAGGCTCAATTAATATCGTAATATGACGAATGTGTGCAGAAATTGGATACAATATAATCAAACTAATGTTCAAGGCAAAGCAAGAAACTAGGCACCATATGTATTACATGAGGTGGAACTCTTTCCATGGGACTGTTAGCTTTTAATTAAAGCTTGCTGTGAATTATTTAATTCGGAAATAAGACAATCTTCTACTTACAAATTGAGTTGATCTAATTTAACAAAAACATACCTCTTCCCGTTTTTATATACTCAGTGGTTTTACTGCTATGGCAATGCTTGGTCTGGTGTTAGCTGCAGCTAATGTTAGCAAATGTTAGGGTAGACGTATGAGTTTGCTCTATGACTGTTTTGTACCTCCCCTACTGTTACAATAGGTTTTAGCATTTAGCCTTATCCTATCAATGTTAGTCTAGCAAATGTACATAGATTTGTAAAATATCTGCAAAGGTCAAAATTGAAATTAATTGTGAAAAAATTGCTGTAACGTTACATCTTAATGGTGTCTGGATAAAAAACATAAATTGGTACAACAAATTGCAACGGAGGAAAATGTCTGGTTTAAACATTCAATTAACCTGTATGGTGATTGAGGAGCCTATAGGACAAAAGGAACAGCACGTGCGCTATGTTTCTGTCTGAGCAGTTGAAGCCGGCGCTGCATATGCACTGCTCGACGGGGCCAGGAATGAGGATGAACTACAGCGAGACGGTCCTGTTCGACCTGATGCACAACAGCCGTTATGGAAAACAGATGGCAGCGAGGCTCCTTCACACTTCACATAACCTGTGTTCAAAATAGGGCAACATACACAAACATACCCTGAAACCTTCCTATCGCACACACATTAAATTGTGCAGGCGCCAACTCGCATTACGTGCAGACGAAGTCGTATGGAAACACGCCCAGACATACTGTATGGATGCATGCATGCACACACACGGAAAGGTCAGAGGGGATCAGTGCGCTTAAGTTCACTGCAGGCTTTTTAAGGCCGCACACACCAACACACACTATATAAGTATTCAGCTCTGCGTCAGTCTAGGCCATTGCCCCCTGCATGCTCTTACCCACAGGCTCCTCTCAATCAAAGAGTCACAAGAGGACGTAAGGAGGGAGAGGAACAAAGAAGAAGGAGACGGAGCGGCTGCACGGCTCACTTCACACCATGATCTGTATATGTCTGATTTCAGCATATAGCGGGGCATGCAGGCGTACACATACGTATGCACAATAGAGGAAGGAATGCAGTCTGTCTTAACCTTCCAAGAACACATCTGTCTTGAGGTTTAATGTTACTCATTTTTATTGGAAACAACGTTTACTTTAGCTTTTGCTCAAATAAAGTGTGGTTTTCTACAGTTGTAATGGACCATCTCAATATTTTTGTCATAATAAAGGGTGAGAACAATCTCCAAAAATTCTAAACCGCAGTCATGGGAACAAATAAGTCCAAACTAGGGCTTGAATTAGTAAATTAATTGATTGAATTAGTCAATTGAGATTAATCAACATCTTTGTTTATCAAATGATCATCATAAAAATCAAGCAGAAAGCCAACCATTGAACGTTTATACGATGTTAAGACATTTAAGAGAAAAATAACAGATTCATTCATTAAAAAAAGAAAGGCAGGTTTAAGCAGTTTCACACTCCACTGGCGTTCTCCAAACTAATAAATAGGGAAACTGAGGACAGAAGCAGGCTTTTATCTATTTATGAATCCAGTATTTATTATGTTTTCAATTCCTTCCTTTCATACTGGCGATTACAAGATAAAAGGCATCCAACGCAAATGTTTATAATAAAGTTTATCCAACATGAAGCAGTACTCTCGCTTCATGTTACGTCCTTGCTGAGCTGCAGTGGAGGGACAACAAAAACAGGACAGTTCACACAGGAAGACATCCTCAAATAACTTCAGTCTCATAAAGTTACTACCATTATTGGAAAATATAGGGTCCGTATTCCAATCCCTGAAGATAAATATTTGATAGTCTGTTCAATTAATCCAAATCTTTCAAGCCAAAACAAAAGCATAATCATGTTACACAAGTACAAACAGGACATTTGTTTGAAGACCACATGCCATGCATTGCAATCATACCAAAGCAAGTTTTACCCAAAGATAGAAATGCAGAGTGCATAGCATGGACACGAGAGGAATTCTGCCATTATATACATTCCACTGATGTTAAAATAATTCCTTCACTTATCAATTTGACCCTAGAAAGACATCAAAGCCGCCGTGACTCAAAGACAATTAATGAACTACAGTAACCGGCTATTCTAGGCCACACAGAGTGCAATAGCAGATCCAGTATCTCCTGCTCCCACAGCTCTCATTAGACAAGTGGGACTCAGCCAACACAAGAAAACTTGAAAACCCGAGATCAAAAAAGGCCTCTTTTCCCGCTGAAACGGTTAACTCACATCCCTGGGAATAAAGTTCAGAAGAGGGCTATTATTCTTCACTGTGTTACAGGACGAGCCCAAGTGACATAAATAGTGAATAAGCTCTGCCTCGCCCCATTAAGCCCAGCGGTGGAAAGCAGAGCTGGGAGATTTGACTGTGGCGTTAGCAAAGCATCATAGACGGAGACGTGATGATATGCTGCCATGGGACACTGTGCTGCAGCAGTACATGTGGGATTTGTTCTACTTAAACTGAGCAGAGAGCTGTGTTGGAAGGGAGAGTGTCCTGCAATGATCTCTGAAACAGAGCTTATTGCTGCTAGAGTAGCAGAAGGCAGGTAGCGACCATAGCACAGAGGTGGCGAGCTCTATATGTCTATACTACTTACTGAGAGAAATGTGTTTATAAAACTTAAGCACAGCCTACAAAGGGATTTTCAATTTGAGCTTTCTGAGTGTTTGTTAAATTATTTCATGTTTTTTTAGCAACGCGCAGGCCTGAATGACTCTGAACCAAGGAGCAACCACAGGGTCTGAGAAGTGAAGTCCATGTGGAAGTGCCTTAACCCTGCATTGTTTCTATAAAACAGCAGGTGGCCACTCCATTGGTCTGATTGTATAGAAGTCAATGAGAAAATGGTCCTACTTCTCACTTGATTTATTATCTTAGTAAATTATATTTTTGAGTTTATGTGCTCAATGACTGGTTTCAAATATTCTTTAATACAGCATGATGTTTCTATTTATAGTAAGGTATACATAAAGCAGGATATGCTTAAGGGCGTTGCTACCTTGTGATTGACAGGTGGCTACCTTGTGGTTGTTCAGTTTTGGTGCTGTCCATAGAACCTTTACCCTTTCACAGTGTGATTTCAGTTTATGAAAAGCATTTGTAACATTTTGGTTGGCTTCAAATATGTTATTCGGCGCTGTGCGAAGGTCAATTCTGGTCTAAAAAAAGAAGAAACTCCAAACTTAAGGCTTTAAAAAGATGTTCCACAAACCAAAGGGTGACATCACTGTGGCTAAGTGCATAGACTTCCTATTAAAGTCTATGCATTGAACATGTCAAGATGTGATGTACCGTTTAAAGATAAGAGGGATCCAGGAAAAAGATAATATTTACAGAAGATCATGTCGATAATCGTGAACACTGTCTGTTCCCGAGCCAAATCAAACATTTGACAAACTGAACAGGATGTATAACATTTACAATGTTCTCACGGTAGGATATCCACACATTAGGAAAGAAAACTAAATACGTATTGCACGCCATCGTCCTTTCCCCTAAAACACAATAAATAATTCATGCTAAAAATAATTGATTAATTTGACAGGCAGCATCACTCTAGAAATCGATATCAGAGCCCTGCTGCTGAAGTCCAAACAGCTGCTTCAGCATCCATTCCTGTGACAGAGATAAAAGACAGAAAAGGGGAAGCTGGCAACAAAAACAAGAAGAAGAAGATGACCTGGGAGATTGTAGAAATGAGGACATATAAGGGGTCGTCTATGAGGACATTCTGTGCCATATACGTCAAGACCTAATGATAAACATCTCCTAATGCAACAGCAGGGAATGAATACATATAAGAACAACACAGTCACATAGCATTAAGTGCACAAGAAGAATTGTTTGACAGACCTGGAACAGCAGGACTTTTTGGGTCATCCAGTCTACGCTGTATGTACAGAGTATAAACAGCCTGTTTGAGAACATTGTGTGAACCAACCCTAACTGAGGACAGGCTTTGCAGGGGCCATCATTAGGTAACGTCCCTGTTGTCCCATTTCAAGATTTCATTTAAATTATTTTCTCTTTTTTTAGGTGGCCGACTGAGAGATGATAGAAAATCGTGTGTGCATGTATCCCCTTGGCATTCCTGATTGTCACATTTGATTACATTTGTGAAATGACCAATTAAGATATCCAGTTAATATCATTATTGAGATAATTAACCTCTATTGTGGGGGTAGCCCTTAAGCCCCCATGAAAACTAAATTGATAACTATCCAATGTTATTGAGTAGCTGAACTCAACTAACCAATGTTAGTCATCCCAATGCACCTTTATCCACCCTATTAAAGTTTACTTCAATTATATAAATGGTTTCATATGATTTAATTTGATTATATACATTTTATTTATATGAAGCACGCTTATGCCTATTTATTTACATTATGCTATAAAACGCTCTTAAACCATGCATAATCTTGAAGCATTGTTACGCAGTTCGAGGATAAGTGAATTATTTAATATATCAACATTTGCAACCATTAAAACCCTGCAAAAAAGGATATTTTAACAACTAAAATATAAAACATCTCAGGGATAAAACCATAAAGATGAAATGAAGCACACGTGGTCTGTTGGACGGGACCCTGCCCTGCGTCTGTTCAGATGTAAACGCTATAAGAGGCCATTATGCCGCAGCCCCTCTAACAGCTGCACCCAAACACAAACAGGCCTCAGCAGCCTTATCACAAACAGCAGGCCTCTGCCAGCTGCCTGGAGCTCATGCGGCCTATCATTAGACTAATGGGCCGTCGATTAATGTTAACATGCCAGCAGAGCTCGTATCGGGGAGATCTACAGGTCGGTGCAGAGCCATTAATAATATAATTGACTGGCCAGCTTTTCCTGCTGGAGGCCTTCTATCTTTCACATCTTTTCCTGATTATACAATGACCTGCCTTCCCTTTCCTTTCACTGTCACTATAATACTTCTTTTCTTTAACGTCTTACATTTCTGTTTTGTTCCATGAAACGTCTTCCTGGTGCGAAGAAATAGAAACGAGATATAGACGAATATGTAGCTGGAGGACAAACCTGATCTATAACATATACTGTAACACACTCTCCACATGATTTAATCCCGTTACGCCTACATCAGGTTACATCGTGGAAACTGACCCGGCCTGTGTGGTGATGAAGCAGGGGGTGGAACACTATCTTCATATTGATTATTTGATTTTGCATATCATTATTTTTCTAATTTGTATTGCAAAATGTAATTACTATTGTTGTGGAAAAGATTTCAGACAAACTTCTGAATCTTACTATACAATGTCGCCCCTGTCATCATCATGAAATCATTAACCATCCTCACATCTCTGTCTGGTGGATCCCAAGGTTTTCCCAGGACAGATGGGATGTATAATCCTTTGAACATGTTCTATGTGTCCCACTGGGCATGCCTGGGAAACAGTGGGTGATGTTCAGGAGGGGTCCTGGTTCGATGCTCTAGCCAGCTCACCTACTCTGAATGACTCAGCGTCTCATCTTATCTGAAAGGGTGAGCCAATCGAAACTGTTTACAGGCTGCTTTAATTAGTGGTCTTACTCTTTCATTCACTACTCAAACCTCGAGACCGAGAGTGCATTTGGAGCTTCACCGACACCTGTATCATCCCTAATGACGCACAGAACTCTATCAGGGTTTTTGTAAGTTTAAATGTAATAAAAATAAGTGAAATGTAATACTTTTTCACTTAATTTTCGCACAATGTAATAGAAATTAGTTGTTTTTGCAAGTAAAATAAGTGTGTATAAAAATATATCCCAGAATTGTACTTTTTATTGACGTGTTTTAACAATGTGATAGTAACAGACTGTATGAAATCAATGAACAGTTTAGGGTGAAAAACCTAAAAAACAATTATGTTTACTTGTGGTTAAGAGCTCATTTTAAGACCTATAATATTGAAATGGCAAAACTTTTTAAAGACCTGGGGAATCCCATGTTACATCTGGACACTAAACAACACAGGGTTAAAGCTCTGGAGCAATGCCAGCTATTATTAGAGGCTGAGAAAACAGCCACTAATGTGTAGTGAGGGTCCAGAATTGACCGCTATCATAGATCTCATGATAACGGCCTCCCAAACTTCTATTTGGATGAAAAACTGTAGTCCAAAACAGTGCACAGTGCACATGCTTCACCAGTTGCAGGTTGTAGAAATATTTTTTCCTCGTAATGGCCTGCTGTGAAAATATCCCCGCTTAAGAGGATTGGGAATTCAAACCAGGCACTTTCTGCGGAATACAATATCACAGCCAGAGGGGTCGTACGCTGGTTAAATTCTTAGCTCTGCACAGAGGTGTGCTGGTGGGAGACAGAGCTAAGACGTGTGATGCTCACCTTTTGATGTCAGTGAGCAATGGTGTAATGCAGAAATGTGACAGTCACAGCGGATGGATGAACAACAACACATGGTGTGTGTCTTCACAGTGTCTGACACCACATTGAGATTAAATCTTTGACAACGCCTCAGAAAGAATCTAACTCCCCGCAGCATGGGAAAAAACCCTGAACAGTGCGCTTGTTTTTATCTTTTAGTGTTCTCGAGGCATTTGGGGGAAGCATGATGAGGTGTGATTCTTACTGATGCTGTAACACATCAGAATTCTTGTAGTACGATGGCTTTTTTTCCCCCTCTTGTTATGCAGAACAACAAAAACATTCTCACGACTTCGAACTGAATCATGGAACAATGTGTAAAAACAAAACATTGGTTATTTTGGTCGTCATATAGTCTGCAAGGATCACATGAGATAAAGCTGGTGCCAATATAAACTCTCACAGAATGCATTGGTACACTTTAATGTAAGCAAGCAGTGTTTAACATTACTGCCATTTCCTTCCTGTCTATTAGAAATAACTGAGTCTGGTTTGTTCATTACAACAGGCCTATCAATTATTGGCTGTCAAGCTTAACCCAAGTATGACAACAGGGCTGTGTTCCCACACCTTAAACAACCTCTAATTTCTGAAATACTGTTGTGATTTATAGTTAACTACCATCTAAATTGACTTTTTCCTGTCATTTAGGTTCTTTAAAATAAGTTGGAAATGTTTTTATTTGCTTGCAATGACGCAGAAATAATGAAAACGACCTGGGAATCAAGTCAGTATAACTTTCTTTTAGTGACTTCAATTGTATTGGGTAAGTGCATCAATGAATATGAAAATATTCTCGATGGGTATGAAGAAATTAAAATGAATCACACACTCAAACAAGAAGGTCACCCGGAGAGAAAAGACCCTCCCAAGGCTGTTTCCATTAGTGAAAAAGAATGTGTGTGTCGGATCCAAAATGTAATGGGTTCTCCCTTAGGCAATGCTTCATCGTTCCAATAAACTTCATGAAAATACGGACAGTATTTTTATCGATATACTGCTGACAAAAAAGAGTTTCATGTAATGATTTAATTTGTGTACTGTACAATAAGTATTTCCTATGAAGGTCAAACAACAAGTCCTGGTATCTCCAACTGTTCTGATAGTGTGCACTTTCTAAAGGGGGCGACCTAGACAAGTGGCAGAGGCTTAAAGAAACATGAATGAGCTTCAGATTAGGGAGAAACTACAGAAAAGTTTGAGGTAGAGTCAGGCATTACATTGCCTAAAGCAAATATGTATAAGAGAGGATTGTTTGAGCAAGTAATTGAGGCAGCCCTTTGTCTAACTGAACTTTTTAAACATTCCCTTTTATGTTTGCACAACTCCTATTTTGCATCCCAAGACTTATGCGAAAGACTAAAATATTAAAGTCTCCAATGGTACGGTGTGAATAAATAAGGAAGAGAGTGCGGTACATTATAATTATTAATAAACTGCCAGCAGCAACATGACATATTTAGCTTATTTCACTTTCAGATTAAAATCCAGGACCTGCATTGGCAGCCAGAGAAAATTCCTTTACAACACAGGAGACTGAAAACTGCCAATTAAATCAAATCAATTGGCAAAAGTTTTGACACTTGGCGTACAAATGTTTTTAGGACATGTGGGAAGTTTTTTATTGGAGAGTTTTTATCTGTGCTGTGTAATTGGGCTGTAAAGCAAACGTGTGCTCTTTGATCTCATTGAAGTCTCAGCCAGCTCTGGGAAAGCGGCACCCCTATTGGGATGTTATTTACCGACTGTTTGAACATCTATGCATTATTTGTGGAGCTGATATAACGACGTCTCTGTTGGCTAAGCAATGAACCATAGCCCATTACCGGTATTAATCTAGGGATTTCAATTTAAAAAAATGAAAAAATCAGTACGTTTACACATCTGACAAACTGCACCACAGCTAAAACTGCTCAACTGCGAAATATTTATGAAGACAAGCTTTGCCAAAATCCTGTATGCACACTAATCTCAGCGACAAAGAATATTTAGGACACGGGAGGATATAGTAAGATCCCGCATTAGGCACAATGTGTAAATAACCCTCGGGGAACAAGAGCTCACCAAAAATACAAAATTATATTAATGTAGAAAAGAAAAACAAGGTACAATGTAGAAGTGCATCACTGTTGCTTTAAGTTATAACAGCTATAATGATCTCGGCACCATAAAGCTCACTAGATGCAGACCCTGAGCGAGGTGACTCATAATCGGGGCCCTGAAGGCCTCTCCGTGACTACACAAGCAGTCTAAATAGATAACCTAGATAGCACACAGCATCCCCTCATCTGTCACACACGCGAGGTAACACAGGAGACACACTGGCTGCGCTGGCTTCTCTGCGCCGTTAACTAACAGAGCCAGACATGCATGGCCAACGTCACATGGGAAACATTAATATAACACGGGACCTTAGGGGACCGCTGGGAGGATTGGAGCCATCCTGCCCCCCCTCACGGTCCCTCAGCACCGGGGAGAGGAACACATGTGCTCGTCTGTACCCTCACTGACCTCCGTATGCTGCAGCTAATCACATTGTATGTAGCTATATAATTACCTTGCTCATTAGTCAGAACCTGATGGGTTATCTTTATTAACTGTCACGCAGGCTGCCTTGGCAAACAGGCTCATGTCGTTGTTGTGTCTATGTCTAATAAATTGCACTTTAATGGCCGCCATACACAGCTGTTCATTGCTTGTGAACATCATAGTCTGTCACCTAATGGGCCCGTCAGATAATTAATATGAGGTTGTTTGTTGTATATAATGTTGTCTTCTTCACTATATGAAAGCCGCAATAAATGTATATGATGCAATTTCGCTCTATGTTTGTATGTTCATACGACCTCCAGCAGGACGTTAGAAAAACATGGGACTTTAGATACCATGTGCCTTCTTTTTGTTTATTTGTTTATGTTTCTGTGTACATATGATTTCCTGTGAAGGCATGCCAGCATTACATTTGTGAGTCATGTTGTGAGTTATCATGAGCATATGTATAAGATGTAAACTTCGTTCATAAATACCAGCTTTGTGAAACAACGCTAAAGTTGATTTTTATTAAGAAAATATGCAAAATGTTAAACATAATGACTTCAGTAAATCGTAAATATTTGCATGTATTATTGTCTATGTATTATTTTTAGCATTGTTGGTACTGCTGAGACAGTGAGGGCATACAGTTTGAGATTTGTTTGAAAAGAAAAAACAGCTGGTACCTGTGTATCGATACTACAAAAACGTATTCACTGTATTAACTGTTTAAAATATGAAATGTCAAAATTTTAATAGTCTTGAACAACACTACTTCAACATAACAACATAATTGATTTAAGTTGTATACCTTTGGCATTACTTTGGGTATAATTTCTAGAAGTCCGCCTCACATTTGCTAAATCGTGATTACCATTTCCAACATATACTGTAAGAACAAATTAATTAAACAAGAAAACAATAAGCTGATGAATCAATAATTAAATAAATATGAGATGCAGCCCTATACATTTCAATTGTAGAAACAATGTCCTTGTAAGGCCCCTGACCTTGCTGAGGGCTGACAATTTAACTCCCACCTGTCATGTATCTGAGCAGAGCTTTAACAGTCTCATAAAAGTCAGCGCTCACATACAGTACACATTCCTCACATGCTGTACGCACCCTCTCCATAGCCCCATACGTATGTACAGTGCACGTGCCAAAACTTAAATACATTGAGGGAGTGCCCAGATAAAAAGTCCAACCTGTGCTCTTTTGTCTCTGCCAGATCATTGTTTATCTTACTTATCATAAGTGTATATATCATTCATACACTTTTGAAAAGCCGCTTGTTCTTTTTCCATAGCAAACAGGGTTTCTATAGTTACTACATAATAAATACAATGGTACAGCTCTTGTCTGCAACCATCTTATCTTATATGATTGTATTTCAATAAAAAGCATGAACAAACGAAATAGTGTTCATATATTATCGTATCTAGGAGTTTCATTTCAATAAGTCTACTGGCAAAATGTCAAACAAACATGTACTGAAAAAATGTATAATAAACATACATGCGTGACATGTTAGGTGAAAAACGTATTTTTGTTTGTATTACCTTTTGGAGAGGTTGTTTTAAGGGTAAGTACATTTGAGTGACACTTTGTATTGTAAAATAGTTTTATTTTCCTTTAAAGCTTGTAAAAACTTGATCCAAGTATTTCTCTTTAATGGTAAATATCCGTTACATTAAGCAACCAAGGTTCAGAAAACATATACCAGTGGATAATATGCTTCCATCCTAAGGGTTTTCTCTGGAGGCAGTGGGGTCAGTCTGGATCAGAGGGGCGTTGACCATTCACAGCAGGAGATGGTACGGATGTGTATTCTGGCTAACCCCATCAAAACTCCAACACACCGTCCTATCAGCCGGTGTGAGCCTGCGATAAGACTAACACCGTTCTCCTTGAATTACCACCGATATGTTGGAAATCAAAGCGGACACATTTATGTTTATGAAAACTGCCCAAGCATCACTGATTCCACCGCTTCGCTCTGCCATGCGGCGTTACACTCAAAACGTTTGGAAGTCTGGACATCTGTTTTAAAGCTGTGAGGCTCTGATGGTGAGCAGAGACACCTCGATGCTGTTTGTGTGTCCCAGCTCCAGTTAATTGAATGCCCTGCTGGGCCCGAGGCTGTATGTGGGGTTTACCGCTGCTATTGATCGCAGGTCTGTCTCTCCATTAAACCTGCTACACTGTCTCTGCAGCTCAAGCATCCACACATACCTACGCACACAAGCATGAAAGCACAACTTGCTAACAATGCGTGTTGCAAAGGAAACAAAGGAAAATAGGTGCAAACACAAACAAGAGGAGAAAGGAAAATAAATGGATTGACCAAAAAACAATAAAGAAAGTATCCACGCTGGATGTAGCCTTTTGAGCCATTCAACCAAAGCCATTAAATCAATTTCCTCTAATCTGGACACGGCCATCTCAGAGCAGGAAATGCCAGCGAGAAAGCTCCTCGAGGGAAAAGCAGCTATTGTGCCTGCACACAGAAACTGAAGATCTGATTTAATAAAATGCCTTTTTCTCTCTCTCTTCTGGGGAAGGTGCCTGATCTCCTTTTTCATTCTGTAGATTTCTAATTCGATCCATCTCTTTTGTTCTTTAGCAACACTTCTCGGTACATGACTCTGCAGCAAACCGCACACCTTATTAGGAAGAACAAGGTGTACCACATTAATAGAGGACAAATTAGTTTAATGCAATACTGACAACAAGCCTGACCGGTAGGGGAATTGGCTGAATGATTTTAGCAACATATATAATGCTAATGTGTGTGGTGTTTGTTTCGGAACATTACATGAAATGTTCTGATGTTAACCCGGCAACCTTATTCAGCTCTTCATACCCGAATTAAAGCCTTGTGCAGGTTATTATATTACAGGGTTCTTACACCTTTTCCAAAGTCAAATTCAAGCACTTTTCAAGCATTTTCAAGCTTTTCAAGCATCTTACAGCTGTTGTAAATTACATATTTATATACACATACTTATACTCAAATGATTATTTCCCTACCTCACATTAAATCAGATGTTCTTTATGCTATAAACAACCAAATGTGTGTTTCATAATAGCATTCTACATGAGGATGAAACATTTAAAATGTTAGAAAAGAAAACTAAGTTTAATATTTCCAAATGTGTGACCTATCTGTACGTAGACTGGGCATCCCATATAACCTGGCTGAGCCAATATAAAACAATCAGCCAAATAACTTTTCAATATATTATTGATTACTATTTTTGAGGTACTTTTAGGTTGGCAGTAAACACAAGTCAGAGGTAAATGGTGTACTTTGACTCCACTACATGTATTTAATACCTTTAGCTACTTTACAGATGTGGATGAATGATGTGAAATATAATCAAGTGTTAAATCAGACTTTAGTTCCACCTGGAGTAAATTCACAAGCTACTCTGTAGTATACAAAGCCATTCAAACTAGCTGCAACTTTACCAGCTTTGATAACACTTTCATGATCAATTATTATAAAACATATTATATACAATTATTAGGGATGCTCCGATCGCCAATTTTGGAGCCGATTGCCGGAATCAGTATCGGCCGATACCGATATCGCTCTCTTTTCCTCTCTCCCCCTCTCTCTCTCCTGACAGCCCGTCAGTATCTCCTGCAGCTCACTGATCCAGTAATGAGCGACCCGACAGTGAAGAATAAATATATTTATAACTAGTTTAGCTTGTTCCAGAGGTAGATAAAATAGCTAAGTGTGTTAGGTCTAACTCTTAATGTGTGTTCTGCTCCGCTCACCGGTCCGTCACAGCGGGTGGAGCTGCAGGATTTCTGCTTCACACACACGTTGCATACCGCTATTTTATTGTCATTTTCGGACACTTAAAATACTGCCAGACTAGTGAAGCCATTTTGGCGAGCTTGTTTTGCCGCGCACAGAGAAAAGTGTCATGTATTTTACATGCAACGATAGCCTAATCTAAAATGCTCTACGGCGTACCTTTCGTGTGGTGTGTGGCTCGTCAGCGCAGACTCTCGCATCGTTATTGTTGCACACTTTGCAGGAGGCTACTCTTGGGCTTCGCTTGACCCTCGTCTTAGCCATGGCTTGTATTTGTCTTCTGCTAGCCAACGCTCGTTGAAACGGCAACCTCCTGGCATACTGTCCAGTGGCGACTGGTCATTAGGGGCAGGTGGGGCACAGCCCCACCTAGTGTCAGCAGAAAGTATTACACATAATGATTACAAAAAATGCAAAGAGATGCAAAAAAAGAAATTAAAAAATATATAAAATATATTTTAAGGTCATGTTTAATCATCTGATTCGTCTGTACATTGCTGTTTTAGTCTGTGTTCTTCTAATTAGTGTCTACAGTGCCGTTTTGAGCCATTTGGGACAAAACCTGACCATGCCCCACCCACTCACTGTCAAAGTGAACGGTGACTCTAAAAACTACACTGCGCATGCTCAGAGTATTTTTCAATGTAATGTGTGTGGCAAAAAAAAAAAGACCATAGGGGCACAGAGCTGCCATCCCCACCATACGTCATCTCACATCATTCAGAGCTGATTGGCTGTAAGTACGTGTGCCGCGAAAAGTGTGCTGTGTGAAGAGGAGCTGCAGTGACGCGTCCTAAAACCAGGAAGTAAGCTGCAAAAAAGCAATGAGGTTTCTCCATAGGATTTTAGAAAATAGCTCGAAATAAGATCTGTGGGAAACGTACCTGTTAGATAAATGCACGTTTTGTTCAGCCGGATAATATCTATCGATTAGATTTATGATAGACTTTTGAGACTACAAGAAGATAAGGAGGACTTTTACAAAAAAGTTATAGAATTTTTTGTCCAGAAGGATAGGCAAATGGACTTCATCTTCAAGTCAAGGTAAGACCGCAATTTTATTGAAAATGGGATCTTACTTAGAGAGAACAATTCAATATTTAAATGATAAAATTACATTTTTTGGGTATCCTTTTGTTGAACTGTCTGTTTAAAATTAATCGAAGCATCAGACAAAAAAAGCTTTTGAAAATAATATTATATTTTGGTTTAGGTCAAAATATAATATTTGTAAACCTGAAGAGTCAGTGCCAGTGCCTCACCAGCCATGAACCTCACTGCACGTCACTGCAGAAGCTTATATATAGACATCTAAGTTTTTTGTGCCCCACCACTTTTGTACATATAAAAACGCCACTGATACTGTCATCTATCACTCTCATCAGAATGCCCAGGTCACACACGTAACAAAAACACTTGCCGGTCACACGCATTGCGCGGGAAGGCCGGAGCGCAGCTGTTTTATGTAAAAGCGAAGCAATTAAGCACGCTCCGACTTCTTTATTTTCTTTTAATCTAAAAAGCGAGGTAAAGCATTTACAATTCCAAGCACTTTATCCCAAATTCAAGCACCATTCCCAAAATTCAAGCACTTTTCAAACCTTGAAAACACCTCGTACAATTTCAAGCATTTTCAAGGATTTCCAGCACCCGTACGCACCCTGATATTAGCTAAGAAAATGTCTTTATAGGGAAGTAACTTCTATACAGTTGTATGTTTGTTAAAACGCCTATCCACAATGCTATGGAGTAAATAAACAACATGATAGTTTAACACCAGTTTAAAGGTCAAGGTAGCTGGCAGGAAATCAGAAGCCTGTCAGATACTAAACCATTGTTTTGATCTGATTTAAGTGGCTGACAGATTGTATGGTCAAATAAAAAATACAAACCGAAGATGACATCCTCCTCCGTACTAACTCCAAGTTGTATTCTTGTTTTCATTTGAGCTACCAACATTGTATTCGCAAACTATATAACTGCGATGATGCAGATTCGCCCTATGAACAAGATGATGGATCTACTTGTCCGTATATCGTTATCAACGTGGCTACCGCTAGCAGCCTTGCTTACGTTGCTGTCAAAAGCAAGAAAGAACTGGAAGACTCCTAAAGAACAAGAAACCCTGATAAAAGTATATTATAAAGGCAAGTCAAACACTTCATAGTATATATTAAGAAGGCAGGTTTTGTTACTGATCTAGCTTTGTAAAAGAATGTCTTTTTAAGTACTAAAACGTTAGGTGGTGGTAGCTACTGTTAGGTGGTGGTAGCTACTGTAATAAGCTGTGTTTGTACCGTATGTGTATATGGCTTTTATTGTGTAGGTTAAGATCAGTAGGAGTGTATCTTTAATGTGCTGCTGTTGACCATGTGGGAGCAATAAAGACGTTGGCATCGTGGTTCGGACTACTGAGCCGCTATGAAATGTTTTTATTACCTTCATAAGTATAGGTGCAACTTTAGGACTAAGCCCTTCCTTTGTGCCATAAATTGAGCCTTGATTTTCAAACAGGTCGTGACCCAGATGCAGACTGAATTGTATAGTTAAGGGTGAGGCATAAAGGGAACCAATCTAAAAACTAATGGTGTCATAATTCTATAGCTGTTACATTGTGTAATAAACATTTACTTCATAATAAATGAGAGCAAAGCTATTGCCACTTTATCCCAACAGTTTCTGAGCCTTTAGATCCAGAGTTTCGGTGTTAATGCACCCTGGTGTGCGTTTCTCCCTGAGGCAGGAGGCTGTGTTTCACTCGTTTCTTCCTACATTTCCCCGGACTCCCATGAACTGTACATCAGATACCCTCGTGACAACGTCTACGTGTCCCTGCTCACGCTGTTGCTTTGAGATTCCCTTGTTGTGCTGATACACCATGCAAATGCATTATTGTGCATCAGCTACTGTAATAGTGTGACGCTATTTGGGCAGGAGGATAATGGGTTCTGCCACTCAATCTTCTCTAGTCTTTTGTGCGTGTGTGTCTGTAGGGAATACGCCTTTATCCTGTGCCGCTCCATTAGCTGACAATGGGCAAGTGTGGGGAGAACATTACCATTTGTTCGGTGTGTTACAAAGCCCCGCTGTGAAAGGTGAGACTAAACTTCTCATCAGCCGCCCACACATATAAGTTTCTCCTTCCTTTTTCTTTTTCTCCATCCGTGTGTACCCATGCGTATCCCAAGCCCTTTAACCTCATCGTACACCCATTCCGTTCATTGCAAACGTGTGTCAAAGTGTCTTGTATTATGTAAGAGTCTCTGTAAATAAAAGAATAGCGTTGCATGAACTGCAGAGGTTGCACTCTCACACTAACGGCTTCCTCTTTTCCCCAGCAAGTCATCCCTTCAGTTCTCCCGTTACAGCTGCAACACGTGTTCCAAACCACAACTTCCTGCTGGAGCAGAGCCGCAAGCCCATTGGCTAAAAGCGGTACATACCCCCGACACACCCACCCCGTAGTGCTTGCTGAGGTCCCTGGCACTGGTTCCTGGACTTTCTGGCAAATAGAGGTTTGCATCTATGATATGCACCCGCCCACACTCACATACAAACATTCCCACATAAACATGAAGGGAAATACACACACAAACGGGCACACACAGTTAAGCACATTAGCAAACCGTCAGACCTGGGCTGTGCTGCGGAGGACAGCTGCCAACAGCGAGTGGCTGTGTCAAAACTGTGTGTTTTTATTTCCCTTTTCATTGAAAGGCTCTTATTAATATCCTTCACAGGATGAGGTGCTAAATGCAGCACAGTGTCAGAGATGGGACGGATTCAAACAGGGAGCAAGGATGAAGGCAGTACAGAGCAGGAAATTGAAATTCAAAGTTTACTGCTACGGGTCAAAGGCGTTTTTCTAATCCTGTACTTGCAGAATTTAATATACTTTCTGTGGCTTTTTCAAGAGCCCGCCCATTTAAACCACACACTTAGCCCCTAGTGGGAAACTACATCACAGACCACCTATAAAGAGCTTTCCATCTACACACCGCTTAGCCACTGATGTGTGACAGTGGAACGCCTGTGGACGCAGAAAGTAAAAGAGATAGTAAAAGAAGTGATCGGCTAAAATTAGAAACAGTGAGGTTTGGGGACGCCGCCCAGCTCGTTCTGCTTAACTGTGTTTTATACAAGCTGAAATTAAATCAAGGAAACGTTAAAAGTTGTATATGATGAGTAAACACAAGGCTGCAGCCGCAGAAGGCTCACATAGGGGGAATTCCAGCTCTGCTCTTGTTGCGGTCGACCCTAAAGCAGTTGAATCCAAGAAAAATGAATGAACCGTATGTATACTAAATGAACCTGCTAAAGAAAGTCAGTCATTAAAGTTTTTTAATGGTCTTAAACATGAGGTTTTGCACAGGTTTTCTGTAGAAGTGTTATATGCAATGGCAATGACAACAATTGCCAGAAAAGCTGCTAATGGCTCAGCTTGTTTGTTGTCTTTGCGTTCTAGAGTCACTTGATAGAGGTTAAAGTGTAAGGCTATAATGCACAGAGCAGAACTCCTGGCCCCGCTGCCAGGAAATGACCCTAATCTTTCCGAGCTGGAACAGCTCCAGCGCTGGTAATGCATTTCCCCTGAGTCAGGGAGAGCAGAAAAGGTGGGAGTGCAGCAGGGAGGGTAACACGGTGGCAGGGCCATCATTGATTATGGTGATTAACGGAGAGGGGAAACGTGCCTTGTCTTTTCTGCCAACGCGCAGAGGAGAAATGAAGGAGAGGAGGCCGGGAAAAAAGCAGAGGAGAGATGTGACGGGAAAACATAAGGAGATAAATGAAAAGAGAGGATAGAAGAAGGTGAGGAACAGAGATGGTAGTTCAAAGAAGATGGAGAGTTGGGAAGGCAGGATAGGTGAGATGAGAGAACTACAGACAAAGCTGAGGGTAAGGACTAGATTTGGAAGTAGTTCAAATGTAATAAAAATAATCTTGTCAAATCTATTACATGTTGGCATGCAAACATTAGCAAAACAGAGTCATTAAGATACATCCCGTTGGGAACATAAATGTTGGCCAGGACAAGTACAATTGCACTCTTGGGTAGTAAATCTGGCAACTCCTTTGCCTGAAGGGGCAACAAATAAGATGGAACAAGAATTGAAGGCATCTCCTTTCTTGGGCATGTTGCTAAACAGGAGTTTAATTGGGTTGCATTTCAGAAAATACTTGAAACTACCAACTTTGCAGGTATTGTTTGCCATAAGTTTGAGAAAACTTAAATGACAAAAACGTAAGTTAAAAATAACTCAGTGGGGATCCACGCAATAGTTGTTGGGATATTTCAGTCTACACTTAAGTGGTGGACTGACCCAATGACAGACCACTTGGCGTTAGAATGCTAATGGAGTTATATCACATAGCTGGTATTTGTTTATTCAGTTGTTTAAATTCAGATGGCAGCGGCAGTGCAGCAGGATCAAGTCAAAATACTGTAGGACTTAACTAAATAAGGAATGTTTAAGTAACAGCATTATTATTACGCGTTTGTGAATGCACAATTTCTTTCCATTCAAACAAATATAATTGATGTTGCACTATGCAGCTTAGTGTCGGTCCGATGTAGCAGACTGAAATGAATTAAAGTCTCAGGGGCAACATTTTTTTCATTTGGAGTCCTTGTTTTATATCATTAACTCACAAGGCTGCCGTATGGCTGAGGCCAGGAACAAGAGAAAAGATGAGAAATAGAGGAAGAAGGCCAATGAAGCAGAGAAAAGAGAGAGAGGGGGGCCAAAGCCTAGGGACATTAAGCCTCTTATGCATTCTCTTGGGTTGTGTGTGTGTGTGTGTGTGTGTGTGTGTGTGTGTGTGTGTGTGTGTGTGTGTGTGTGTGTGTGTGTGTGTGTGTGTGTGTGTGTGTGTGTGTGTGTGTGTGTGTGTGTGTGTGTGTGTGTGCGCGTGTGTGCGTGCGTGCGTGTGTGTGTGCTCATGATGTCGGTAATTAACTGATCAAACAGATAGAGAGTGGACCAGACCCATGCTGTGGGTGGGCTCTAAAAGTCCAGATCATTAGGTGTGAGTGTATCTGGTTTATATGAATGCGTCTGTGCATGTGCAGAGTTAAGTCTGTGAAAGCTGCCTTTAAGCTCAAAACACTGCTGGATACTACAGCCACCGCAGCAATCTAATCACACTCCAGACTATAATTTTTTTATTGGTCTGTTTTACCGAAATAAAGAAACAGAAATCTCCCAAGAATCTTAAACCATTTAAATGGCATTTCCAGACTCGATATTTGTATAATAGTGGAAACAACACAAGTCTGGAGGGACAAGCAAGGGAAATGCAAGCTGTGATATGAACACAGATATTTTCAAATACAGATTATTTTCTGATTTAGTCCTATTTTTGCATTTCCCTTTGACATGCAAACTTCATTAGGAATCCCAAATAATAAAGCATCAAAAAGCAAAATGATGGAGGTTAAAAGGTCAAAATGTCCTGAGCACTAACATTTACCCACTAGTATTAAAAACATTGACAAATGTTAAATAAAGATTTGAAGAATTTTTCAAATAATAGCCCTATAATGAATGAAATGTTGTATATGTCATTAGTGCTTGATTCATTTTGAGCTTAAAGATTGAGCTTAATGAGTTTTTTCTTGTCATTTTCTTTTAGACATTTAAAAATAACCTTGCAGCGTCACCAAGTTGCTGGAAATAAACACCACCACAACACTGTTATGGGATAATTACTAATGGCACCGTGTTCATAGCTTCTATATCTGCCATGCTGGGGACTCAATAACCAGGGAGTCTTTAACTTTAACAGGAAAGCAACATCTACCTTCTAGGTGCGGAATCCATGTTCCCACTTTAATATACTCCGTGTTGGGACTGACTAGACGCAGGCCTGCAAACCAAATTAGGCCCCAACTGCTAGTTAAAGAAACCAGGCTCTGACTTATATAACTGGGCCACACCAGGAGTAAAGTTGTACCTCCCAGCACTGTATCCCACTGTGCGGGATAAAAGTCCTCTCAACATGCTTCATCTGTCCCATAGCTGCCACGTCCTTCTAATGACATTTACGAGCTGACTGATGGGACAATGGCCAGGCCGCGGTGTTCATGCGTGGACGTTTTGATCGAGAAGGACCCACCCTGTAGGTCCTCGATCAGTGATCGTCAGCGGTGGCCCAGGAAAGGTGAAAAACTGTATGTTAGGGCTGTGCGATTATGGCAAAAATCATAATCACGATTATTTGGGTCAATAATTGATATCACGATTATTAAATACGATTATTCATTGACTTTGAAAAAATCCATATATAGAACTTTAAAACAAATACAAATAATAATTTGAACAGTATCTTTTTAACTGTTGATTACCCTGAACGTATAATTCAACTGAAAAACCAATACAAAAATAAATAAAATAAATGATACATTTAAATAAATAATATCAAAATAATAAATACCAATAAACAAGATCAACAAATATTTTGGAGCGCACTTCCACAAGCTACTAAACATATATAAATATGATAAATACAAATAAATGAGACCAAAATTAATTAGATCAAATATGTTGCAGTGCACTGTCACAACCTAGCAAAGCAAAATAATTGTTTTTTTCGATTATGTTGTTTTCGTAATTGTGGCAGGCCAAAATCGTAATTGCGATTAAAATACGATTAATTGCACAGCCCTACTGTATGTACATGCAGGTAAAAAAAAAACATGTTGACACGTCTGAAAGATATCCTCCCTCCCCTGGTTTAATAGAAGGCCAAAGAACTACAGCATGATTTGGCAGTGGAACAAGGATGACTTTATGCCGTTACCCCAAAATGTATATGTTTAAACACGCAATATTTGTTCCTTATGATGCGGATACCATTTTGGGATAAAATACAGTCTGTGAATATTTACATTCTGTCATACTTGAAGTCTTAGGGGATTGTAAATTGTAAAAGAAACACACAAGCACATGCTAGAAACACTTGCACATTTAGCCGGCTTTCAAAACACACCCACGCTCTGTGAGCAGTCACTATTTTGGGTGCTCTCCAAGTCTCGTGCTCCTAATAAGCAGACGAGATCAGCTGATGAGACCGACCAACAGATAAGCGGAGAAAGGATGTGGACGAGTCATTACAGTCAACACTGCCACAGCAGGAGAGAGAGAGGGGAAGGGAGGACTGTTTGTTCCAGTTCATTATGCGATGTGATTGCGCTCCGAGAGAGATTTTCCGGAACCTCTAACCTTTGATTTGTTTTGGAAAAGCAAAGATAAACAAACAATAACAACGGCCAAATTAATGATCAATGAAGATTCTGGGTGCAAGAAACTGCAATACACAATGCAACCAAATGAGTGACAAAGATTTGAATGCATTTTCTACATTCTATGTTTTCTCCCTGTAAAAGATCCAAACCAAAAATGCATTGATCCCACTGAAGCATTGTGTGCCTAATATATCTTCCTTAGAGCCATAGAGCTCCATTGTCCAAAAACTATAAAAAACACATCAATGAGCCACATTGTTGTACCGGTGAAATGTTCCTTTATTACGGTGAACACACACACTGTAGTTTATTTTGAGTCTATCTCGCATACACCGTCCTGCTGCTGAAAATAGTAACATGGGCTCCAAATGTGGATTAATCTGTGGCTGAAAATAGTGCCTAAGAAAAGCACTTTTAACTCCTGTTGAGTAATATTTGCACATCTGAATTTGGGAAAAACTAAATATATTAGTTAAAGGGGACCTATCATGCAAAATGCACTTTTGTACATCTTTTATACATGAATATGTGTCCCCGGTGTTCCAGGGAACTCACCAAGTGTCAGAAAACACAACCCTCTCTATTTTCCTCCATACCCAAATCTCTAAAAAAGGGGCTGCAACGGATCTGATAAAAACTGATCCAGATTTGAACACTGTCCTGACGTCAGGACGGTGGTGCTACGGCTATTGGGCCAACTCCACCAATCAGGAGGAGACAGCCACGGCCATTGCCGTTCGAAAGCGCTGGAGACGCTGTAGTACATATGCCAGGCCTGTAAGTGGTGCTGTTCTCACAGAATCAGCCCTTGCAAAAACAAAGCTAAACATTTTCAAATTGAGCGAAATGAGGCATGGCTAAAATGCATGATCTGTTTGGTATTTTGAAAAAAAAAAAGTATAAATATGCCTTATATAGGTATGGTCCTACCTATATTATTCAAATATAGCATGATAGGTCCACTTTAAGTTATGTATCATTTTAACCAATAATCCTCAGGCGAAGTGCCAAAGACAGGGGAGAAAGCCAAAAAAGCGTTGACAGATGGGCTTTGATTGAGTGTCTTTCATTGGATTTGTTGACAAAACATAGAATAACAAATAATAAATAATAATGTTCCACTTATGTCCAGATTTTGTTTTGCTCATGGTGCAAGAGTATAGTTTACATTCATGTCAGCTACAATGTACATTACAGCAAGCGATCGCATAAAAAATGAGACCTTGAGCTTGGTAATATATATATATACACACCGTATGTTGACATGAGAGGGATGAGCGATGCGGCTAAAGCATAACAGCTTATTAGTGTCTGGGAATAGAAGGCGAAAAGACCCAAAAAAGCATCTGAAAGTAGAGGTAGGGCTGGGGGGGCGGGGGGCTGACATCCAATACAAATCAAAATGCCACAGGAAAAATGAATGAGTCTGCTCTTCAAACACCACAAAATAGGGCCTCACTTGTGTATGACAGCTGCAAATAACCACTCTCACTCCAAAAAAACATCAGCAGCAGCGGAGTGCGGCGGTCAGCACTGTGGACTTTCTGTGCTAATGTATTCGATTTCTTGTTAAACTAACGGCTGTCAGGGTAAGAAAAAAAAAGTATTGCCACTTCAGTGACTGTGAGCTTGCAGGCCGGCCACACAGAACACACTCGGGCACACACTGTTTGCCAGGAAACCATTCCCCCTGAGCTGCTAGCAAATAGCCCCTGAGCAGAGGGGGGGGGGGTTGCTGATCAATGTTAATGTGGACAGGGTGGCAGCGGGGGGGTGGTTAGTACAGCTGATCATTCTCGGACAGAGACCTGCAAAGACTTTCAGGCTAATAGCAAACAGCCCCTGTGTGTGTACCTAAGTGTGTGTGTGTGTGTGTGTGTGTGTGTGTGTGTGTGTGTGTGTGTGTGTGTGTGTGTGTGTGTGTGTGTGTGTGTGTGTGTGTGTGTGTGTGTGTGTGTGTGTGTGTGTGTGTGTGTGTGTGTGTGTGTGTGTGTGTGTGTGTGTGTGTGTGTGTGTCACAGCCCCCCTACCTGCCTCAGCTGAAGTTGATTTTCATAGTAGGGCCCCCGTCAACCTCTGAGAGTGTAATCTTTCATTTTGGCAAGGCCTTATATTTTATTTTTTAGCCATTATGTGTACAAGTTCGTTTTTAGTTCCCAATTCATCTTTACTTGAAGTGTAGCCTACTTTTTGACCTCTCACTGCAGGCCACGGCCTTAATGTGGACATACTGTAAATTAGTAGTATTGTTCTACTCCGACACATTTTTTGGTAGGATTTTTGAAAGGCACCAAAAAGTCAAACTTATACCATATTGAAACACATTTAACATTGTTCTTATTAATCCCATTTTGCATCTTGAGTAATCAGAACATCTCACAAGTTGGTAAATATTGAATAAGTTGATCAATCAACTCGCAAATATTTGATTGACATTCAAAAAGTACAGGTTAGAGCTCTTGCTGCTTTGTCTTTGTTTCATATCATTGAAAACACCATTGTATAACCAATAAAAACAATGTTTAAGGGTTATTTGAGATCACTACTTATAACAAATTATAACGATCCAATATTTTTGATTTAACAAGCTAACACTGACTTTACTAGAGTCAAAGATGCCTTGGGTATTAAGTGAAATTGGTTATTAATTATTATAGGAATGTTTATAGTTGTGTACGTCTATTAAGGGGAGGTTATAGCCCCTTGAAGCCCAATAATTCACAGGCCTGCATGTGTTCTATAAAGTCACGTGAAAAGAAAGATAGACACACTTCTGGTGAGTGAGTGACGGGGACAAAAAGGGAGCCCTGATGACTATCCCTGCTGTGACAATAGTCTGCCCAAAATGAAATAAATGTCCAGCCCTTAAAACCATAGGAAACATGTATAGGAACATTGGCAACATACAGTGGGAAAGTCTTTTTTAATGAACAGCTTCTCTGTGAGAGGTGAGCTGCTGGAGCCTAATTGGAAGAAAAGGCTCGACTGTTCCCAGGATGCTACAGACTTGAACGGAGCTTACTTGTCATCATTTTCACTGAACGTGGCTCTGTGGTCAGCAATATCAAGTCTGTGTGTGTGTGTGTGTGTGAGCATGTGTGCACATCTGTCATCACTCATTTTTTGAATTTAAAATACAGAACAGGTGCACGGTGTGACAGTTTCTTTTCTTTTCTGAAACTGCTAATAAGCTGTGCTCATTAGTGTTCACACTTCAATGTGCACTGCCTCTGACCGCACATTAGGTGACCAAGTCGTACTTTACCCTTGAATCCCTCCCCGTCTTTAGGAGACACTGGGGCTCTAATCTTTACACACAGAGACACAAAGAACACATGAGGTCAGGGGAGTGTACATGTACAGTACAGCGTGTATGGTACACATGTAATAAGCCACCTGTGCAGCTGCCAATAGAGGATAGAAAAGTACACGAGAAAGGAATATATAATGGGTTCAGACTATACTGATTCTGTCCTATACAGCAGTTCACTGAGTGCACACACTCAACAACAGGCGAAAGAACAACTAAGTGCACTAATGCCACACACCAGTAATTGTTGTCTTCTGTCTTCAATACCAGTGAAAGTACATCCGGCCTCGTAACGGGTAAGAAAATAATAGAGCACAAGAGAGATTAAGTGTAATTTTCCACTAGGGAGGACGCAGATTTCCCTTTTTTCAAACAAACAAAAAATATGTTGTTTTGCTGCTGTGCAGAGCCCCGGAGCTGTACTTACAGAAAGTTGTAGAACCAAAACAACTAAGAGTAAAGACTGGGTTTGGACCCTGATTGACCAATAAGGTTACAAAAACAAACTGAAACACTGAGAACCAATACTTTGGTACCAAGTTGATGAAAACATTCTGAAAAACTGAAGTACACATGCTGACGCACCGTAGTTAACGTAGGGCTTAAGACAGAGGTGACCCCACACACCCTATTTTAGTGTTGAAATATGCAGGAGGGGCAGCTAGTAAATGTTAGCTCTCAGTAGCCGGTGGAAAGCACAGTCCTGTTAGCATGAGATTTCATTAAATTACATTATAATGTGTTCAAATGTGAATGGTAATAAAGGAGTGAATGTTGAGATATAATTATGTTTTTCTATAGTATTGAACTGACTTAGAGAAACGGGAAATGTCACTGTAATTATTATCAATTACGCCATGTCTGGCATTCAATTAAATTAAATTCCTTTATTTATCCAGGTGAAATCCCATTGAGATCATTGATCTCTTTTTCAAGGGAGACCTGCAATTGTGACAGCAACAGTCAGTGTATTGTGATGTGAAACAGGTCATATCAGAGGAGGGATTAGTCTGCTTGCACTTCTGTGCTGCAGATTAATTCAGGAGGTTAAAATCAGTGCCTCTACAACGCTGTAAAGATTTGTCTTTGTTCTTATGTATGTCACAAGAGGAGATGGATGAAATGTAATAGATTATCCATCAGTTTATTTTTCAAATTTCGCCTCTACTGTTGACAGTACTGACTTTTTAGGCTCTTGCTTTACTGCCTGTGTGCAATTAAACATACTATATATACACATGCGCCCACTAAAATAATGTGCGTGCTACACACATTACACACATGTGTGTTTGAGGCACATGTGTGTGAGTGTACTGCAGCAACCATGTCAGCAGCGGTCCTGTAGCACCAGGTGAGATTTATGAGGTGTTAAGAATGCTTGCCTCTAGCCCAGTGCTGGGAGACTGATCCCACCTCCTCGCCTGCCTGTGCCCCTGCCTAACACCTCACATCGCCTCTACCCACAAAAGCACTAACAGACACACAGCTGCATGTATACGCACAGTACCCCCCTGCACAAACACATACTGTACGTGCACATCAACCCCTGAACCCAAAAGTGTGAGCCTCATGTCTGCACAACCCCCATCCCCGCTCTGAGAGACCCACTTCCTGGGGATAAGCTCACCCCCTTTAAATACCCCCCCTTACCCCGGTTACACTACTTCCAATGATTGCCTAACGAAACCTCTCCTTGTTCTGTGGAGAAATCACACACATCCTGGCCTTCGTCAAACCAGAGATCATGCTGTCCAGGGGGGGGGCCACTCAGAGAGCAAAGCTTCAGATGGAACAGCGTGGAAGGTTGCTGCAGGAGCCGTGGGGAAGGGAGCACGTTTCACAGCTTTTACAAGCATCATGAATCACCAAGGCTTCTCACTTTACTGGGTGTCATTGAAGACGCTCTCTTGCCTGACAGAATGTATAGAGTTGCATTTTTCCCTGCAGTTGCTACATATTGTATAGCTTAAAAGGGACACTCAAGGAGAATATGAAACATGTATCTAATATATATTCCCCAGTTTAATACTCGCATTAGGGAAATATTTAATTCATTTCAAGTTTTTTTATTAGTTTTATGTTTAAGTATACAAAGGCCGCATTATCTGATATTTTGTGCAAATTTGCATATCTTCTCAGAGACAAAGAAAATACTTATTTATTAAAATAAACGCTTCGTTTATATATGTATCCTATTTTTATAACATTGACGAAGTATAATTGCTGGTTTGTCTTGGCCTCAATCTTTTTTTGTTGCACTTATACCATCTGCTATTTGAGCAGAACTGGTCAAGTACTTATTTGTAATCTAGTCCAAATTACATTTAACCCTTTAAAACCTTTTTTCAGATATATTATGTACTATATAATACCATATTATAAAACGGACAAGCCAAATCAAGCAATCTGATTGGTTCTTAGCCGTGACATACTGAGCGTATACCACGGGTAGAATTGTAAATTACTTTTCACAACAAGTCAGTATCCCTCCGCGTCTGAGAAAAACTGTACACAGTTGGGCTGAAAAGCAAACTGCTTGTCTTACTATGGAGGAGTGGATTGAGCAGTGCCTATCTCCAGAACAAAAAGCACCTAAACGACGACATGCAGAGCTACGTGAAGAGCAGGGAGACCAACTGGAAAGGTACCACCATTCAAAAGCTTTCTGATGCGGGTCTTGAAACAAAGCAGAGAAATTATGACCGTTAGTGGCCACAGGTGCGAAAGCTCTCTCCAGAGCTACTGGAAGCCGAATCTCGGGGACCGGAGAAAGTGGAGCAATATTCTCGCCACGCCAAGCAACAGCCTAGAACAACCTCAACCTATACAAGTAACCACGTAAGCCATGCTACTGATGCTGGACAGTTTTTCAGTGGGTGCACAATAAACGGCAACATACACATTAATGTAAATAAATAGCCAAATAATGGATCAACGCTCTCTGTCTAATATGTATGCTTCGCGTCGGGCCGAACCACGCCCCTTAACTGTGATATAATGGCCATATACCACGGCCTGTCGTAAGCTATTGCTTAAATATATAATGTTGAAATGTAGGTTTGCCTGGAAAATCTAGGTAGAAAATATATATATATTAGAACTGTTAAGGCGTTGAATCAATGATAAAAAAAACGTGTTTCATTGTGACATTAATGTAGCATACAGCAGCATCATAATTGATAAACCAGGGTTGAAAATGTTTCCAACAGCAAACATTTACTCCAGTTGATCCGGGTCACTAACCTCTCATCATGTTAAGGGTCTCGCCCTAAACCCTAACACCCTGGATGTCACATATTTACAACGGCATCATAACTACGCATAACACAGTTACATATTTACAATAGTAACGACTCCTTTACAACCCCTCCCCGCACAGCCAGATCTGAGCAACACACAAAGCTGGCTGCAATAAAAATGACATTTCAGTACACTTTAGTATTTTACTTTAGTATCACCTTTGTCCAGTGCATCTGTTGGATAATGATATACTTAGAGTATTTCACTGAGCAAACAACAGAATGGACGATAACATTGACATATAGCAACCCCGCTCTCTAAATATCGACCTTCTTCTTGAAACCACTAGTCCAGTTCCAAGTAGTACTTGAACCCGTGACTTACTGCGGTCCCCTTTGGTCCACTATGAGCTCACTACCATTAAAGCTTTTCACACCAAACATCTGTCCAAACAACTCTGGGGGTTATTCCGTCTCACTCCGCTCGCTGCCATGCATTATCTGCCTCTGCTGCTTCCCTAATGCTGCAGGGACTTAGAGCAGGATTAGACCACAATTATGCGCTTCCCCATTCGCTCCAGCTGTGCAGAGTGAGGAGAGGACTATGGGAGGCACCATTCAAAAAAAAGTTGATTACTGAAGATGCTTTGTGCAGTCATAGAAGAAAAACCTAATTTAAATAAGAGCCAAATTCTGCTGGCATATGGTGCTCCATAACCTCAGCCGTCGCTTGGTTATTTCAATTCCCAATCTTGCAGATTTCCACTGAGACAGATCTCTTACCACCAGTTTTATCATTAATAACCATTAAGAATCTGACAAGAGACGAATTAATGAAGGTGTGAGGCAGCGGTGTCAAATATAAATCACCCAAACTAGATGAATAAGGAACTACAACAAGAAATGAATGAATGACGAAGTGGCTCACAAATAAAATGATAGGGGCTTTCACTGAGTAAATCAGAGGTACATCTCAATCCCATATGCAGTGGAAATGACACCTTTAATGTACTTGCAGCACAGGTGAGAGTCACTGCAGGTGTTTATAAGCAAAGCCACAGAGAGTGTGTGAGCTGCACATACTGCACATGTGACACTTTACAGGCTGACAGCAGAAAGTATAAAGACGATGAATTATTGTACAAGCCTCTTGCCGAGTCTGTGGGGTATACACCCGCCTCATAAGCATACATGTAAACAGGTGCGGAGACATAACCTACCAGTCATAGTGTGTTTTTGTGTGCGGTTAATGATTCCCCAGGTCTCCTGCGTTGTGTGGTCCGCCTCGTCTCCGCCCCTGGAAGAAATAAAAAGAGGATTGTTAGGGTGGGTGAGCAGCTGAGACAGAGGGCGGAGGGGAGCGGGAGGAGGAGGGGAGGGATATAGCATATAGAAAACAAACAAGGCCATACAGTACAAAGGCCAGCGAGGACACTCCCTCCCTCCCCCCCCCCCCCCCCCCCCCTCTTTCCTCTCTGTCCTCATACTTACTTTCCTTGTTGTTTTTCCTTTCCTTCCTATGTTTCTCTCTCCCTCTCTTCTTTCCCTGCTTTTTCTTATTATTTGCAAGGCCTTGTTTTTGCAACTGCCTTTTGACCGCTGCTTTTTTATCCTTCATTCCTCTTCCACTCCATATATTTCTCTGCATCCCCTCCTTCTGTGAAAATGTAAGTCAGAAGCCTCGGTCTGTTTACCTCACAGTCTGACTTGAAAGCCAAACATTTATCTATGGGGCCTGCGTCACAGTCACGCTTTAATGTCTGCCGAAACAGCCTTCTACTGCTAGCATTACTGACTTGAATGTCCTCGTAGGAGCTAGAGACGTTGACAGACTGACGTCAGGCAGATGTTAGCATGCATGCTACAGACTGCTGCTAGCTGTAGGGTGAGACTTTGGTGTTTACTGGCCTGTCGTCTCGGATAACACGCTAGAGCAGCAATCTTGTGTGGTGAAATTCCAATTTTCCATATGGTAAACAATCAGGGGAACTTTCCGGGCAGAAGGAAAACAGCTAATATCTGTTTAAAAGTGAAACAATAGACATACTATGATGATTCCAGATATGTGTTATTAAAAAAATGTATATTGGTTGTTTAATTTGTTTTGTTTGGGAAGGTTTTGTGCTGGAGTTTTACTTCTTTTCATACAAACTTACTGTTAAGTCACAGACAATCTTTTGGAATTGTGTGCATAACGTGTAAATTAGCCGTTTAGTCAGAGGTGATTATCTGGGAAAAGAGCCAGGCTAGCCATTTCTCGCCTTTTTCCATTGTTGATGCTAAGCCTTGCTAAGTGTCAGCTGGCTTTGGCTTCATATTTATTGGACAGATATAACACAAATTTCAATCTTCAAATCTAACTCTTGGCAAGAAAGCAAATGAGCATAATTGCCATCTTTTCATCCGAATAATTTACAACAAGGCAGCTAATTTGACCTAATACACTAATTGAACTGCTAATATGGTACAAAATACCTGTTGTTATGTTAAAAGGAGAATAAACAAACAGCAGTAGAAAGTGTAAAGCTTGAAAACGAGAACTGAGAGACGGCGGTCAGACTGCAGTGACTTGCTAAAAAAGGAGTAAATTCAGTTCAGCTTATTTTAAATATTACTTTTGACTTAAGTTCCTATCTGTCAGTTCCTATAAATTGCAAGAATTGAAAAGCTGATTGCAGTTACACTAGCTGCATCTCACAACATGTCTCTAATCTGCTGAGTTTTATTACAAAGATGATCATTTCATATTCCAAAAGGACATGTCAAAAGGTATTGAAGCATTCAAAGGCAATTTATCCCTGCTAAAAATCATTATGGTTGTGTCTCGATCAAATATGCCACATGAACAGTAGTGTCCAAGAGCGTCAGTAGGCACGCTGCCCACAACAGACTGCTACTAAAGAGACAGAAAAAGTAAAAGATGATAAGACGAAAACGGACGCGAGAAAATTGTGTTAAAATCTGTGAAAGTGAGAAAAAGGAAGGCAAGAAACACGCTTAAAGGTGTTTTAGACAGGAAGGAAAAGAGGAGGCTGTTACTGTCTTTACGATCCCATGGGACAGGAAGTGCTGGAAGGAAGGCATGTGTGTCTGACTATATGTAGATGTTGGTGTGTGACGTGCTTGTGTTGTTTGATCTATTAAAAGTACATCATATCACATTTTTCATTTACATGTCTGTGTGGAAAGTAGGGTTGGGCAATTTGATGCTGTATACTGTTAGCTTCCCCTCTCCTAATGCACACTTGATGGTATGTGTGGAAAATATGACAGGGGGGGGGGGTTTCAATTCACATTCCACATGAGGGGAATTCCGCTCCGTCCGGACATAAAACATATATTTCCCCCGTGGAGCTGCTGTGGAGAGGGGGGAGGGATATTTCATGGATAGAATTGGAGACTCAGACTAATTTTGCAAATGGTTACAATGCGTTGATGCTAATTTCTTGTTTTTGCAGACTGTAATTGCATTTGAGTTGTTTTCGTTTTTAGGCAGGAGTGTGAATAGCAGACTGATAAAAGCAAACAAACTTGAATTTAAAGTAAAATAATTAATGAATCCTCACTATTGTGACATGATTTTTAAAAAACAGCCAACTTGTTTATAAATGCATTTCGAAAAGGGAGGTTGTAAAATCTGCATTTGGATAAATATATTACCAGCCAAATCAAATGGTTTCCAATATATTAAAGCTTTCAATCTTTGTTTTATCACAACACATTGTTATTCCAATTATTCCCTTCTTCACAGGGATGGTGTGAAGACGATAAAGTAAGGCCATAAATATTGTAGCAATATGTGAGCAAACCTCTCAGCACAGAAAAGTTGCATGTTTGGTCTGCCTTTTGCCGGTAAGACTTTTTGATTCTCCACAGAATGTTTTGTTTGTACGCCCTCTGGGGATTCGGAGATTAGCGTACGAGTGGACGGCCGCCCTATGGTGCTTCCCGTGAGTATAAACAAGGCTTGACATAGAGGCGGCAAAATGGAATGTGTCTTTGCAGCGTATGTTTGAAATATAAAGTGCATTGAAGGAATATGGGTCAGATATACGCCGAGGAGACACCAGATCAACTCACAGAAGACAACATGTTAAGATGGGAGGTCAACGATTTAGCCCCTGTGCTGACAGTCTGTGTGACAGAGGCCAACACTGCAGAGCACCAGGAGATGATAGATGGCAAAACAGAAGCGCAGAGATGGAGGGGGCTGCAGGCTGAGCAGCGTTGCATTGATTTGGGTGCAAGGAGACGAGCTTCAAAGTGACGCCTCTTCATTTTGCTAACTCCTTGAAGCAAAGCTATCGCTGCTGCCAGTGTGACATTTTCACCATCCGGCCGACATGAATAGCTCCCTTTGTCACAGGGAAATTCCACTGGCAACTCTCTAATTAGCTGGAGGGCTCTTCCCCTGCAGACTGGCGAGGGCAAACAAAAACATTCAGGGCACAAGGAGAGAGGTAGCTCTCTGCGAGGGGGGGCCGGGAAAACAATAAGGAGCCTGAGTGGAGAAGCAGTTATATGATGCCCTCCTGCTGGCGCTAAAACTAACTAATAATATAATTGAAGTGTCCCGAACAGAGGGGAGGAAAGAGTATGTGTGAGAATAAATATTTCAGTCATCATGCTGCGCTGGTTTTCAGGGCAGGAATCTGACTAACTGGTTAACCAGCGTCAGGTTGTCAACAGCTGGCATTTACATTCAATAGTTGGGGAGTGGCTCACTTGCAAAAATGTAACAACTATTCTGCTTGAAGATTGGCTAACGTCCAAGTAGAGGTCATTAGCTATGTGACCCGTGTCACGTCTTTAAATAGTATTTAATGGGGAACTCCAACTATTTGACACAAAATGGCATACAATGGATGGGCGGTATCATTCCGTCCTCTGTTGCTATGGAGGGCGATAATCTTTAGTTAGTCTTAAACTTTGTCATAAACTGAGAAAGGGGGAGTAAAGGATGAGAGCACTTAACAGGCAGAGGTGGCAATATGAACAATGCCTCAGAGTTGCACTATGGGAACTGTAGGAGGTTTTTGAGGCAGGGTCATGCTAAGGACTAATGTTAGTACTTTAATTTTTCAATGTGACGAACAAGTCCGACAATCAAAATTGTTTTTATCAAAAACGAATTTACCTTTAAATTGTCCAATTTCTATCAATAATTCAACTTCCAAATTGACCTTGATGTAAGTCCTACAATATATTATGCATTAGCCTTGCATAATATAAAGGAATATACAGTTGTCTCTTTACATTAAGTGTGAGACTTCGCTGGCCCTGTGTACATGCTGACGGTTGTTCTGTGTCATTGGAATCCAGTTGCGTTAATGGAGCATGTAGTCACATGCTAAGCTATATTTGCATCAAGAGGATAGCTTTCTTATATAGTATATCTAAGCCCCTCCTAGTCCAGAGACCCAATGGTTGTACAGTACATAAGGTGTGTCTAAACCATGGGCATGGCCTTTACTGAACTGTAGCAAGGGTTATACAGTTCATATAATGCACAGCTATCATGATGGATTGTGTCTGATAAATAGCTTCTTCTTTTGTTGCACTGAAAGCAATGTTGTGAGACAAACACACCATCATTAAAAGTCATGTTGCTGATACTGATATACAAAGCATCATCAATGCAAAGTCTTGAAAGAGCAAGTTGTAAATGAACTTCCTATTTCCTGTTAACAAAGCGACCACAGGTGCTACGAGTAAACAATACAAGGTTATGAGGTTGCAGAGTCTCGTGCACCAATAAAACTGGGTCATGTTCAACATTGCAAGCAAAAGTGCAATGTTGAATGAATCTGAGGTACTGCAGATGAAAATAGAAACAGCGAAAATACATGACGATGGAGATTATATTAGACACTAATAATCCATAGTTTAATTAAGAAAATGTGCCAGATAATATCCAGTTAATGTTGATTTAGTAGCAATTAATTACAGAAAGATATGAAAATTGCATCTTCTAATTCCAAACAAAAGGGAAAATGTAAGAAAACCTTCAACCACACTCAACAGGACATCCAGTTCTGTAAAAAATCATAATCTAATAACCTGAAGGCACAATACCACGAAGACATTTCTAGGAATAACTGACTATCTGAAAGCTATAAACAAGCCTGAAAGTGTTCCAGAAAGAAAAAGGGACGAAGCTTTGATTAGATCTACCAAAGGCTCCTGCTTTCCGTGACTGATTGAATGATTCCTATCTGACTGATCCAGCCCTCGAGTCAAGAGAAGTCATCTTTACACTTTTAGCGAGGCACTATAAAAAAAAACGTGCCTTGTTAATACAGTACATGAGGTTTTACCATTCTGAAACATCTCATTGAAGTAAGTTATAGGATGCCATTTAAGTATTTCAGAGAATGTTGCACATAAACAGAATCATGTTACATTCGCCCCACAATTTTTTATCCACCTATGAAGGCAATCATTAGTTGTTACAAATCAAAAGGCAGCAAAGGCATCAAAGTTATAAGTCTTATGGCAACCACAAAGTTCCACATTTCAAAAGCACTGAATGTAGCGCATGCTGCAAAGAAGGCTAGTTTTGTAGGACATTTTCTTCCCCTGGTTCCTCTAAGTGTCACCAGATCACCAGAAGAAATACCCACACTACTTGAGGGAGTCTAAAACAGAAGCAGAACAAATCCTCTGAGGACTTTCAACTGGAAACATCTTGAGGGTAAATTCTATCAGTGGGCCCCAAGTTCACCACTACACCCCCTCCTCTGGTGGCAAATGTATGGCTTTGAACTACAGGCTGGAAGGGGTGCGGGGAATTCGCCGGCCTGTCAGGACTATGAATGATGGTGGATGGAAAAGATCAGATGCTGCCTCGCTGCTATGCCTTCAGGGAAAGGATCTTCTGACGATGCATACCGAGCCATGCAAGGCTAAACATGGCAAGTCATTAAGAGCTCTAGCTCCGGGGTGCAGTGTGTCATCTCAACATACAAAGGCCCTAATTCAGTGGTTCTCAAACTTTTTCTGTCAGGCCCCCCCTTTGGAGAAAAAAAAAAGTCGGGGCCCCCCCAACACAAATAGTCACGTAATGGGCCAAGTTAACATTTATTAAAATACAACAATATGAAGGTGAGCATTCCTTTAAAAAAAATAAAAAATCACTTTGCTAGAACAGTGATAATAAAACTATGCTCCATAAGTCTGTGTGGTCAAAAAATAAATACATAATACAATTGTGCAATCCCTCTGCTAGAACAATAAGTTATAATACTTTGCCACTTTGGAATCTGTGCAAAAAAATGAAAAATAAGAAAATGCTGATATTTGGCTCAAAGTGTGTCTTAGCATTAGTGGCTGCAATGAGCCTGTTTTGCACTGCACATTTCTTCAAAACGGGGTTGCAGGCTCAGTGGCGGCGTCAGAGATTTCTTTTGGGGGTGCTGTGGGGTAGCTTGACGTTTCATAGAGGGTTCTCAAACATTTAGGGTTTCCCATTAATGTACCGGTCGCTACAGTGGAATTTTCTACTGCAACACTCCCCACGCAAATACAGTGTGTTTTTAAATATTGAAGTTAAAAGCATCAATCTGGTGCACTTTGAGAGCAAAATGAAGAGATCTATGGATACATCTCTCAACACCCATTTGAAACAGAACTGTAAACAGATTTACTTTTTCTTTATGGATATTTTACATATCACCCTTTTAAACTTTATTCTTTTTTTACTAGTATTTCAAACCTGTTTTTCATTTATTCTCTTATTTTTTTATAACTATAATGATCATATAAACGTGTGCCTCGGAAATAATTGTTTACATTAATGGTGACCAAAACGTTTGAGACCCACTGAGATAACTTAGACTAAAGTTAACTATCTAAACACTCAGAGTCCTTTAGTTCACTGAGTCTCTCAGTCTGACAGGAGAGGACTCTCCTCCACTTTGTTGTTGAAAAAGCTCCTTATATCCGTTAGCGTAGCTCGCTAGCACCAGAAGCTAACAACAACGATATCCGGTACCGGTGCGCTCTCTCTCTCTCTCTCTCGCTCGCGCCCGCACACAAAATGGCTCGTTCCACACACACACACAGAGCCGAGCTTGAATGAAACACAGAGACCCAGACGTAATTGTACTGTATCATATTATTTTCGAATCAATAATTTTTCTAATTATTATTATTATTATTATTATTATTTTTAAATAACCATTTTTCCTCCTGGTCTCTCGCGCCCCTGTTATGCCTCTGCGCCCCCCACTTTGAGAAACACTGCCTTAATTACACCAGCAATTTCAGCAAAAGACATCATCATCAACTATAAGATTGGCAGGCAGTTTTAGACGCATTGGATGCCTCCAGAAATGCTTTGCTCTCTTGACAATGCCCTGTTTTAAAGTAGGATAGTCATGAGAATTCAAAGCAGAAGAGATTATAAGTGAAGTATGCACTCCCATGCTTTTTGATCAACTGGTTATCTAGGTTGGGTGGAGGGAATTCAAGTAATTTTAGCACAGAAGTCAGCCAAGATTCCACTTGTTTAATCACAATGCATCATGGATATTCTTGTGGCTTGTCTGTGGGAAAGTGCCCAAATCCGTCTCCGTAGTGGCTTGGCATTAAGTAGATCCCCTGTCAATTGCTTTGTAGAGTTCCCATGAAAACAGGGCACCATAGTGACACTTCATTTCCCAACTCTAATCATCACCACCTACACATTGTCTCCTCCCTCCATTGCACTTAACCCTGACCCATCTCACTTAGTGAATACAAGAAGTAAATTACATTTAAAATCTGACGGCCCTTTTAACCTTTCTGGAAGAAGAAAGAACATATATAGCACGCATAAATCTTTGGCAAAAGAGAAAGTATCAAACACTGAAACAATAAATGACTATCAGAGCAAGAAGCCTTAGGGATCACAAACGTGTCTGGCAAGAGAGCGTGAGCAAGACAACAAGAGAGAAAAGCAATCAACTGTTGGCTGGAAGAGTGCAATCTGTGTTATGTGCATGAGGGTGGCAAACAAGGTATGGGATTAACAAACTATTTGTCCTTTATGTGGAGGATAATCTGGGTAGATAAAAGGCATCCAACCTGCACCTCTACTAAAGGCTAATGTGACATTGGCGCCATATCGAGGCAGAGAGTACACATGCAACAATGTCCATGCCCCACACACACACACACACACACACACACACACACACACACACACACACACACACACACACACACACACACACACACACACACACACACACACACACACACACACACACACACACACACACACACACACACACACACACACACACACACACACACACACACACACACACACACACACACACACACACACACACACACACACACACACACACACACACACACACACACACACACACACACACACACACACACACACACACACACACACACACACACACACACACACACACACACACACACACACACAGTCACACACTTCCATCAGGTCATATGTGTGTCAATCCATTGAGGTTGGGATGGAGGAGTGAGGGGGTGAGGGGGTGACAGCATGTTCATAGTGTCACTCCAAGGGCGGTCGTTTCGTCCTGGCAAAAGACTGCATTCACTATATACGGCCGGCAATAAAACGCACAGCACTCAGGAAGAAGATGACCGAAGAGAGATGAGGAGGAGGAGGATAGCAATAAGGAGAGGGATGACGGCGATAGAAAGACCCCGAGACTGAAAGATGACGGGACACAAGGCCTCGTTGATGAGAAGCTGCACAGCTGGATGGTTCAAGGAGACAGCAGGGCGGGGGCAGTGAGAAGGCCACGGCAACAGGGAGAAGACAATGCACCAGGGCCTGTCAAGATGATAATTTACTGTTGGTGAAGTTGCAAATAGATTTGCTCTAGTGCCCTCAACACTGCATTTGCATGAAATATGTGTAGAGAGGGAGAAAGGGACATGGAGGGTGGTGAAAGATCAAGGAGGCTAGAGAACTAGGAATCCTTTTTTTATAAGCATGAAATACAGAGGTTGGTGTTAACATACAGGTTGTGCTTAAAATATTTTTGTTTTCAGTTTGTATTAGGTTTATTGATATAAAAAAAAACACAACCGAGAACTAGTTTTAGAGGAATGCAGAGTCATTGCCCTTACCCTCATGCTTTGTTCAAAAAAAAGTCTTGGTTCCTGCACTAATGACCAAATACCATGATGTCTATACTATTCTCTTTGAAGTCTAATCAAACTCAAGCAGGGCTAAACAGGCATATGGGATCTCATGACTAAGTCACTATACTTTTAGGTCCAGTATTTGTGTCCCAAATCTAATATATTTGAAACATTTTAATCAAGTGTTACTTCAGAGACATAGAGTCTATACGACGGTCTGTTCCTGAGTGTTTCAGAAAGGTTATGTTGAGCACTTTGAATTGCCATTATATATAAATCATTGCTACACACATACAACTGCCCAGCCTAAACTTTCTTGAGGCTCTGTCCATCCTCATCACATACAGGCTTGAGGGATTTTTATTTGCCTTTTCAGACATGCTGGTAATATTAGTATCACTGCGCTGGTTTGTATAAGCAAAGAACAGAAGAGTCTTTGTTGTAGTTTTTGCCCACAAGTCAGTTCAGCTGTGTTTCCAATTAGAGGAGTCTTTTTAAAAAGAAACATTAAAAAACTGCAACTCCTTGTATGTTCGATGTTAGCCTTTTTCTATGATCTACCAGCAAACTGCCACCAGACATTCACTGGCTTAAAGAAAAGAGCTCCAAACCCAACATGATGCAGGTCTTAGTTTTAAACTCACATTATTAGAGGTATTGCTAAGATCTGCAATATTTCTGTATACATCATACTGTACATACATGTCATTCTATTGTCAGGGTAAAACAAACTAGCAGTCAGACAATCTCACTATATAAATATACTCTATTTTGGGACAGGGCAACCGACCATTCCTTACTTTACATTCCTCAACCTTGTTACTAACCACACCCAGCGTCGGACTGTCCCACTAAAGAATCTGTCAACTAACTCTTCTAACGGTTTTGTGGACTAAACCTGGGTTTCTCCAGATAGTCCTGCAAAAGTTCTAATATGTCTTGTGTGTTGTGTGTCTTGAGTTACCAAAGCTTTTTAGAAGTAATTCATTCAGCATGAAAAACGTATTCAAAAAAATCGTATCAACTTCTATCAAAAAAATACATTTAAAGGTGGGGTAGGTAATTTTGGAGAAACCAGCTCGAGTGCGCTAGAATTTGAAAATACACAACCGGAAAAAATCTGCCACTTCCTTATAGAGCCCCTCCTCCAACACACACGAACGCGCACATGACCAATGAGGGCACGAGATAAGTCTGTGCACAGATGGAATGCTGACAGGCAGGTAGGCCATCCAGTTATTTTAGGGGCGGCTAAAATGATTGGTCGTACTTTTTACAGTACTACGGCTTCCACAGGATGCATTTTTTTTAGGGCTGTCAAGTTAACGCGTTAACAACGCGTTAACGCAAAAAAAAAATTAACGCCACTAATTATTTTAACGCGATTAACGCATGTGTATTTTTTGCCCTCGGCCGCCGTAGTTTCAGAGCGCATCGAGTGTAAAATACCATCGGCAAGCTGATGCTGACAGCCCCGCTCCTGCCGCCCGCTTGTGGCAGACCACACTTCCACGCTCACTGGCAGGCCCGGACTGGCCATCGGGAGGACCGGGAGGGTGTGTGTATGTGTGTGTGTGTGTGTGTGTGTGTGTGTGTGTGTGTGTGTGTGTGTGTGTGTGTGTGTGTGTGTGTGTGTGTGTGTGTGTGTGTGTGTGTGTGTGGCGCGACTCGCGCGAGCGAGGCACACCTTACGTGTTGTTGTTGTTGTTAGCATCTGGTGCTAGCTAGCTGCGCTAACGGATATAAGGAGCTGTTTCAATGACATTTCGCCGACAACTGCGCCGAGCACTTGACTTTATGCAGGTAGCCAGACAGTGTGACATTGTACGAAAAGTCAGCACACTCAGCACGGATAGTACGCGCAACATTATTGCAGCGTCCAGGCAGCACCCATTCGAGCATATATGCCTTGAGCTGCACATAGCTCAACGATCCATCACAGTGTCCACACACACACACACACACACACACACACACACACACACACACACACACACACACACACACACACACACACACACACACACACACACACACACACACACACACACACACACACACACACACACACACACACACACACACACACACACACACACACACACACACACACACACACACACACACACACACACACACACACACACACACACACACACACACCACACACACACACACACACACACACACACACACAGCACACACACACACACACACACACAGAGAGTATTGTATTATTGTATGAGAGAGGTTCTAGGTTGAATTGAGGCGAATATTTGTAATGTTCAGGTTGTTGTGTTTAATATTCATGAGAATATTTGTCATTGTTCAAATGATAATAAACAAACATATAAAGCATATTTGTCCACTCATATGTTGATAAGAGTATTAAAAACTTGAAAGATATCCCTCTAAGGTACATTTAGAACAGATAAAAAATGTGCGATTAATTTGCGATTAATCGCGATTAACTATGGACAATCATGCGATTAATCGCGATTAAATATTTTAATCGACTGACAGCCCTAATTTTTTTATGTATTTATTGTCAAAGCATTTAATATATTCATTGCTATCGGGATGTTAAGAGCATTCCATGGAATATAACAAAAAGTGTTTCTGAAATAAATTACATACCCCACCTTTAAGTCGTCCATGACGAATACTGCAGCTCAAATTACTTATCAACTAAAAGGCAGCCGTTCTAATACATAGTCAAAGTTATCAAAATAACTTGGTCCTGGTCTACAACTCTGCTAATGTATTTAGCAAGTAAATTACAACACATAAATATGTAAATGAGCTTCTCTTAACAGAATCCGGGGAGGAAATGTAAGGACAAAGCTCAACAGGTGCATAGCAACAGCTGGGGCCCACTCAGATCAAGACTTGCATTAAATCTCCTAGTCTCAGAGCCACAGCCCAGCCCAGAACAGGAGCTATCATCGTGGAGCCTAAATGCGATTAGTGTCCAGTGGTAATCTAGGACCCATTCAATCCTGCTTAGAGTAGGTGACACAATTGATTCAGAGGATTAGTCCACCTTTCCTCATGGGGCAGGGGAGGGCAAATCAAAGGGCCCACAATTGTAAAGAGTTTTTTAAAAAAAAGGGAAGGAACTGCGTTGAAGAAGAGGAAGAAATATCAAAGAAGCAGAAACAGGAGCAGGAGTCAGGAGTCCAATGCTGTTCCATAATTAAAGCAGACAGTTCTTTCGTGCAGCCCTGTCATTAACATAACCCAGTACACTACAGGGGGTGCACTGACTTCTGTAGTGTGTGGCTTCAGAACATCAGTGATGACAGGCCATTAGACGTGAGGAGCCGCCTCTTCTTACAGATCACACCACATGAGGAGTTTCACTCTTTATGGCTGTTCTTTTCTGGCTCTATTTAAGATTTGAATTAAAAAGAGGGCTTCATTCCAAATACAAAAACATAACAGTAAACACATGCATGCGCTTATATAAGACAGTGGAATTAAGAATGCAGTCTTGCATGCATAAACACAAACAGCCACAATACGGTGGTGTTTCATGACACAATAAGCACCATTTAGGAGTTGGTGATTGAGATCATCCACGCAGGCTGCCACACTGAACACAGAGGAACCATGTGACCACACCAAATGATGTCACATGTGGCTATGGGTCTGTATCTGCCCTTTATGCAACTGCTTTTTTGATCCATTCTCTACGTCTGTTAAATCTGAACCTTTCCATTTTTCAGCTAAACATTTAAAATAGTTCTACATGCACATGAAATTGACTTGCAGAGATGTAATTTAGGGCTGCTTTATGCAAACCATCTTGATTATTATTATTTTTAGATTACAATTTAAAAAACATCCTGCATTTAAAGGTAGGGTAGGTACGTTTGAGAAACCGGCTCGAGATACACTTTTGTTATATTCCATGGAATGCTCTTAACATCCCGATAGCAATGAATATCTTAAGTGCTTTGACAAAAAAATCCATAAAATAATTTCATCTGTGGAAGCTGTAGTACTGTAAAAAGCACGACCAATCATTTTAGCCGGCCCGGCTAAAATAACTGGATGGCCTACCTGCCTGTCAGCCTTCCATCTGTGCACAAACTTATCTCGTGCCCTCATTGGTCATGTGCACGTTCGTGTGTGTTGGAGGAGGGGCTCTGTAAGGAAGTGGCAGATTTTTTCCGGCTGTGTATTTTCAAATTTTAGCGCACTCGAGCTGGTTTCTCCAAAATTACCTACCCCACCTTTAATTGTAAAATAATCAAAAGAAAGAACCAATTCCACTTGTTGCTTTACATTTACTGCAATATAAAGAGCCAAGAGTTTACTAAAGGTTTGAAAATAGCAAAACATTAAGCTAAACAAAATACACACAGACTGAGACTTAAAATAAACACAGCAATATCTGTGCCATGATTAAATGTTAAGCTGACATGAAATGGCTAAATGTTTGAACAGTCAGTAGCTCAAATGACTGAAAGAAGAAAATGGCTTCAGTAGCGCTGCAAAATATATTTAGCATTTAGTGTGTAGGTTACATTTATACAGCACACTGCAACATTGATTATTTGTAGTGGTCCCAGTTCCCACTCAGAAAAACACACTAAAAGTAGCTCTGTATTTGGCTTTGGACTCTGCACAGAAACAGGCACAGAAGTAGAGGAGGGAAGCTGAAACAAGCAGAGGAGCCTTATCACTTTTATTTCCAACGTGAAATGTGTCCAAAGCTGAAATATAAAATTGAAGGTCTTGCCAGATGAATTGCCTATTCATAGATTTGATAGTCCTTGATGTTCTTTATTTATTCAAGCTTATGGTACGTATTGGACTGAATTTAAAAGTTTGGAACTCTGGCCTCTTCAATTTTATGTTTTTACAAAAAAAAGTAATATTCAGCAGATGAAGACACAGATACACAAGATTCTATAGAGAGAAATTCTATTTTCTCATAGGACGGCCAACAAGTTAAAAAGGCAATTCATTCACAGAAAACCTCCACCACAGAACAATCCATTTCACAGAAAATGTGAACGTTAGCAGCAGGTTGATAGAGATATCACACTGGAAACACACACACGAGTCGCACACTCACACACCCTATTGTTGAGCCTTGTACGGCTTTAATGTGTACTGTATGTATCTCAGTGTTTCCCCCCTGTTGACTGCCCCCCTGTTGACTGCTGTCAACAGGGGGACCAGTCACAACAGTTGGCTTAAGCCTATGGCATTTTACAATGCATAAATTAGCCTAGCGGCTAGCTGACTTTACCTTGTGTTTTCTTAGATCATATTACTCAATGCTTTCCTGTGTTGATATTCCAATCTTCTCTGCACTACAGTGCACAGCGGTGGCTTACAGTGATATCAGTCCTAAGAGGTTTCTCTCCCTGTCAGGTTTCACATGTGCTAGCCTTGTTATCTACAGATGCATCTACACAGAGACAAGTGGGAGACTGGATTCAAAGCGTTAACGAGCTAAAAAGTTCCAAGACTGTCAAAGAGCAAAAAGCATGACAGAGCGAGGGAAGTTTGAGTTAGGAAGGGTGATGAAGGGAGCCAGGGGAGGGAAATAAAGGGAGAGAAAGTAAAAATGAGGAACTGTCAAAGGGAAAAATAAATGTTTAAAAGTTAAAGTGAAACAGAACAGGAGTGAGAGTCAGAGATATTACAGGCATCAATTTCTGGCTAGCACTTTCTTCTATTTCCTTTTTTCTGTGAAAAGCGTTCCTTGAGTTCAAAACACTACAGCAGTAGTAATTAAGCGTTATTGCTGAATGAGGTTTTCCTGCTTCTGCCACAGAAACTGAAGGTTCAAAAAGTGTCAGAGAGCTGGCCTGAACACTGCCAGGAAATACAGAGCGACCCGAGTAAACCAACCAGCCTTTAGCGAGTAAACGCTGCCATAGAGAGAGATTATTTTAACCTGTTGCCAAATCAAATACATAGTGCTTCAAAAGATTACTGCAATCTGCCTCGAAGAGTCTTGTTTCAATATACCGATGTTTATTCTTTGACAAATTCCAAAACAACTGCCAAAAGGGGTGAGATAAGTGTAGTGCATCATCCTTTTTCGTGTTTTAAGAAGTAAAGGACAGATTTTAGAGTGTTGTCTTTTATGCTGAAAACATTAGTTGAAAAATAAAAGTCATATGCCAGCTTCTAAATGAGGAAATGTTGTTTGTTTTATATCAGTTTGATTAATTTCTGGCATCATATTGATAACAAAATATATCAGTCAATTAATAATAACAAATAACTTGATATTAAAAATCATCATTAGTATGTCTCTGCAGCTGAAGTGCACAAATATATCAGAAATGTGAGAGAGACTGAAAAACATTGTTCCATCTTAAGGGTCTGACCTAACATGCTGAAAAACATGTTGAAACTCTGTCTCAATCCAAAGATAACATTATTATACAGCACACCTGCTGCATGAACGAAAAACACCAAGTGCTTTGCCATGTCACATGTTGTAGAGCTGACGCAAACTTGTTTGTCTTAGCGTTGCTCCATACATTAATGCTGAGCCGCTGTGTACAGAACATGTCTAACATTCAGTACACAGTGTACTAAAACATGACATTGCATTGTGCAACAGTTGCAGGTTCAGTAATCTTGCCTTTTCTCCCCCTCTCTCTCTCGCTCAGGCTAAGGACATAGATAAGAAAGGCGTCTACCTCCTGCCTGTTGGTTTGTGATGCAAGAGTGTATTGTCCCTGCTGGAGAGGCGACACCAGCCGACCTATACCGCGAACACTGAGAGATCTTCATCAAGAAGCCACAAGCAGAGGTCTGTGTTAGAGCAGACTGCACATCAGATGGTGTTACGGCCTTTTAGCGTCCAACAGTATTGTAAAGGGGCTGGCAAGAGGTCATTTGAAGGAAGATAAAAGAGCCTGTTTGCTCAAATAAAATCAGTGATAGGCTATTTTTGACAACACTAGTGTTTTGCTGCTAGTGTTTAGAAAAGTTCATAAGGTAAATAACAAGTTAAAGTATACAAAAAAACCCACCCAGGATCCATAAAATAATTATAACCAGCCCTACTAACGAAACAATGCCATTGTGGTTCCACATGAATGTAATATGTTTTTGTTTTACATTTCCAGTTAGGCTTGTGCAAAACGACAACGTTTTCTTGTTAAAAACAGGTACAAGCATGGGAATCCTGAGTTGTCGACGATGGTAAATAAAACCACTTAGATCAAATTCTGGAGCATTTCCTGTAATAGCAGTATCTCATTTGATATAAAAAAAACCCTGAAAAATACACACGAGTAAAGTAAATAAAGTCTGTAGTAAACACAGGAGTATTAGTTTACGGTTTCCCAGTGGTTATAGCTGCTGAGAGACATTTGGAGCTCAGCTGCAGCTTAATGAATGAACAGCAGCCACATGTTCCCAGCTGATCTGATCATATTGACTTTGTCATAAGTTCAGGCCAATTCCTACATCCCTCTTCTTCTCTCTTTGCCAGATGAGTACAACAACAGTGGAGTAACATATTTGGTGGGGTAACACAGCAGCAGCAGGAAATAGCAACACTACTGGGAAGCCTCGCACTGCGACTCATCACTCTGCCAAATTATTTGATGTTTACATGTGCCGCTGTTGCTTTTGTTTAAACCAGAGGAGGGGCAGCAGTGATGTCGGCCGCAGCACAGATACAGTACTGTGCAGGGTGGAAGGTAGAACAACTGCTAACCAACCACGTCCAGTCAAGATGCAACACTCACTTCTGTACATCTGCTTTCATTAGGTCTCTCAGTGAGCTAAGATTCAAAGGAAAAAAGCTGTTTTAGCGCTGGTGATCTTCCCCTTAACAGATGACTTGATGCCATGACATGGTACATTATTGATTGCTCAACATATGGGTTACTGTGTTTTGGCTGGCTAAGGTATCTCCAACAGTGCGATACTCCTTGTGTTAGTAACTGTATGCGCACCTTTTGTGTTCAGAGAACTGGAGATGTGACAGCTGTATGATCTAATGTGATAGAATCTGTGATAAAGAGCTAAGACTTTCTGAGATCCCTGCTCTGTTGGCATGTGTGATGGCACTCAAGTTTCTACATTTTGAATAACTAGCTAATCTAATATACATTCATTTGACACTATTAAATGGTTATATAGTTTCCAGCTGAAGAATGTTAAAGCGATCAAGGCCTTTAATGTCTTCCAGAGGATTTGAGATGTAAAAATACAGCTTGTTGTTCAAAAGAAACAAGACAACAAGCACAGCAGCCCTGGAGGACATTCTGTGGTAATTGGCATGAATACATAACAGCTCAAATGTATGGTGGCAGAACAGCTAAAGGACTTCTAACTGTCTGATGCAACAGCTTCCACTGCAGTGTCAAAGGCTTTTGTGTTGCCTGATGATAAGGAGGAACTGCCAGTTTCTTAGATTGTAATCTTTAAGTCTGACATTTTCATGTTAGCGGATTTGTGGTTGGCAGTAAGGTTATTTTTGCTTTGCCTGAGGATATCAGTAATAAGAGACATGAAGGTTATGTTTTTTTGGTTTGATTTACTTGGCACCTAAAAAGGTCCGAAAAATATTTAAACTTGGTGTAAGGGTATAGCATGTGCCAAAGAATAATCTCTTAAATTGTTGAGAAAAAGCAAATCAGGGGGCACATTTTTTCACATCAACAGATAGAAAGAAGAAATATGCAGATTAAGAGCTTTTATTACTGCACATCAGTTTAAAAATCCAGCATAGCGTTGTTTACCGTCTGCACCTTTTCCCATTGATGTAGCTAGGTGGCTAGTAAGCTATGTTAGATGTTGCCATTCTTAATCCTGACTTGTCAATTTTGTCTCAAACTGGGAGCCTTCAATGAGCATTACACAAGTTTGATATGAATAGCTGGATAAAGTTGCATGCAGCAGTTCAGAGGTCTGTACTAGGAACAAACACTCTGCTAAAAGCTGCTCTATAGGGCAACTGAACCCAAGGCAGCAGTTGGAACAGGACAACTTTTAATGCAATACTGATGGGGGGAAACGTGATTCCTAAACAAGTTAGGAAAGGTCTGTTACACAAGTTTGGCCTTCACGATACACACCACAAGGGGCTTTGACTGGATAAACACACAAGAGTTACATTCAGGTTGAATGGAGTGGGTTGACGTATGGATTAGGAAAGCTTTACCAGTTGGAAACAGAAACCAGGATCACTTCACTGTAACAAAGGATGGGCTTTGACAGAAAATTTGTGATGTCCAAAGCCCTTCAAGCCAAAAACACTCTCTTCAATCCCTCTCCTTGTTATGTTTGAGGCTTTTGTGTAAACGCTAAATTAATGCACAGCCCTAAAAAGCCATGTGTATTACCGAGACTGAGTCCCCATTCAAAATATGGAAATCGTAAGAGCAGAACTTTTTGTCTTTTTTTTACTTTAGTTTGGCGCCTGGAGATTAAATCCGATGCTATTTTTAAATACAGATGAGAATTACTCAAATGTACAGTAAGTGTTTACAGGTGGAGGCAAAGCGCCTCTGCAGTGACATAACACACAAAAGGCGTTTAAAAATATTACGCTTTCATCGTGACAGTGAGAGTTGGCGAGCTGCGAATGGAGCGAGACAACACATCCGGTCTGCACATGTGTTCTCCTCCTGCAGAGGAGCCACCAAACTGGGAATCAGAACCAGACCAAACACAATGGACGACCAAAGGCGTTCTCTATGGAGGGACGAAGGAGCGAGGCGGGAGCGGGTGAGTTTGGCGCCATAGCCAAACTCTCTAAATCACTGGACTAATATGCAACAGGCTTGTCATCTGAAGATCTCACACATGGACAAAAACACTTAAATGCTGTCTTGGGCAGCTCTATGCACACTAAGTTTTATGACCCCAAACTAAAGCAGAGCAAAGGGGGGCCCTCTTGTTGACAAGAGCAGATCTTAGCATCACACCAGGACAGTGCAGTCATGGAATTAAAAGCAGTTTTTAATCAGTGTAGACCAGACAGACATGATGTATTGGAGAGAAAAAGGAGGGACGGAGTAGATGAGAATAGAGGGTCATGCAGAGGTAAAGGGAATGCTGTTGAGTCATGAGGGGCCACAGATGAAGAGAGGAAGAGAAAGCGATCCTCTGTTGGAGTACGCTTTGGGCCCCAGGATAGACCACATCTGTCGAACAAATGTGTTTCCACGCGACTCTCTTCTTTCCTTTTTCAAAAAGAGAAACAGAGCAGGGCTGAGCTCTGGAAGAATCACAGACAAAAGTGGAGTGAGGCCGGGGAACACAAAACAAAACTTTCTCCGACGGCTTTCTGACCTCAAGACATTCACAGTTCTTCACTTCACGTTTGAGACAAAATGATGTGTAGCCTTGGAAAATAGTGCAGCTATGGGATTTCTCTAGTGGCGTTCTAAACTTTAAATAATAACCCTGATGAGTTTTGGAACATTTGGCAGACATAATAGGATTTCTTTTCTTTTACAATGATGGTGAATACTGAACTTTCGATAACTGGGGTATCTGACACAGCAAAGGGAATTTAAAAATGCTTTGTTGAGAGTTATTGTTACAAAGAAAAATGAGTTATTTATGTTTTAACACTCTCTTAACATGTTTTTCTCCTCTTGTTAATGTTGTATTCATTTATCCAGAGGGCTAAGAACTACCTTTGATTTCATTGTTTTACTATGTTGCCATGTTTAACCAGCAATATATCAGATAATGACAACAGTGAGACAAACTGGAAGTTAAAGAGTGAGAAAATAACACACAAGGAGGAGGGAAAGTGTGGGGGGGAAAGCTACGGAAGTGTCCGCAAAACCTTCTTAGGACAGGTTGTCAGTGGTCTGATTGTCAGCTCCATTTTCCACACACACAAACACTCCCTGGGGTCAACATGTGGGGTGACAGACGCAGAGCGGAGGGGCCCAGGGTGCTGTAGCAGCCTGTAGTTGATTTAGGATTTTTGAACGTGGGCCAAAATTCCTGAAGGAACACAGTGAGCGTAGCCATAAAAATAAAAACTGCCCAGAACAAGGGTATAAAAAAAAGAGAGGGAAAAAAGAGAATGTGGTGAATATGAATTGCGTGGTGTGTGAGTGTGAGTGTGAGTGTGAGTGTGAGTGTGAGTGTGAGTGTGTGTGTGAGTGTGTGTGTGTGTGTGTGTGTGTGTGTATGAGAGAGAGTAGACGTGCTGATGTTGCTATGGTGAAACTGGATCATGGAATGGGGGAACAGGAGAACTCCAAATGGGAACTTTAGGGGTGCAGTGTGTGCAGGGGGGTAAAAAAAAAAAAAATCCTACAGTTATGTAACAATGTGTGTGTTAAGGATGTACTTCAAAGAGTGCTATAGCCTTACAGCAAATGATAAAATAATGTGAGACACAGGAGAACAGGAAAAAGGATGAGTGTGCGAACGGAGCAAGGAGACTGAAAATAGAAGAAAAACAAGGTCATAAAACAGGTTACGGTGGCGTTTAACAGGGCTCGGTGTCAGCCGAGGATATAGCCTCTTCAAGCGCTGAATGTGAAAAAGAAGTGCACGGCATTGGGAATGCGGACATGTATCATGTCTCACAATGCCTCATGTCTCACAATGCCTCATGGAGCAGTTTTAGTGATCCCGCACATTTAATGATGCAGTTAAACACATAAGTAAACATTCAGGTTGTTAATTCATACTGTAGGGCAATACCACTAGATCTTCACTCACAAAGTGATTGAATCTGGGGGATAAATCTCTTCAATATTTATTAGCAGCTTGAAGGAGAGCATTCTGTTTGAAGGGGAATAATAGGGCAGAGGCACACTTCCAGGGTGAAAAAGAAAATCCATGTTTTCATAGTGAAGGACTGCACTGAACGGCTTAAATCTTGCTTTTTACCTTATAATAACAAGAGGAAGGAGGAGGATCTGCTGGCGAGAGTGACAGCTCCCTCCTGCCGACCATATGCTTTTCATCCTTCTTCCCCTTTACCTTAGGCTAAGCAAACATTGCTCCCTGCCCTCATCCATCCATGTAAGCCCCACTAGGACCTGTTGGATCAGATGGCAAACAATTAGTTTGAGAACCTACAAAACTCCTCTTCCTGAAAAAGAATCACCCACAGCAGGGTTGAGGCAATTTTAATTTCTGTTGCTCAGCCACCAGAAAACGTGCTTTTGGGAAAACATTCAGCCGACTGCTTCAGCAGCTATGAAGGCTGCATTCCAACACGTGTATCATGCAAACATGTCTTTGTCTTACTTCACAACTCACTGTGTTGATTTCATTTGGGATGATTGTTACCAAATTAATTCTGATGCAGATGATGTTTTCTGAATGAGGGCTTCAACTAATGATTATTTTAATCATTCATTAATTGGTGTTTATTTTTTACTAGTCGTCTTTCAAATGTAAAAAAATCCAGTTTATGAAACTCCAAGAGGATATCTTTAAATGTATTGTTTTGTCAGTCTAATACTCAAAGATTTTAAATATAATAGCATTAAAAACATTAAAGTAGCAAATCTCTATATTTCAGAGCTGAAATCAGCTTTTTCTGGCATTTTTGGATGAAAAGTTAGTTCACGCTCTATCAATTATTCAATTATCAAAATAAGTTTCCGTTTTTGTTGACTAGTCTTTGCAGATCTATTTAAAGGTCCCATGTCATGGCCATTTCTACTGATCATAATTCCATTGTTGAGGTCTACTAGAATAGATTTAAATTGTGCAATTTTCCAAACTCACATTGGTTTCTCATACAGCATCTCTGTATAGTATGTGTATTCACCAGGTATTCACTCTCTGTCCTAAACGGCTTGTTGGAGCTCCTGCCCCCCCCCTCGCTGTGAGCCCAGTGTGCTCTGATTGGTCGGGACGTTGCAAGGCTCGTTGCTGCTCGCCGCTGCTGCGAGGAGCGGACAGGTTTCCGGGTCGGCGATACAGCGAGAACAAGCAAAACTCATCCTGAGCACACACAAACACTCACAGCCGAAGTAAAAACAATAAGTGTGGCTTGATATTGAGTTAGAAAAAGGTTTATAACGCTGTGAGAATGGGTCTGCGGAGAGCATTTCTCCGCCATCCCAACTCCTCTATTACCAGCATTCAGGGAGCTCTATGCAAGTCAATGGGGACTCCCTGTTAGTTAGCCAAGGGATCCTGGTGTGTGAGGTGCTCCGCGAATTGTTCCATTTGGGTGTCCATTTGATTTGGGTGTTCACACGTCACAGAACACAGGAAGCAAACAATGGAAAATGAGAAATCTCCAACGAGGCGTTCTGGGGCAGCATAGACTGTGTTAGAGTTTTACTCGCTACAGGGTGTACTTTGAGGGTTTTTGACTCTGCAGACCGTTTACATGCATAAAAACCTTCATAACACACAAGGGGACGGGAAATAACTGGAAAACCATGACATGGGCCCTTTAAGTTTATAAAGCGTGTTTAGGGTAAAGGGTGCAAAATTATGTATTTATTCTTGCTACATCAATTAAACTCAACTTACAGCCTTCTACAAGCCTGAAAGAGATCAGTCACCAGTGGTTGCAAAACAGAAGCCAGATACGTCAAAATGAACAAAAGTGCAAGATTATTTGATCACAACAATATATATATATATATAAAATACCAGAGTGCACTCGCCATCAGCTATAATCAACTGCAGAAAAAATGTGTTTTTCGAAGTGAGAGAGTGTGAAATGTAAAGGGCAGAATAAAACCGTGTTGTTCTGCTGCTGCTTGTTAACGCATCATGCTGCTGACTTCTTTGCTGTTTTAATCTCTAAATTATCAAACACTATTTAAATCTGGTCTGATTATCCTCGGGCAAGTTCAATGCTCTTTTAAAAAAATACATTCATGCATGTTGTGTTAGTGTAGGTTTTCCACAGGTTTGTTTCTGTTAAAGACCAGGGTTTCACTGTGCTACAGTCACCTACTTTTGGAAAGACTCCAACCCTATCAAACTTTACAAGTTTAACACTAATTAATTTCACAGCAGCAATGTGAAACACGTGTCTCTGTTTTCCTAGACACATTGATAAACCTGAGCTATATTTGCAGACTGGCGGCTCTCTAAGAGACCTCCATGATGCTGTCAGATGTGGCTGCAGTTATTGCATGATACTTCCCTGATGCAAATCATAAATACATCAAGTCTTGACACCTGAACCCTAACCCCCAATATAAACACATAAATCTTGGAATACTGCTCCTTTTAATTCCTGGTTATGTGCTCTTTATGTAGCTTAGTGTTGGTTTTAGCTCAGCCTGGACTTGCAGTGATCCTTTAGCCCCTGGCGGAGTGTTCAAACAGGAACCGGCTCGGTGAATAAGTTTCACACAGAGACCCTCTTTTTTCCTCTTTATCAGCACCTTCTATTTATAGTGCCTTTGCTGCAGCGGCGCAGCTCAGTACAGTATGTTCCATAAAACACAGGCCTCTCCTGACCACATCTCCAGGCATGCTCCTGCAGTCGTCTCCCACTTCTGTATGCATGAGCGTATGGAGAGCTGGAGTTATGTAGACTGGAGGAGTCGCACCCAGTGACACAAACATACACATACATGGACTCACACAGCCTTGGGCGTGCACGCATGCAGGCACACAGGGACACAGTTGAGACATAACACAAGGACACACAAACACATTTAAGGTTACAAACAGACAAGGACAGACACAAATAGAGTCACAATAAAGCACACAAATATAGCGGGTGATTTACACAAGGATATAAAGACTGGGATGAATAAAGGGACTCATGAGGAAGTCAGTTTGCAGAGGATGATGTATTACATTAAAGGGAATTTGCAGTATTACAAAGAAGTCTTTCAAAGTTAGACACACAACATGTAAGTGTCTTCCACTAGGGGTCTCTCAATCAAAAACAATAACACAAAACGGAGTTTGGTAGCATTGACCCTGGTTTGGAAGGTTTTTACCTGAGATCTTAAGATCCAGACTTCCAATGACTTAAATCCTTCATCCGTTTAAAATAGTGAAAAAAGGCAACCTGGGGTTATCAGTAGGGATGTCCCGATCACCTTTTTTTGCTCCCAATCCGATTCCGATCATTTGATTTTGACAATCTGCCGATAT